>NC_088710.1:22128779-22446488 GCF_963576615.1 Watersipora subatra
AAAGAATTCTAGCGAGCACAAGCCTACACAAAAACAAATTTGGTTCTTTATTGGCTTTCAGGAAAATATCCCAAACGGAACGTGTCATTGCGTAGCAACAGAGTGCTGTGACGTAGAGTGCGTAGGGACTAACTCCCCGGTCACCACTGTCACCACACAGCCTTCCCACTATCGGAGAAGGCTCAGTCACCGATAAGCTGACTCCGACGACCAGTAAATTATCAGAAATCTGAGAGATAAATATATAGTAAAGTAGGCGAAGCCTAATGAAAAGCGATTGTATAAAATGAGGAAAATGCCATCATTCCAGGAAAGAAAGCGCACTCTCTGCATGATTGTCAATTGTATGCCGGCACATCTGAATTCATGTATTTATATATATTTGTGCTGAAACATATATTCTCTGGTGACTAAACACTTGGTGTGTTTATTTATTGCTTGACTGGCTCGTTGAGAGCAAAGAAGTGGGCAGTTTTCTTTACAGCAGCAATCAACATAACTAACCAATCATGAAATGTGAATGTATGGTTTAAAAACAGGGTACAAGATATATAATCACCGTAATAAAAAACCACACAGGCGATGCAAATTGAAGGAAGCACAATGACTTTACTGCTAGCAATGTGCTATATGCTTACCTGAAGATAATATATAACGGAAATGAAAAAGTATTAACAGTTTTTGAAATGAAGAAAAAGGTTTTTTCTATAAAATATCACGAAGACTAATACATCCATTCAAAGAGACATTTTTGTAAATGCTGACTTGACAGCTGTTCCTCCCCTACTTCATTTGAGACACCACCTATTTTATAGACATACGTAAACACTGAAGAGCTACTGAGTGTGGTGTTGAAGCAACACGAGGCTCACTGACAGAGAAACTAAAGGCAATTTAGTACCCAAGGTCGTATGATATGTAATGGACAGAATGACTGACAGCACGACGTACAATAAAAAAAGCATTGTATACTATGTGCGGGTTGATGAAGGGTTATATTATACCGCCTTTGTGTTCTTTCCAAATGCATCAAAGTGTCACTGTTTGGCATTTTTCAAAAAAACATAACCAGGAATATTTAGAGGCCTGTATTCCTTCAAAGTAACTGAACCTAAATTAACCATGATCCGCCTACTTTTCTAATTTTAATAAGACGACCTCATCCTACCTCAATTTGTAGATGACGACCTCATCCTACCTCAATTTGTAGATGACGACCTCATCCTACCTCAATTTGTAGATGACGACCTCATCCTACCTCAATTTGTAGATGATGACCTCATTATACCTCAATTTGTAGATGACGACTTCATCCTACCTCAATTTGTAGATGACGACCTCATCCTACCTCAATTTGTAGATGATGACCTCATCCTACCTCAATTTGTAGAAATTAAGCTTTCATTTTATTTTCATTTAATCAATATTGTAACTGTTTATTTTTTTTAATGTTTTATTACTACTATATTAAAATATACTCAAAATAACCAACGTAATCCCTTACCAGAGGATATCTACAGAACAACTTAAATAAACTCTCACCAGAGACATAAAGAGGGTTGTAGTCCCTGAGTCGACAAAACCTGGAGAAGACATCGGCGGAGAGGACGCAGCCAATGATATTGCCCAGATGTGGCACGTTGTTAACATACGGCAAGGCACTCGTTATAAGAACATTGCGTTTGCCCTCCTTTGGCAGTCTACAAGTAACGAACATGTCTTTGTCAACCTATCAACAAAGGCCAAGCTAATGTAACCATTGATTGAAGAGATACTGCCGTTGGTGTATGACTGATATGCCTCCTGTCAAGGGCGCATCTATATGCTTGCATACATTTGAAACGCGATGTATCAGATATCGGACCAACAGAGCATCCATATAAGCTGTGGCAAATTTTGTTGCATCAAAGAATGATTGACTTGAGCAAAACTAAAACCTCTATTAACTGTTCAATGATGGGCCGAAATTTCATCTCTGACAAATAGCAAACACAGACCAGTACAATATTCTCCTGTACCAAAATTATGCCTTAATAACATTTTGTTACACATAAAAAATTGCAAATATAACATGGTTTACAATTGACTTAAAAATGAGCTTGCACGAAATTTCAATATCAGAATATATCACCAAATCACAATCGCAAATGACAGAAAAATAAGGTTATTCTCTTACTATTTGAGACAGTTTTTGATGTTTGCGGTGATCTGACTGCCAGGATGTTTCAAGATTAAAATTAACAAAACCTGATTGAGGTTAAACGTTCGGATTAAGCGAAAGTGGGATTATGATGTCGATAGTTGTAAAGATACCAACAGAATAGTGACGCGCAACAATTAAACTCAAATGCAATGTCTGATATCAACTATAGCAACAATAACAATAGTGACATCATTTCACACATATTTTTGTCATGATCTTTTTAATCGTGATCAAGTTTTGAATTGCGATCAAGTTGTGTCGATTCAAATTTTGAAACATCCTGGCAGTCAGATCACCGCAAACATCAAAAACAATCAAAAATGATAAAAACATACCGACACTTTCTGATAAAATCTACCAAAGTTTATTGTAAATTCATGTTTAAATAAACAAAGTTGTAGATATAACAATGTCTTTTAAAAATCCGGATAATTTTGGGCCATGATCTTCAACCAGTTAAAGAACTTTACTATGGCAAATGACCACTACCTCATCAGTATGGTGTAACAAAGATAGAAATAAATTAGATCACATGGCTATGTTCACCAAAATAACAGTAACACGCATCCAGATAAACAAATTAGCAAGAAACATACACAGGATGCTGCCGTGCGAGAAGAGGTTGACTTTGTGCTTCAGACCAAACTTCAAAAGCCCGTTGCTTCTCCTCCTCGGTGGGACCAGATGGAACTGACGACGTACTTGGGCTTGATGAAAATGTTAGCACGGGTAACGGCTGCTTGCACACATACTCCTACATGTATAGTAATAATCACACGTAATCAAACATACTCCTACATGTATAGAAATAATCACATATAATCAAACATACTCCTACATGTATAGTAATAATCACATGTAATCAAACATACACTTACATGTATAGAAATAATCACATGTAATCAAACATACTCCTACATGTATAGCAATAATCACATGTAATCAAACATATTCCTACATGTACAATAATAATCACATGTAATCAAACATACTCCTACATGTATAGTAATAATCACATGTAATCAAACATACTCCTACATATATAGCAATAATCACATATAATCAAACATACTCCTACATGTACAATAATAGTCACATGTAATCAAACATACTCCTACATGTATAGTAATAATCACACGTAATCAAAAATACTCCTACATGTATAGTAATAATAACACGTAATCAAACATACTCCTATATGTACAGTAATAATCACATGTAATCAAACATACTCCTACATGTTTAGTAATAATAACACGTAATCAAACATACTCCTATATGTACAGTAATAATCACATGTAATCAAACATACTCCTATATGTATAGTAATAATCAAATGTAGTCAAACATACTCCTACATGTGTAGTAATAATCACATGTAATCAAACATACTCCTACATGTATAGTAATAATCACATGTAATCAAACATACTCCTACATGTTTAGTAATAATCACACGTAATCAAACATACTCCTATATGTATAGTAATAATCACATGTAATCAAACATACTCCTACATGTGTAGTAATAATCACATGTAATCAAACATACTCCTACATGTATAGTAATAATCACATGTAATCAAACATACTCCTACCTGTATAGTAATGATCACATGTAATCAAACATACTCCTATATGTATAGTAATAATCACATGTAATCAAACATACTCCTACATGTGTAGTAATAATCACATGTAATCAAACATACTCCTACATGTATAGTAATAATCACATATAATCAAACATACTCCTACATGTACAATAATAGTCACATGTAATCAAACATACTCCTACATGTATAGTAATAATCACATGTAATCAAACATACTCCTACATGTATAGTAATAATCACATGTAATCAAACATACTCCTATATGTATAGTAATAATCACATGTAATCAAACATACTCCTACATGTATAGTAATAATCACATGTAATCAAACATACTCCTACATGTATAGTAACAATCACATGTAATCAAACATACTCCTACATGTTTAGTAATAATCACACGTAATCAAACATACTCCTATATGTATAGTAATAATCACATGTAATCAAACATACTCCTACATGTGTAGTAATAATCACATGTAATCAAACATACTCCTACATGTATAGTAATAATCACATGTAATCAAACATACTCCTACATGTATAGTAATAATCACATGTAATCAAACATACTCCTACATATATAGTAATAATCACACGTAATCAAACATACTCCTACATGTATAGTAATAATCACATGTAATCAAACATACTCCTACATGTATAGTAATAATCACATGTAATCAAACATACTCCTACATGTATAGTAATAATCACATGTAATCAAACATACCCATATATATTTTTTCTATATACAGTACACATATTTTTCATATAAACATTTATGTATATATAAATTCTTATATATATATATATATAGAAACAAATATATGTAGCCTATATATAGAAAAAAAGTAAGAGTATGTTATGGCTAGCAGGATATAATATATAAGGATAAAATATCACCACGGCTAGCAATCGGTGTACGGATAAGTAATACATGTACATTAAAAAACTTAAGCTTTATGCGATGAGTAAAGTCCAGAGTCTTTGATGTCAACAAACCTCACATCTCCATATAATATGACTGCGCTTTCAGCCATATACCATATACCCTCACATATAAGCCTACCTCAAATATGAGTTGACTGTAAAAAAAACTGACCCGAAACTGCGAATTTTGTTAAAATGTGTGCATAAGCCAACCCTACAAACCATAACATGCCGTACGCAGCTATCACAGCAAAGGGTGTAGAAAAGTATTAACTTATTGTGTACCTCATGATGCGTCGTATGACATGACAAAGTGTTTAGGTATGGCCAAGAGCTGCATGGTACGGCTTTTGTAGGCTTTGTACAAAAAGTTTCTGATTAGTGAGCAAGAAATAATTACACTATCACATCTGCACTTAAGCATCAGGAAACAACCATCTGCCTGTGCTGAGCCAATAGAAAACATGTTTACAGCCCTCTATGTGCTTAGTTTCTCTTTGCAAAAACTTCATTTTATATTATAGTTTCTTCCGAGCAATGACCGGCCGTATCAGATGCATCACAGCTATATAGGTCTCACAAATTGTAGATCAATGAACTTCTGATGATCATCTATTGGGCAATAGCACTAGTGACAGTGAATATTTATTTTTAACAGTAATAATAATAATGACCTAAGCTCGAGTACTAATACATAGCGATGACACTGAGCACGCTTAACATGTAAACAAGTTAACTGTTAACAAGTTCCCTGTTAAATTGACTTGTTAACAGTCTGTTAACAACTTGTTAACAACAGTGGACTTGTTAACAGTTAATAAGTTGACTGTTAACAAGTCAACTGTTAACCTTAACTTGTTAAGCATGGTGGTAGCGTCGGGGCTAAAAAGTATGTAACAGGTTACCAGCCACTTGCTAAACATGGTTTGAGTTGTAATTGTTGGAGTTAAGCATAATGTCATTTTAAGCGAATGCAATGAGAATTATGCGCATATCAACCAGCCCCTTCGTTGAGTAACCTCTTTACATTTTAAACTTGGCTTATTTGCGAAGATACATAGTAGATCCAAGCCATTTAAACAAACAGTAATTGTTACACATAGAACAAATTATGTGACCACCTTAATATCTGAGAGAACATCCGCAGAGAAGACAGCATCTACAGCCTTCTTGTAATCAGCGTGTGATGACAACTCCTCAAACCACTTGGAAATTTTTGGATACAAAGAATTGAGCTCTAAAACAACCAGTTCAGTGTGATTGGTTCTCAGCGTGTGCTGTAATTCAGTTTAACTTATCTGATAAAGTACTGTTAACAATTTCCTCCTTTCATAACCAAGTTGAAACGTCACAAACCCGAGAGTTTTCACAATGATGAATGTTTTAGAATAGAGTTAACAATTATAGAAATTATTATTTTTCATTCTTGGATGATTTTCGCTTATTATGATTGTAGATTTTACTGTGCAGCCTAACCAAAGTTTTGACCACAATCCATTCTAATAGGCTGTTGGAAAAGCTACTTGTTCAAAATGAGAAATTATTTTTCCCATTAAAGATAATGTAAGAAATTTTAATGTATTTCAAGTATAAAAAATGACACATAGACATTTACATTATTTTATGCTATCAACTGTATATTAAAAAAGAGGGGTAACAGATAAAGTAGACTAAAATTTTCATAAATACTCTATTAATAGAGTATGCTAACTTCCTCAGATTTTGATTATAATAAAAAGAATACAAGAAATAGAACGGGCTTCATTCAAAAAATTACACAAATACTATACACAAAACACAGTTAATATTTAGTAAACCACAATAAACACGTCTGCTGACAACATATCGTGAAATAAGAGTGAATACTGTGAGATAAATACTGAGGATAATAAGAGAGGGTGTCAGCTGGCAATTGAGCCGTATCGTTGGGTCTTCTCAGTTTTATCTTCTTTGGGTTGGGAGGGTTCAAGTCCCAAATCTTTGTTTGACATTTGAAGGAGTATAGTAGTATTTGGTCAAATTTCTATTTGTTTGAAATCAAAGAGATTTGAAAACTTAAAATAAGACTAGTTATTGGTGCAAATCTGTTTCACTATAAATATCCAAAACTTGGAATCAAATAGTCATTCTGAAGATTAGAATAATTTTTTACTCGTATCCCTAAATTGCACAGAAAAGACAAACAGATAGAGGTAGAACTATCACTTATATATGAATATTTGATAAAGACAGCATTCAAATGATAGCAGACAAATAGCAAACCACTAGCAAACATGCTATCCACAACTTTATCAAGTATAAAACACTTTAAGATGACTAACTCTACAAGGGGATTGAAAAGCAAATAATTTGGCCAGCTAAAAATAAATTGACTTGTTTGGCTAGCAACACCTAAGAATATCATAAAGCAGTTATCATGTTATAGGCAAAGTCTATGAGTATTCTTGTCCGATATTTTACAGAGACTCATGCTTTCAGTTGACAGACTTATTCTATACCTTTTAGCCTTTACCATGAGAGCATGTAAGGCAGAGATAAGTCGAATTCTCATCTCTGCCAAGATAAATTTTCTAGCAATAAGAACATTTACATACTAGATAAGACAACCCTTACTTTGACTAGCATTAAGTTGTAAACATCTCACCACAACCGGTACTCACCTACTAACAAACAACCCCAGTGAACTGGCTAGCACCAATCTATTAATAGTACAAAGGAAGGCAACTTTGACTTTTGTTCTTGTCAAATCTGACATGTCAACATAATTTTCTCGCACAATCCAAGTCATGCCTATGATTAATTACTCCATAGTAATTAATTAGAATCAATTAAAAATAATCCAAACATGACCTTCATCATTTAAAAAGACTGAGACTTTAAAAGATGTTTACGATGAAAAAATATGACTGACCTACCCTGACAAGGCATGAGTTACCTGGTATAGCCTTAGTTGAGATGAGAGGAAACAGAGTTGACCAGATGATTGGATAAAGGCCTTGCTGTGTGCCAAGGAAGGACGATTCCAGTCTTTCTAGACATGACATGAGGGCGGAACCAACTGATGCTTCCTCTTTTTTCATGAAATGATTAACCACAGTGATGTGGATGAGAGGCTATAAAGACATCAAATACAGTTCAGAGGTCATTCACACCTAATGGCAGCCACTATATTGTTAAGTTGAAATCGTAACGTGATCAACTAAAAATGAAGCATTATCAATATGTTTGCTATATCCAGAAATGGCAGAAGTTACGTGTTCAACATCGATGAGATTGTGGCACTTTTTTAGACTAACCACCTTGTTTAACTCCGAAATTTTTTTTTCTTAAATAGAATAGAAGGCAGCCATTATGATCGTGAAATCAAACCGGTACAAATAAAGATAACTTTCTGTCTGATGACTTATTGTTTGAAACAAAGAACTAATACAAATAGCTACATGTATAATACTGATGTCATCATATATCTACTAAATAAAACTGTGTATTAGGAATCATCTTCTCTTGTTATTGATCGATATAAGTGTATGCAGCTGCATGTAATAGCTACATGTATAATACTGATGTCATCATATATCTACTCAATAAAACTGTGTATTAGGAATCATCTTCTCTTGTTATTGATCGATATAAGTGTATGCAGCTGGCCGACTGACCACATGATTTAGGGAATGTGTCGTATATTGACAGCCAAACGTCGTCACTAAGTTACAGGTACCGTCTCTATTAATATTATATGCTGACAACAGGCAATACTATGGCTATCATCTCATCCTGTCTTAAACCCCAATAACCTAAGTATACTCGAAAGAGACAGAATTGAGTGTTTGGGACCGGATCTATTCACCATATTACCTAAGGTAAAACTAGTCACCCAACGATGTGATGTGCAGGATGTTAAATTAGAAAAACAACTTTCTCACGAGTCACTATCAATTGACTTGATAAAGAGAACAATACTTCATATTAATCTCCCAATTCTTAATTTTACAAAAAATAAAAATTGGGAGATTAATTTTTAATTACAAACTTCAAATTCAAAGCTCGTGACATCACGCCGTGTCTTTTTTCTAATTGCAACTCATAACCTACTAGTGACAGTTCATCGACAGTCTCGAATGGAGTTGAACATAAGTTCAGGCGAGTCGCTCAACCCCAGTTCTCACAAGCAAGCTGCGTGACTGGAACAACGAATGACAGACTAGTTGTAATCTACGTTACAAGCACTAATGACAAGGAATGATAACTCTTTTACTTACGGCCAATTGTGTTGCCTCCCATTCTAACCATTGATCTATTTCTGGAGATTCGGCTATGTTTAGAAAATAACTGCAATCAAAAACAAGTGCTGATAGTAAGGATTATTACAACTGGACAATCACTCAACTCTTACTAGTCAGCAACTAAAACCTGCAAGTCAAGGAAGGAAAAATATGAACACATTGCCATTGGATTATCAAAGTGGCCTAGAAGCATATGCAATGAACTGTACGCAATGTAATAGTTGAAATGTTGCTCACATATGTACTAACAGCTTTTTCAAAAGAATGTAATCAATTTCTAAATTTAATGAATGATTTGGAATATCACAATGAAACAATTTGGTCTAACAATAAAAAAAATTATTCATACAATTCTTTTAGGCCTCTAACTAGAACATGCGTAGATTTGAGTTTAATAAAAAAAAACTAAATTTGATTTTATGATCATAAAACATTTATTAAATCAAAATGAGCTAAACATATGCAGTTATGGGATACTTTCTGAAAAAAAACATTTGGAAAAAATCACATAAATATATAGATTACTATTGAGAAGTTACAGAGCTTGTGGCTAGCAGAGGGTATCCCATTTAACTTAAACTTCAATGAACAGCTAAGTGGAGACAACTTTAGCAGTCCACCTACCATACTGCAGCATTTGTAGATGACAGCACTTCATTTTCCTCTATGAGAATCTTCACAGCAGAAGAAAAATCTAGCAAAGGAAATTGAATCATTGAACTAGTTGTTTTATATAAACAAATTTCGAGTAGAAATAAAACCCTCACAAATAGTCAGTAAGCCACCTCCAATTATTGTTCAGTTCCGCTCCAGTTGCATGGATATACACTGTGTAAGTTGTGGGCTATAGAGTTGAAGGTGCTGAACAACATGGCAGGTAGTAACTCACTACAAACCGGCACATTCACTCAGAATTATTGATTTTTTGGAAAACTAAAATTGAGGAGTTGCCCTCTCTTGCCAAACGAATTTCGACCATTTGATTGGTTTAGAGCGCAAGGTCGTTTATGAGTTAATACAGTGTGTGGAGTTCTAGCATTTATTTATATTGAGAAATTGAGTTCCAATCGACATGTTTTTGATTTCTGAGTAAGATAATCAGCATTATGATTTGTTGCTGCCACTTTCAAGGCACTAGCCAAAGAAATCTACACAAACAACTGAGTCAGCAATGCTATGATAAGTTGCTTAAGTATGCCAAAGACTGGGTAGTTACTAATAAAGATTCAGAAAGAACTTTGTGCAAGGAATTTATACATTCTTATACTTATGATGATGTTGTTGATAAGTCCACTGATAGCAAAGCTGAGCTGCCTTTAATCCTCTAAACCTGCTATGGAAGGATAATCAGCTTAGCAAAGCTCAAATCAGCACAACAGTCAAATGTAAGTAATCTTATAATTCTGAACTAATCTGCAGTACCTAATGTTTTAAAAGTTTTAAATTACATTTATTAAATTAAAATTACAAACTATGAGCTAGGTTTTCACTGTTGTTTAGACAACTCTGAATGATGAATGAAATGTATGAATGCCTGCATCTGGTTAAATTTTATTGGTACATGTTTCTTTTAAGATTGTAACTCATGAAAATGAAGATCCTGAGCCAACTACTAAACAATTGCGCTCCTCATCCTCAATAAGAGCTGAAACTACACTACCCAAACTATGTGTTATTTGTGGAAAAAAGGAGTGGTGGACTAAGAAAGCTGGTAAGCGCATCAGAGATGGTCTACTAAGGGCAGAGACCAAAGATGCTGGTAAGTTAGGTAACCTTGGCATTATGTTTATCACAACCATGGTCTACCGTAAAGACTAATTAATCTAGCATTTGTGATGATTTGTTGAATTGTTATGTTTGTTTTTACAAGGTAAATTAAAACAAGCTGCTGAGCTAAGAGCTGATCATAGCCTCCTGGTACATTTTCTCTCTGCTGACACCGTCGCTCAGGAGATGTGTTACCACAGACAGTGTTACTACCAATACCCAGGGCTGAAATCATTGTATAACTCCCACACACAAGACACAGGCGCATCATCCAGGTTGGTGTAATCACTGTACATTGTTATCTGTGTGAATATGAACATTATTGCTGGAGGATAGATAACTTTATACACCTCTGTACATAACTGCTCCCATCATCCAATATCAACCAAAACCAGAGTACAAACTAATATGACATGTCCACCATATACTTAGATTTTAGCAAAGCACCAAATGAAATATGAAAAATGTGTAAATTGTGATTTACATCAATACTTAAACCATAACTGTCACGAACAACTTTTATTGTATTTACTAGGTAAATCAGACACGCTGATTCCGATTTTGTACTCCAAATAAAGATTAGTCCACTAACCTTCAAAGTCATTTAGGCTTTTTTAAAGCGTTTCAATATCCGTTTCGAAAACAACACAATCGGCATTACAAGCTCCGCCCATAAATATGTGACGAAACCTAGCTTTTTCAGAAACGGAAGTTAGGAAAGTTTAGTCCGATTTAGAATAATAGAGATGGGTGTCTTAAAACCCATTATTATCTAAATCCAGCCTGTAAAATAATTTCAGTTTTTTATGAAAGGGATATAAACTATTTAAAATTGCTCGCAGCTTGTTACATGACGTTTAAATGGGCTGGACGCCGAGAAAAATGAGCTCAAAAAGCGCGGTTTTATCACAAGCTAGCGTTGTTATCGCGCTTTTTAAATATGCAATGCTAAATAGCTTATCTACCTTTCAGAAAAGACTGATATTATTTTTAAAGCTGGATTTAGATATTAATAAATTTTAAAACACCCGTCTCTATTATTCTAAATCGGTCTAAACATCTCTACGTAACTTCTGTTCCTAAAAAGCTAGGTTACGTCAAGTATTTATGGGCGGAGCTTGTTATGCCGATCGTGTTGTTTTCGAGACCGATATTAGAACGCTATAAAAAATCCTTTATTACTCTGAAAGTTAGTGGCCTAATCTTTATTTTGATTACAAAATCGGAATCAGCATGTCTGATTTACCTAGAAAATACGATAAAAGTTGTTCGTGGCAGTTATGGTTTAATACGTAGAATTTAAATTATTTATAACATGCCATAGTTCAGCTATACTCTGTTTCTTTTCAGTGAATCTTTACTCAATCAGGTAAAAACCTAATATATGTAATACTGCACAATATATAGATTGTGTGAAATGTGGCTATTTCTTTCGCAAAACAGTAGAAATGCCCCGATTCTAATTTCACCAGCTGATTCAGGTACCGATCCGATATATTGATTCTCATTGAAAAATAATCCGATTCAGATCTTCTGTGTTGCACAGATAGTTGTTCTTTTTATTATGCAAATTGAAACATAATGCAAAGAAAATATAAATGTTAATGTATTTATTTGTTTGTATTTATGGAAAATATATACATGTATATGCATATTCACATACTGACATACCGTGCATGTAGTAACAAAACAGTCCGTGTTTCTTGTAATTTGTAAATAAAGGTAATTACTGTTAGTGGTACAGTTCTCTCTGTGATAACGAAGTCTCTCTTTTATTGCTGGATGAACTGCTGCGTCTGTACCAGTTTAGAGCAAATCAGCGTTTGTTTTAATTACCGTTAGTGATTCAATTCTCTCAGTAAGAAATATCTTTCTTCTATCACTATCAATGTAGCCAGTCGTACTGAAGGGCAATGACACAGATGATGAAGGACAGGCTAAATACCGATAAACCACTAGGTTTACCATTTTTTATACGGTACAAACGATACATTGTATCGTCAGGATCAAGAAAGTGATAGATAACTTTATACACCGACTGTTTAAATTACTTTCGTAATGCTAGCAAACAGAAATATTACACTGCGTTTTTGTCTCCATATTTGTTATCTTGCTCGTGATTGGCTGCAATAAATCCTGTCGCCGTAATTGGGAAATACCACACTTTGTGATTACGTCCTGACTAAAGCAAAAAGGTTCCTTAGCTGTGCTTATCAGGCTATAGACATGAAATAAATTGTGTGGCAGGCCTGAAATTCATAAAAAGTAAGAAGCTTGCCGCTGATGATTTTTTATTAGTGTTGCAGGCTAAAATACGGTTTTCTGCAAAACAGTTGATCTGTAAAAAGTATCAGAAGTTTCAGATAGTTTCAGAAAAAATCGGCCGATACCGATTCAGATACTTAACACCCATATCGGCACCGATACCAATTCCGATACCGAAATCGGGGCAACTCTACAAAACAGGATGCATAATCTAGCACATAATACACTTTCATCCTGTCTGTGTATGTGAAATCGGAAAAACTTCTTAACATGGCCTATGCTGGACTGGTGTCCTTCTAAACAATAAAAAAATTGATGATTGTTTCCTTGGTGAGGGAGCACCTTCTTATGAATTACAGTACATGCTATCTGAACATAATGGTACATGGGAATCTATTGCAACAAGCATATACCAGTATAGCAGTACCATATGCATTTATAATAATGTTTTACTTGATTTTTAGTAACCTAGAGACACGACTCTGCCCTGCCTTCTGCCGGGAAGTGATCACTTATCGATTAGTCTCCATGAAGCAGATCTTATCAATGGACTCAGTTAAGAGAGCTCTACAATAAGTATGATGATGCCCCTGATATCGAGAGGTATGCATGATCAATACATAGCGCCAGTAATGAATTGTTCATTAGTTTACTCGGAAAGATGTTTCCTTTGTGAAAAAAACCCAAACATGATTTGATTTGCAGCCAAGAATATCTTAAATTGCTCAAAAACCTGTTGGTTTGCCAATAATAGTTTACAAGCTGATCATCATACTTTTTTGTCTAGGTGCTCTGCAAAGATGGTATCTCACACAGAGTGAGGAAGTACTCAAAGATGCCTTTTGCTCATGTAAGGCTAGTAAATGTCAGACAGGACAATGTGGCTGCTATGAGCAGAACCTGAAATGCACCGAGTTCTGTCAGTGTTGTCACTGTAAGAATAAAGCTGGAGGAGATGACAACGATGAATGAGAAATCCAAGAGGACGACGACTTTGATGGCTAATTTCAGTTTTGATGTATTTGAATTCATTATTTTCTTCATTTCCAACATAATTTAGTTTTAACTTTTCCATAGACCAGTGGATAATCAAACAAATCAACTATCAATGTTTTTTAACTTGTTTGATAATTCGCAAGGCATGTGCCAGCAAGGGGGCATTTCTATCCACCCCTGTGATTTTTTTACAATCAAAACCTTTAGTTATACTTTCATTTAAAAGATATGAGTGTTCAGTCAATAAATTTAAGAAAACTTAATGCTCAGTTTGATTTTAAATGATTGCCATATATAATGAAGAGGGTTTGTTCGTATTTTTATACACCCCTGTTTTCCCGGCTATCGTGCCGGTTTGGAGCGAGTTACTACCCAGATTTGAAAAATTCAGGTTTTTTTGACCCAGAAACCACTTAAATTGTGTATATCCATGTAACTGGAGCGGAACTCAATTTTTAGGCCACTTTTTAGATAGTGGCTTACTGACTAAAAGACCTTTATATTCTAGCTGTGCTACCAGGTGTTGCCCGGGTAATAAAAGTCTTTGGACAGAAAATTGATTTGTATTTAACATATTTAACATATATAACAACATTTGCCATTGCTAGCTGAATGCCCGGCATTGCCCGGATATTAAAAATCAGTTTATAAACAATTAGATGCAATGAGAGTTGCCTGCCACTTGCTATTAGCCTGGCACGTTGCCAATGGATAATTTAAGTAAGATTATTAATAAGAGCTACCGCTTCTCATGACGTGACGCCACCACTTTGCATCGTGACGGAAAGCGGTGGCGCATTTGCTCCCATATAGCAATATATATTTCCTAGTGAATCTATCAAGCTTGTGTGGCTTAATTAGAAGTGTTGGACTGGCAAACGGGAGATTTCAAGATTAAATCTTCTGCGATACAGATTATTTATTCCAAGATTTTAGTAGCTATAGCTGGACACGCACAACGACGAACAAACGGATACACACACAAACTTTGAAAATTATATATGTAAATGACAGGAGACAATGAGCTAATCTGTTCCTATTAGGATGTTTATTATGCTTTATGTAAGCTCTGAGTAAGCGCATGACCCACTCGTTACCCATTTATGACCCACTCGTTACCCATTTATGACCCACTCGTTACCCATTTATGACCCACTCGTTACCCATTTATGACCCACTCGTTACTCATTTATGACCCCCTCGTTACCCTTTTATGACCCACTCGTTACCCATTTATGACTCACTCGTTACCCATTTATGATCCACTCGTTACTCATTTATGACCCCCTCGTTACCCATTTATGACCCACTCGTTACCCATTTATTACCCACTCGTTACCCATTTATGACCCACTCGTTCCCCATTTATGACCCACTAGTTACCCATTTATGACACTTTCTGTTGCTACCACTAAACTCATTACATAGCATGAGCTAGGCAGTGAGACTTTGTACAGCATTTGCGTACGGTCAAGAGCTGCATGGTGCGGTTTTAGTGGTCTTAACAAAAAAGTTTCTGGTTAGTGAGTAGTTAATTAATTAGCTTATTGTGTCTGCAAATAATCATAAGGAAACAACCATCCGCCTGCGTGGAACCAATAGAAAACATTTTTATGGCCTGCTGAGCTTACATGTAGTTATCTCTCCATCGCAATGACCAACCGTTTCAGACACATTACAGCTATGCAGGTTTTACAAATTCTAGATCAATGGACTTCTGATGATTATCTATTGAGCCATAATATGCCTACTGATGACAATCATTACTTTATTTTCAGCAGCAGTAATAATACCGTAAGCTCTAGCAAAACCCATTCTGACTTGAAACCTCTGTCAACCTCTGTCAAAACTGGGACATGTCTAGGTTCGGACTTGTCGATGTTGGGACTGCTTCCCTTTTTGAAGCTATACAATAAGTGTTTTAGAAAACAATCGTCATTGATACTCAGCACAAAAGTGACCCACCTCAGCACAAATGGTCTCACCAGCAAACGCAAATCAATTGAAACACTGGCTAACAACCCGTAGCTTTAACGGCTAACAACCTGCTGCACGGCAGCTTTACGATGTAAATTGGTTGAAAAAGTGCTTACCTTTTTCAACATTAATTTCAGGCTTAGTTTTATTGCGAAAACAGCTAATCAACGGCTTCAGAGCATTTGAATTTCCGACAGAAAAATATAATGTTGGTATGATAGCCATTGCTAGAACAAAGGTAAGAAACGTGTAAGTACAACTGCAACATACCGCTTTCTTATGGCCTTCGTTACAGGTTTTCATAGATTAATTCTCAACACCTCATATTTTACAATTGAATGCGCCCAGCTTTCCCACAACAATCGCGAGCTTTGCGCTATGAAGCCTCAGTTCCTAGAGCCCTATGCTTAGGCTGAACATTTGTAACGCTATACTTGCCAGCGCCGTAGCTCTTGGGTAAGCACTGTCGCGCCCACTTTTTTCATATAACATTTCTTGCCCAATTCCAAAATTGCTACGTTGAAGTCTTGCAGAGTTCCATCTTTCCGTCAGCATGTCTAGTGTACCTTCGCCATTTATTTATTGGGGACAGAGTTCACGAACTGTTTTTCTACGTATAGCTTTGAAAGACGTAAAAGTGAGTAAATAAAAAATATATTATTCACACATTTTCAAGGAAAAGCAGCTTCTGTTCATATGTGCCTCAAAAGTTGCGAAATTCGTGAGAGTTCGTTTTCGATTGTCGTAAAATTCAAAGCTTGTTTTTATTCTTATTAGTTTTTTGTTAGGTTTTTAAAACTTAAAAGTCGTTTTTCATTCTTGCTACTTCTGTCTTTAGCCCTCGAGTATTCTGAGCTACTGTTGCGACTTTATATATTGCTGGTTCCTGACCTGGAAGTAGAAAATAATTGACGTATATTTTATACGTTCAGTCAAATTCTACAATTTGACTGAATATACAAAATAATTGTTTTTTCAACTGGAACTTTGCTCTTGCTAACCTATCTGTTCAATAGCGCTTTACTGCCCCAGGGGGTTCACTCTCTTATATTCATCCCAAGGGCTAGTCTGAGATGTTATAAAATGCACCCTTTCCACTGGCGTACACATCAATAAAAAACTACCATTTATCACTTCACCACCACAGAATAAATACCCCCTTTTTCGGCTCAATCACTGCTGTTACTTAAAACAGCGATTTTACCCGCTCAACACTACTTGGTACACTTATTTTACCCCCTTAGCACTACTTAGATTAAAGTAGTTCTTGCAAATGATGCCACACCCGACCGTCAAGATTATACGGGAGCTACCCTAAGTCTGACTAAGCTGGACCGAAGACTGGCCCTGACGAATTTGGACCGAACACAGGCCCGTAGAATCAGACCGAATACTGGCCTCGTAGGATCAGACCGAATACTGGCCTCGTAGGATCAGACCGAATACTGGCCTCGTAGGATCAGACCGAATACTGGCCTCGTAGGATCAGACCGAATACTGGCCTCGTAGGATCAGACCGAATACTGGCCTCGTAGGATCAGACCGAACACTGGCCTCGTAGGATCAGACCGAATACTGGCCTCGTAGGATCAGACCGAATACTGGCCTCGTAGGATCAGACCGAATACTGGCCTCGTAGGATCAGACCGAATACTGGCCTCGTAGGATCAGACCGAATACTGGCCTCGTAGGATCCAACTATCATTAAATGTCTAGTTCCTATTAGTTGGCAGAACACTTGTCTGGCTGAGGTGGTGCACTAGCGTGGATGCAGCTGTGGTTCGCTGTCTAATACCACGTGCCTACGCACAGCGTTACAGACTCGCCAAATCTGTCTGTCGTCCCTCGAAGCCTTGTGTGGCTGCAGCTATGAAACGCAGTCTTAAGCCACGGCTTATGAGGAGAAGACAAAACAAATAAAGCTAGTGCTCCCTACTAGATAGTCTGCTATAAATCAATTAACAACACTTTAAGAAAGCGTCAAAGTTTATTCACAAATATCAGCACAAAGCACAACACGAGCAGAACACTCTAACAACACGATTGCATGTTCTTATATACACACAAAAATGGCAAAAACTAAGATAATTGGTTAAAATAATATAGGTCAATTTTACTGACTGTAATTGGTTACACGCATGGATAAGACAGCAAAACGATAAGATCCAGTCAAATCTTACCACAAAAGTTAGCGCAAACAAACAAAACGAGTGTCTATTACCTCCGCTTTACAAGTCCTCTCTCCGATACGCCCGCTTATTACCCATAAATACCGTAAGCTAGTTCTAACATGCTAATTCTAATGCTCCTCCAAAGCGAGTAGTCTTCGCGATCTGACCTGACCCTCGTGATCGACTCGGACTATAGCCTATAGTTCCGAGCTGATTTTTTTCCCAAAGGGCCTTCTTCAGGGCCACCACCTTGTACAAGAGTGTTGTTCATCTGGCTATGAGCGTTTACTTCAAGATGCCATTTTACTACTGCCTGCTGTGGATAGCAATATACATGTCAAAATGTTGGCATGAGATCCACACTTCCAAGTTCAGCTGTACATCCAATTCATTAACAGTGATTAGTAAGTTCAACGACTATGGACAGTTGTCTATTTATGAAATGCTTGGAAGCATACCCTTCACGTAGCCTACGCCAGTAGCATCTTCATTGCCCGAGATACTATAACTACCATTTTTCTCTGTGTATTCAAAGTCTACAGAGTTTATATCACTTCCATCATCTGAATTATTTTCATACTGATCAAACAAAAAATCATTAAGATCGCAGAATACAATAAAATTTCATTTTCCCGTTTTGACCGTTGAGCCGGATGTTGACTGGAGTCGACTCAAAAGAGTCGCAAGTTTTTTAGCTATTCGCACAAGGCAACTCCTCTCAGATAATCATTTCATATTGTAATTTATTGGTTAATATCTTGTAGATAATATGTAAAATTTACTAGCATTTATATATCCTTTGTTTATTGTTACTAGGCGACAGCCTTATAAACATCTGCCGAAAGCGACCGAAAAGTCATTTCCCCACACAACCGATGAATGACATTTTGGTCGGTTCCCCAGCTTAAGGGTTACTGATGCTCAGGGCAGAATGGCGCCTAAGATTGACTTCAACAGTCCCTAAGCACTGCACCACAGCTCATGAATACCCCTCTCCACTGTGTGGAACTAATGAGACATGTTTGGGTCCTATCCACTGCACCAAGCTATAAAACATAGCCTTTTTTATGAAAGCACTCTAGACTAGAGGGTCTGGCCACCAAAAAAAGACCCCTAAAACGTGATTTTTTGTCGAGCCCTTGGGAATAAATAGAAAAGATTAAACCCCCTGGGTTTACTGCACTTGTAAGGCCCTGCGTACCTGATGTCAACATCTACTTATGAAGCAAATATATCCAAGTATAGCTGCATTTTTTTATGAAAACAGCACTAGTGAACATAATTAGTTCATTGGCGCTTGCATCACACAGCTCTACAGGTTGCAGAAATATTTGACAAATTATTACATTCAAAAGGTTCTAAGAGGCAAATTACTTGTTCAACAATTTAGGCTAGAATATCATAAGTTCCCTCTTTTCTTTTCATCACTTGATTGAATAATGATATTATATATAAATATATATATATATTCTACTGTATACTAGCATTAATCATAAGTACATCACCAATGAAATATTAATTTCGTTGCGTTGTATCCATAAATATGTTAGCTATATTTAATGTATTTTGTATTAATACAACAGACAGCAAAAAATAATATGTAAAAATAAACAGAATTTGACATTGACAGCTCTATTATATAGAGATAATTATAATTGATAATAATAATGATAAGAGATAATTTTGTACTGAGACAAATCCTACTGATAATCATTTTCATTCTATTCCTAGTTTTTGCCTTGCACAGGTTAAGTTTCATTTGTTGTGTGTTGCAAATCCCAGAAGGGGAGATGTAGTGGAACTGGGCTGGCTTTACTCTAAGTGTTGTCTTTCCTTGCTTATGTTGTGTTACATAGTTTTGTCCTTGAGATCGGTGGTCATTCTGGATGCAAGTTAACAAAATACATACGAGTAAAACCGCGACTCTTCAAGTCTACCTTTAGCCACATGAGAGCCAAACGCAATAATAAGTTACAGTTGTTGCATTCAATTGAATGCACCTACACAATCATCAAATGATCAAATCCATCATGTCGAAAGCTAAATCATTTAATTGGTCCATCAAATTTTTTCATACTAGATAAAAACATTGTCGATGTCTGCTCTATGCATGATCGAAAGTTATCTTTGTTCACACCATAAGATTGTCTGATTGTAAGAAATATTGTCTTTGGCTTTTCCATTATTGCAGTGGGCATTTTATCACGTATTTTTATACCTATGTGAATCGGCATGCAAGTGTGTAGCTCTACACTTATTTGAATGAAATCATGAGATCAACTAAGCTTTTCATAATTTAAAGATGAGACCAGCAACTACAATTAATGTTGATGAAAGGGTGACAAAAGCAAACATGCTTAGATAAATTTCTCTTAAAACGGCTCACTGATTGTGAAAGTGAAACCAAGGAAAAATGAACTAAGCCGCAAAAAGAAATTCAAAACTATGAGCACGCAAGAAATTATTATTACGTTTTGTTTCAAATAAAAGTTTACTTTTTAAGTCTGTGCTTTGGAATCCAAATTTATTGAAGGCAAATTTATTTTCTCTTTCCTCTGCAAACACGACCATTAGCTGCTATTGTGTGTAAATAATTTTACATTATAATGTCATTTTATTGCATTATTTTTTATACTTGATTTTTGAGAGCATGTGGTCAATTAGGACAATTTACAATATGTTTTTCTGTTGCTATAATATAGATATATGTAGCTGCTTTATTATATAAATAATTTGCATTAACATACAAGTAAATTGACACACTAGCTCAGCCCCAGAACGCATCAAGCTTGCAAGTTTAGGCACGACTGTACTGCTACTCTCACTAGTTTCCTTGAGAATCATTGTTTGAAAACAATAAACATAAGTTATGACATGCTGTTGACTATTAACCGTAGACTAAATGAAGGACTGTAGACCAAATGAAAGAAAGGAAACTATCTACAAATGTATGGATTTACAAACTGCCTGAATTTGAGAAAATTTGGACATCGTGTGTCAGAAATATTTTTAAATAATGACACAAATACTTGCTCAAATTTCACTTTGTATAGCATAAAATTTACAAGCTAAGGTAATTGTAAATCGTGAGTTGACTTGAAAATAGAGCTTTTATATAATAAAAGTTTTTCTCTATTCGCTAAAAGCATTTTGCTTACATGACTTTCATGGGCCGAGGAGTCTATAGCTAATATATTGATCATCTATCAAATGTAAAAAGAACACATTTTTACAAAAGATTGCTTGTTGATTTGAGAGATCATTGCTGCTAGAATTAGTTGTACCGCTACCTTAAAGGGTGATGTGATATTTCAAATTGGAAGGTATTCCGACTTGTTTGAGCGTCCTTGGATAAGGTAAATACTTTTGGTCGATCTCCCTCGTAAATAGTTATTAGCCGTATAGTTATTAACTATTTATGGTAGTAAGTGCCTCAATATAAGTTCCAAACAAAAACACCAACAAGTATTTGCATTGCGTTTCGTTCGTTGCATTGGCACGGTTTTAAAGGTACACCATCGTATAGTCTACCATCAATTATATTGTACTTCAGTGCTGAATGAGTACTCAAACATATAAAAAACCTTTATGCAAAACATTTTTTGTTGCATCACAAAACTATCTAGTTAAATTGTCATTATTGTTGGAACGAAAGGATCACCATTGGATTAAAGTTATCAAAAGTTGTACGTTAACGTTGTTGGCATGTAATTGATCATATTTGAGGCTCACTTTTTTTTTTCTCAGGAAAAACCCGATGTTAGCCTATCTAATGACAGGATCAGTTTTGAGGGCCGAGGACACGGTGCCCATGGTGACTCACTGTACAAGTTTGAGATAGTGCCATTTCGTTACATCGCTCCAGAGGTATGTTATGCACCAATCATGATTTATATATTTTCTAAATTTCAAATGCACCATTTGTGCTAGTTTGCACTGTTTTAAAAATGATAGGTATTACGTATAATGATACAATGACTCTCTCTCTCTCTAACACCCAGTCATTGCGTTACTGGAAGTATTAGATATTTGCAGTTTTTCTAGAAAGAAAAATATCATGACAAGTCAGTGGCTGTATATTTTACAATCCAGACATATTTTTGGGACATTTACTACCCATCAAGTATGAATCAGCCTGCTCAAGAATATAGCCTAAACACTTGAAAAAACTCACAATAAGCAGCCATTATTTTAATAGTTTTTTGATTATGTTCACTCTGCTCATTATTACTACTTTTTTAAGGTTAAGATGCCTTTGATAGTCTATAAGCATTCATCGATTTGTTTTAGTTTGCTGCACCTTGAACTATTGTATTTTGCCGATGTCGCGGAAAATTTTGTATGTGCAGCGGAAAGTGGAAATAGTTTTTTTTCTTTATAAATCATTTGATTCTACCCATTAGCTGTTAAGAGTTAACCAATATTACTAGCTGGACTCACTCTTTGTAATGTTCTTTCTCATTTTTCACAGGTTTTCATTGACTATTATGACTTGCTTGGTCCCGCTTTGACTTAAATTTGAAAACTATTCTTGAAACTTATTGTCATGGTAGAAATCTAAGCTACGAATAACAGGAAGTGAAGTTATCATTGACGCTTGCAAACGAGATCCGACGACAACGGAGAACCCTTGGCCTCGTCTCACTCAGAGCAATGCCAAATGTGCTTGGATCAAGCCTGACTTTGATTGGATGGATGTTTCAGAGGATGAAGATGTTGAGCTGATAAACAGGAAAAAGGTCGGTTCTTTACGCGCTGACTTACCTAGAGCTCCTCTCTTTCCCTTTGTGTGCATTGATGATGGGTAGCGTAATTGTTTGCAGTAAGTAATAAATATTTATTATTGCTTTGCTAGCCAATTTATAAAAGGCTAACTGCTTGTATAGTACTCAAACCTAAACAAACTAAACTCGCTTCACCTCCGATTTTTTTCGTCGTCACTCCTCTCAAGCCTTTCTCTTAATCACCCCTCCCAACCCTTTGTTTGTTCACTGCACCCAGTCTTTTTAGTCCCGCTCATGCCTTCAATCTCTCTTCACTCTTTCACCCCTCCCTACCAACTCTTTTACCCTTTCCAACTCTTTCACTCCTCCCACTCCTATAACTTACCCAACCCATGCATTATCCGATTCCCTTACACGGCACCCTTTCTCTTCTTTCAAGCCATTTCCTTTTTTATCCCCTTCTTTCTTCATCCTTCTTCCTATTTTCCTTCATTCTTTCTTACCATTTCCTCTATTGTGTTTATATAGAATAAAAGTAGTTGGTAACTGAAGCTAGCGTGTTACAGACAGTCTGTATGGGTATCTTTACTATGACTTCTTGTCTCTATAGATCAAATCTGGAATAGATTGTTGCGAATTCAGTGTCAAGAGTTATGAGTTGTCTGTTCATTGTTAATTTACCGGTATCTTGGCAGATGGAAAAGGCTTATCTGGATAAACTGACAAAGGATCTTGAGGCTACAAAGGATGAAGGTTAGTCTTCAATATAGAGTATGCTTGTTAGTCTGTGTCCATAATCGGTGTGACAATATGGAGACGTGGGAGAGTCTGAGCACGTCCCTTGTTTTATAAATGCATGTAAAGCTAGTTGTATTTTGATTTTTGAACAACAAGACCATCTTGCTGAAATGTACTTGTCTGTCAGAAAGTTGAGGCCACAGAGATTGTATTCTTTCGTGTTGCCAAACTATTTGATAGCCAAAAAACAATATGTTTCTGCTTAAAATTTTAGTCATTTTTACGTAAAGAGAAATATTGATTATTCTGGAGTTGGGCTTCAATGGCTGTGGAAGGGTTTGCAAGGTATTCCATACATTTAGACATCTTACGCATGTTCATGTAACTGGTGCGTGCATATATGTGTGTCAGACTAATTGGTAAGACTAGTAGATAGGAACACCATCTAGTCTGCTGATTCTTTAGTGAATCTGATCGTGATATATGTTGGTATTTATCGGTTGTATACACTGACTTCTGTCCTGCGTTGACATCTGTCCTGTGTTAATCTCGGTGCTGCATTAACCTCTGTCCTGCATTGACCTGTGTTGACTTGAATGCAATGCTGACTTCCGTGATGCGTATTTGACCTGAAAGACTTTTTAGTTTGGTAATACTAATCTCGTAGAGTTTTTGTGGCCTTTCAACGCAACCATAGATGACTACACAGGTTATTCACTGTTCATAGCCATGCAAGACCTGAAGAAGCACTATCTCTTCTCCTACAGCCTGTTTCAATTCATCACCTGGACGTTTATTCTAGTCAAGGTCATTCTTGGACTCATCTATACGGGAGCTGAAGGTATTTTATGAGATTTGAAATCTAAAGACTGACTGGACACAATTTTTTGCCACAGTGTACATCTGTATATCTGTTGAGCCGCCTTATTTTTATTGTATTATACTTGAGCTTTAACTATGCTTCTCTACGCGTATACCTCTATTGTGTGAAATACCTCTATTGTGTGAAATAACTCTATTGTGTGAAATACCTCTATTGTATGAAATACCTCTATTGTGTGAAATACCTCTATTGTGTGAAATACCTCTATTGTTTGAAATACCTCTATTGTGTGAAATACCTCTATTGTATGAAATACCTCTATTGTTTGAAATACCTCTATTGTTTGAAAGCCTTTTAGTACTGTCTACTGTTTCAATGTCTCGTAGTAGTTGTCCTGTTTTAGACAATGCCTTTTCCTTCTATTTCTTCAATCCTACTTACAAAAATGTTTTGTTTTTTAATATAGCTAAACATGATTTTTCTGTAGGGCTTAGCTGTATGACCTGTTGTAGTGTAGGAAGATAAAGTCGTAGATAGCTTTTGCTACTTTCAAAGGTTACTAGAGCGCTACAGAATTATATACATATATATATATATACTAGGTGAATGCCCGCATAATAAAAAAGTCTTTGGCTGAAAATTTATTTTTATTTAACATAATATATTATACAACATTTACCATTCTAACTTTACCAACTTTGCTTCTTCCAATTTCATATAATTGGGAAAAGTGGTTTTTATGAAGTTCAAATGATATAAAAGAAAAAAAACAACCGTAAAGGTATTCAAACTTTTTCAAACAACTTAACTTTTAAATTCTATAGCATGAAAGAAGTGTTTTGTTGAAATAATTTAGGAGGAAAATAAAACTATAAAAATGTTTAAATGTGAATGTAAAATCATAGCAAGTAATGGCTAAATATAGTCTGTTTTGCTACGATTACAACGAAAAATTATTTGGTATACAATTACATGGTTTTAGTTCGTTTCACTGTTGGCATCATAATGTGAAAATGTTGCATAGAGTGACATAGAAACCATAGTAATTATCTAATGCAGTCACTGCATAGTAAAAATCATCAAAATCACCATCGTTTAAAAATAGTAACAAAACAATATGTTAACCTTAGCGACTATAGTTACCTACAATGACTTTAGTGCATTTTGTGGTTATGATCTGCAAGAAAATGTAATATTACAATGTACTACGTGCAGAGTTCTTACCTTCAAGACAGATGTGTAACATAAACGCTGAATCTAGCTTATATGAATTTAGCTTACTAAACACATACTTGAAGGAAGTTTTGGTATGCATTTTAGTACACCTTTAACCAAAATTTTATCACTTATCTGTTTGCGAAGCTGTTTTTGCCTTAACGGAGGGCGTTGAACTGAGATACAATCGCCAAATTTTAATTTCAAGAGAAACTATTGTTGAAATGGTTTTGCGAAGAGCAAACTAGCCCTAGTTCGGCGAAGACGAAACAGCATCGAGTTCTATAGAGTTCATAGAGTTTCAATTAATACGTCATTTGGAGTGTGCAATCGAGAAAAGGATGTCAGGGTCGTATCCTCCTATACTGCAGCGACTGCCGTGGCAGTACCATTTTTTGAGGCTAAAAATCTGGAATTCACGTCATTTTTGCTTGATTTTAATACTTTGGTTGGAGAAATGACCAAAATGTTGTTTATCAGTTGCGTGGGGAAACGACTTAATGACGCTTTCGGTAGACATTTATAAAGCTGCCATCTAGTAGCGTTAAACAAAGGATATGAATGCTAGTAAGTTTTAATATAATCAACAAGATATTAGTCAATAAATTACAATATAAAACGATTATCCGAAAGGCTTTGCTTTGTGCTAAAAGCTAAAGAAATCGCGCCTCCTTGGAAAAGAATAAAAGTTGGAAAAACCAGTCAACATCGGCTCGACTTTCAAAACGCTAAAATAAAATAATATTTGATCCTTCAATCGCTAGTGATTTTGTGTGTGATCAGAATAAAAATAATTTAGATGATAGAAGTGATGTAAACTTTTTAGACTTTTATTATAATTTTACTATACAGAGAAAAACGATCATTATGGTAGCTCACACGGCAACGTTATAGCGTTGGACTCTACCGAAAGAAATGCTTCCAAGCATTTCCTACAGAGACAGTTGTACATGGTTGTATTTTTTGTAGTAGTAGAAGATATGTAAATGAATGCTTACGGTATGTACAAAAGATTTTGGTCATAGAAATAAATTTAAATTTGAGCTATGCATGTAACATGCATAGCTATGCATGTTACATGCATAGCTATGCATGTAACATGCATAGCTCAAACTTAAATCTACTACTACTTGCTCAGTATTATAGACTATAGTATTAGTGCGTTATTTTTAACATGGTGCTCTATTAATTTTACTTTTTAATTCTACAATATTATTTAATGAAATTATTTCATAAGAGACTACTCGTCTCCTACACCATTCAGCATTGTACTCAGTGATAATTCTACCTCATGCTAGCTGTGGCCAACCCCTTTAGCAGCTTTCATTCACATTATATTTTTAATAAGCGCTGTTAAAGACAATCTCAATAAACAGTTTTATATTTAGAAAACTGGTTTATAATGTAAAATTTACTGTTAGAACATGTGCCTCATCAGGAGCCAAGTGTGCTAGATTTGCACCATTTTGACTAGTTTTACTAAAAAAATTTTCGGGGAGAGTACCCGGAACCCCTCCGCCGAGAGGGCGCTCGGCACCCATCCTGGACTCTCCCTGCAGTACCATATTCAAACAGGTGGATACGGCCCTAGATGTATATGTTATATAGTAAGAGCAATGAATCGTAAAAGCTTTCGTAGACTCGTGATTAAGCAATTAGATTTCAAACCTGCGATTCCACTCTTCGGTAGTTCACATCTAGCACGATGCGAGAGTTTAATTCCAAAATTTTAATAGCTACAGCCGAACATACCGAAGAACATACAGACAAACTTTGAGATATATATATAAATATATATTATTGTATTTAATATAGCCAGTAATTTAGGCTTGTTTGTCAACCATAAGGCATGGGATGTAACTAGAAGTTCCACATTTTTTTGTAGACTACAAGGTTTACGATGATGTGGGAATCGTTTTGGTCATTTCACAGATTTTTTCAGTTCTTGAAATCATCCACCCTCTTATTGGGCTTGTGAAGTCTGGAGTTATCGCACCTCTTGCACAGGTAATGCACTGATGTATTATTGTATTATTAAAGGTTGCTTGATATGGTCCTGTAGGTGTTCTCCTAGGCCAAGGGTCAGCAATCTGCAGCTCCGAAGCCGCATACGGTTCTTTCATCCCCTGCGACTCCCTCTGATTTTGGATTTTTTCCTTTTCCACTATATGCCAAGTAATTCATAAAACTAGAAGTTTTTCACTAGATTTTGTAATATAATTAAAAAAAAGTAATTATAACTATTATAATTATTATAAATCAAACATTATCATTATTTACGTTTTATTATTATTAGTACCTTATCACATGATTGTCACGTGGCTTTAACTTTAACACATAAGTACAGAAAAAAGTATCGAACTCGCGCGGAGTACTGTACCTTCTAATATTATGTCAACAAACTGGGTTAAACAATTAGGAATCTAGTAAGGCTGGCCAGCCACTTAAGACCACAATATCGTCAATAACACTCCTGACAAACAACAACGCTAATACAGGTAGTATACCTTATAACAATTTATGCGCCAATAAAACCGCCACATTTATTTTATTGTTCTTTGCAAAAGTGTAATTTTGTTTTCTCAGCAGTTGAATCATTATACATGCCACACCTTTTTGTTTTATGGTGTAAACATTGTATAAAAGCATTAAAAGCTAAACGCAAAAGTTGCATGTACTATTTATTTATTTTTTAATTAAAAAATCAAAGGGCTTTGCGGCTCCCACTGGGTTCTTTCTTGCGGAAAACGGCTCCAAATGGCTCTTTGAGTGAAAAAGGTTGCCGACCCGTCCTAGTCCGATGTTTTTAAGGGTAGACATCGGTCTTCTGATTTTCCACATTTTCATCGCTCTTTGCTAACTTTTCGCATCGTTCATTGTTTAGAATGATGTCATCAAGTATCCATAGGTTTGCTTGAAAAGTATGGTGGTACAACTGAAAACTTGCATGAATAGTTGCAAATTGATTTACCATGCAGGGTTTCAAGGAAATTCTAGGAAGATCTGTGTAGGGCATTAGTCTTTTCATCTTAACAGGAAGTGAGCAGGATGGGTGTGAAAACACAGAGTGGGTAGCTGACTTAGTATTTAAACTCTGGCTGTACACATGAACCTCTCTAAAAGTACACTTGACCTCAACGTGTATCCGAGTAACCCGATTCAAAAACTTTTAATGGTTAAAATATGCTGCCAAAGCCTTTAGATGGTAAGCAAATGATAAGTTAGTGATGTTTATAGATGGATGAAGTTATTTTACCTTGAAACTACCACTTAGTGATACGGCGCAAAGTTTGTGTTGCTTTTAACCCTTTCGCTGCCAAAGACGCATTTATGTGTTTACTAGGGTCAAGTGCCACAGACGCATTTTTGCGACTTTTCCAGCAATTGCGCAGTAACTTAATCCTATTATTCGTTGATAACATAACCCACGGTCTTTAGGACTTTTATGAAATTGACAGTGTTGTCCGAAGATTTCTCTATAAAATTGGCCTAAAACAACGAAGCAATTTAAAATTTTTGTTTGAGAATTTCCAACCTAGAAACGAACATTTTTTGTGCTAGTTTTGTGTACCGCACTAGTCAGAAATCAGATAATTAGTTATGTTTATGACATTATAGCTAATTCAGATTCAGACTTTCGCGTTTATGCAGATAATTAAAGTAGCAGCACAGACTCTGATAGTCATGAAAGTAATAGTTCTGTAAGAGTAAGGAACATTGTGGAGGATAGTTTTAGCTTGGCAGCGATCATAGCTTCACATAGCTTTATCATCGCACAAAGAATAGATACATTGAATTTTTTTGAATAGCAGGGCTGGTTACAATGTTGGAAAAATAAAATATGTAACAAAAATGTTCTAAATAGAGTTTGAAATTGAAAAAAATATTGTGTACATATCATGAAGCAATATCGGCAATTTTCGGTAAAATGGCTGGCACTAGCCCGATAGCCGAATTTGTATATGGTTGGCAATGAAAGGGTTAAAGGGTAGTTTTCGGAACATTGGTAATGAAGAGTTGTCATATCTGTTGTTTCGATCTTACAATACGGGAACGATGACTCCAAATAAACTAAGTAATAAAGCGGTTGTTAGAAAAAAGGGTTTTCCAGTTTTTGTGTCTACCAGCACTGGTACGTTTTACTAGCAATATTTGTCAAACTGACTCCATTTTTAAAAAAAATTTATCACCAAACCCTATCAGAAGGTGATATTATGATAGTGCGCCAACTTCGACCATCAAAATTTGACTTTGTGTGGTGAACTGTGGGCTTACCCAAAGTGTTGTTCCAACCTTAGATGACTACTCGACTCCTTACAGCAAGATGTGACATTTGCTTGCGAGTGCTCTGCGTACTTCTGAGAGTTATCTCTATGGAAATATTTTCACTTGCTACATTTCTTTCGGCATTATTCTACCCTTTAGTTTGCATAGTTCGGGAGAAAAGGATGCAGTTGAATATTGCTGTTGAGCATATCAGTAAGATGTGTGCCTGAGATATTTTAAAATCCTAGTTTTAATACATGTTGACACTAATTATTTTTGCTTATTTTGATATAATGCTTTTGTCAGGCGTGTAGATATACTTATATCATTTCATAGTGAACATGACATGTTGCTGCAGGTGTGTGGACGCTGTTTGATGCTTCTAGCAGTCATCTGCAATGAGCCCAAGTTACAAACTGGACCGGCCACAACCTACCTGATTCTTTTCTGGTCTCTCGCGGATTTTATCAGGTCTGTACTAACCTTATTAATCACATTGGCTTGTTTGTTTAGATTTGGTAGGAGGCCTGATCATATTACCCTCAAATAGGTGAGTTGAATACGCTTAAGAACTGCCTGTTGTGGTCGGACACTCTTTTCTCTGATGACCTGTCTTCCATGAAGGCATATTAACCCATTCACAACCGTATGCGCATTTATGCGAAATCTATGGTCAACTGCCATATGAGCATTTTTGCGAATTTCCCAGCAATTGCGTAGTAGCTTAATTTTATTATTTGTTGACAACATAACCAACGATCTTAAGGACTTTCATGGTATTGACAGTGTTGTTCGAAGATTTCTCTATAAACTTAGCCTAAAACAACGAAGCAATTTCAATTTTTTGTTTGGGAATTTTCAACTAAAAATGAACATTTTATGTGTAAGTTTCGTAAGCAACTCCCGAGTTAGAAAAAAGGTAATTATGTTGATGACGTTATAGCCAATTCAGATTTAGATTTTTGTAATTACACAAATAATTAAAGTAGCAGCACTGACTCTGATGATAGTGAACGTAATAGTTTTATAAGAGTAAGGAACATTGTAGAGGATCGTTTTAGCTTCATAGCGATCCTAGCTTCACATAGCTTTAGCAATGCACAAAGTATAGATACATTTAATTTTTTGCAAAGCAGTGTTGTTAACACGTTGAAAAATAAAATATAACAAAAATGTTCTAGATAGAGTTTTAAATTGAAAAATAGTGTATACACACTATTAGGCAATATCGGCAATTTTCGGTAAAACGGTTGGCCAATTGCTAAATTTGTACATGAACTGCAGTGAAAAGGTTAAGGTTTTGAGGAATGTATCATTTAGGCAAACACTTGTTAGTGATTTATTGAAGAGTGGGTCATTTTACGACTCTCTAGGTTATATTTCACTTAGCATTAGTCTGCCAAAGTCAGCACTATGTTTAGACGTTCATGAGTGATCAAATGACAGATACTGTTAGAGATTCAGTAGTAGTAGTACATAACCTAGGGTGTCATACTAGTAATGCTAATGCATCCTGAAGAATACTACTGATTTGGTTAGAGCATCATTGGATTCTTTTTTCAAGATAGAAGCCATCAACTTCTTGAAAGTCTGTACTATTATATGCTGTTACTCGCTACAAGATCAACTCGTGATAACAACTTGCTGAAGTTTTTTACTCCTTAGTAACTCATTGCAAGTGTGTCCTACATGTAAACGAATCTTGGAGGTTCATATAGGACACACTTCTAATAATATTTATGTTTCTATAATCCTAGACACCCTTTCTACATGATGAGCTCGATGAAGGCGAGTTTCTATTGGCTGGTCTGGCTGCGCTACACCATGTGGATCCCTCTCTACCCACTTGGAGTTCTTTGCGAATGTGAGTGTTTACGAGATGTGCTGATGTGTACTCATGAGACCAAAGCAATGACCTGATACAAACACACAGGTGTATATGACTGGTAATGAAATGTGAAAAGGCTGAATACCAGCCATAAGCTGGTTGCCTACTATCAGTGCATCAACTATCAGTGAACAACTTTTCAAATTTACGGTAATTGTGGTAGATATTTGTTGATGAGATTAAATGGTCGGTTTGACTAGCGTATGACATGGCGCAGAGTAGGTACACGGTTTATATCAATACCAATAAGTCTCTATGAATACACTTGGAAACTAGCTAGTTGGTTATTTCATTTTAAGGTCTGGTGAATAAAAGCCATCAGTTTGTCATTTTCTGTTGTAGACCTTATACTATGGCAGGCGATTCCACTCTTCACTCAGTCTGGCAAACTTTCCATTTCCTTGCCTAATCCATACAATTTCAGCTTTTCCATTACTTCAATAATGTACATGCACCTTGTGGTGCTACCATTAGGTAAGTCATGTATATATATTGATACCTGTGTTTGACAACCGTATATCCGTGTATGTTAATATGCTAGACTTGTGCATAGTAACATATCTGATCGACCGGTACACAGTAGTAAATATGATAGACTAGTATAAAATAGTAAATATGATAGACTAGTATACAGTAGTAAATATGATTGACTAGTATATAGTAGTAAATATGATAGACTAGTATACAGTAGTAAATATGATAGACTAGTACACAGTAGTAAATATGATAGACTAGTACACAGTAGTAAATATGATAGACTAGTACACAGTAATAATTAGGATAGACCAGTATACAGGAGTAATTAGGATAGACTAGTACACAGTAATAATTAGGATAGACCAGTATACAGTAGTAAATATGATAGACTAGTACACAGTAATAATTAGGATAGACCAGTATACAGTAGTAAATATGATAGACTAGTACACAGCGAATATGAGGGCTGCTTATTTCTGTTTACATAACTGAAATGTAGTTGGTTTGGGTGACTGGTTAGGTTTTGATATTTTGATTTCAGCGACTTTAAACCTTTGAGTAATGTTTTATGTAAATGTTTTAATGTTCGTATATTTGTGTTATATTATGATGAGACAACTCCTTTTCAACATTCACGTCACATAGGTTAGGTATGTTGAATGTTTATGGGTTAGAGAGACATTCAAACATTATCACCAATAAGTCAGAATTTTTCAGGTCTACTGAAGCTGATGGCACACATGTATTCATTAAGAAAAAAGAAGTTGAGAAAGCCGAGCAAATCTGGTCAAGATGCTGCTAGTTACACTGATGCCAAGAAGACCAACTAGTGATGGTTGCTTATGGCTTGGCAGGTGCAATAAATAGATTTGTATGGTTACATTCCTGATGACTAATTTTACAAGTTATATATTACACTGGCGATGGAAGATTATAGATAGGACTGACTTACCATGACACATACAAGCTGTGAGAATTCAATTTTTATTTGTGAATAAATCCTGACAAATCCTCTGCATTTACGTGAGATTTGCATCCCATTTAGCAACTGATGTCTGACATCTGACATTTTATGGAGTTTACTGAATATGTTTAAATAATAGTTTTAGGAATTCATCATGTACTTTACAACCATAGTCAGGCCTCGCAAACTCAACACAGGTTAAATTAATGCATCCAACAATAATTCACATTCCAACAGAACGTATTGGATTATGAATCACACAATTGCATCAACATGGTATAATCTCACAATGCTTAGTTATTCTTTAACATATTTATTATGCTATTTATAAGTACCTACTGTCTATACGGAGATGTTGGGTAGATTTCTGGGTTTTGAGCAAATACACGCTGTAGAAGATTAAAAATAATTTGGCACTCTTTTATTTGTCACAATAACAAATCTGTATTTAATCAAGACCAAATATAGTAGCAAACAGATTTTCACGAGGTAGAATTAGAACTTTTATCTTTCCCGTTGTCTTGTTCTGCCAACCAGATTTTGAAACGCTCTTGTTTGTCTAGATCCATGATTGACCGGATTAAATTACTAAGTTTCTCTCCTCCTTCAAGTAGTTCGGAAATACCAGAGACAGTCAATTTCATTCGATGGTCAGTCACTCTATCTTGTACATAATTATATGTTCGAATCTTTTCATTTCTATTAGCACCGCCTATTTGGAGTCGTCTCATACTGGCTGTTTTAGTCTGTTGATCACACAGCTGCTGTTCATACAGGTGAGACTTTAAGTGTTCCAACGCAAATTCTCTATTTTTTATTTGCGATCTAGTTTGTTGGCACTCGATGACAGTTCCTGTAGGTAGATGCGTGAGACGCACAGCCGAGTCGGTAGTGTTAACGCTTTGGCCACCGCCTCCTTGAGATCTAAATGTGTCAAGCTTTATATCTTTTTGTTCGATATTTATTTTAATTTCTGCTGGTTTGGGCAATATTACCACAACAGCTGTACTTGTGTGAATTCTCCCTGACTTTTCAGTTGAGGGAACTCTTTGTACGCGATGTATACCACTTTCAAATTTGAGAAGTTTATAAACATTGTCACCGGACATATTTACTTGAATACTATTGATAGCGCGTGATGAATGTGTTCCTTCCATTTCTTTTATTTCACGGGGAACAAACTTCCAACCTTGATTCACTGCAAATCGTTCATACATTGTGTACATATCATGAGCGAAAAGGCCCGCTTCTAAGCCCCCAACTCCTGCATGCACCTCTAATATAATATCTGTGATTTCATCTGTTTCCACAGGCGTAATTTCTAAAACAATCTCATCAAATAGCTCATCCTTTCGAGTTGACAATGCCTTAGTTTCATTTTCCAATAGCTCTCTCATATTCTGGTCTCCCTCTTTTTTAAATGCTTCAGTTACCTCTGCCAGATCATGGTCTACAGAATCCAATTCTTTCGCAAGTTCTGCTGATTTACTAATGAGTAGTAAATCATTTCTTTCTTGGGCCGTTAAATTGTTTTTCATTGAACGATCAAACAGTATCTTGTGTTTTCTTACTAGTTCTTTGGTGTACATTCTAAATGTTTTGTCATCAACCAATGAACAGTATAAATGAATGTTAGTGCTCAGAGGGTGAGGAAATCTTGAGTTCCTTCCAGCAGTAGCTCTGACAATGTGTCGAAGCATTTTATGCGGACACTATATGATTCAGCCAATCAGATAATTTGCCTACCAAGGCAGAGGACAGAATATAAAAACCTACAAAAAAGAAAAAACTTCATAAGACTAATTTTGGGAAGTGATTTAAAGGACTGTTAGCAAATAAACAAGGTCAAACCTATGGGTGGAGTAGTACCAGCCTGAAAAAACTCCTCAGATGAAAGTTTCTTTAGAATGTAAATTAGGCAGTATTGATAGGCTAGTGTGACACCGTTAATTGTCATTAATGTCAGTTAAGCCAGTAAACTCTACCCCAAAAAGGTCCTTGATACTTTGTCATCCGCATACAAACATAATAAACAAGCAGTGAATGATTTGGTAGGTGTTTACTCACATTGACACCAAATTGCACATTTGATGTCTTGTCAACTGTATAGTAAAATCAATCGACCAATAGTTTAGTTTACCAAAGTTGTAATGCCTCAAACAAAACAGAGTTGGATGTATAAATATTTTTGCTACACCAAGCATTGGATGGCAAACTAAGTGTTGTACCATAAGGTAATCTTCTCCAAGCAATTGATTTCACTAGATTTCCTGATAAGCTTTCAGGTGAAAGTGCTAGTGTTAAATTTGAATATGTAGAATGTGTTAGAATATGTAGCTTTAGATGCGTGTGGAAAGACTTGCCCTACAAGGCAAGATAATCAATATTTATTATCTAGTGATACCCTCAACAGCTATCCTCTAAATCAAAACACTATTTCCGAGGTTTGTCTCTGCATTTGCTGGAAAGTACACATAATATTTTTATGTCGCTTTTACTGGCACACAGTTCTCTTATAAAAGGTCTGTAAATTCTGCCACCCACGACTTGTAGCGAACTTTTATCGTTTGAAAACATGATCTTTTACCAGAAGTACTACAACTTCACTTGCTTGTTAGCCGAGAAGTATTACTTGTCAGTTTATTTTACTCAACAATAAACTTTGGCTCGACTTTTCTTGCTAAATTCAACCCTATACTTCATGTAATAGGATCTTCCAATTCAAAACTTTAGTCATACAAATTTCTCAGGTATTGTATACCGGTAGTTAGTAGTAGACGAGATTATCAGTCAAATAATAGCTACAACCAATTAAAAATAAATTAAATCAAAAGCCCAGTTCAGGGATTTTTTGAACAATCTAGTAACATTTTGGTTAGTCATGGCGAACACCCTTCTACTACTTAGTCGTGTCTTAATCCACGAAAACTAGACAGACTAGTTGCCATTCAATTACACTTTTCTCTAAAATTTAGTCTTCAAACTTGAACGCAACAAACTTTTGCATGTCAAACGCCACCCCCATAAATATGTTTAGATGTAATACTCACTGCTATATATACATGTACATATGTAAATTGATGAGTGATTGGCATGAAAAAAACGCTTCAAAAATATGTACTATCCATAGAGCATGCCAAACTAAAAATAAAACAACACATAGAATAATTAGTGTAGAACTTTAAAGCAAGCATATATCAGTTTATACGTCAGTCTCACCAGAAAAATGACTTTACGGTCGAGTTTGCAGTCATGGGTTTCAGCTATCGAATACATACGCATACCAGTCTCAAAGTATTGTGACAACACACTCACTCAAATTTACTGAAGAACAGTCGGATACCTAAAGCTGACCTTATGTACACACAGCAAACTATATTGGTAACAACTTTCAGCACTTTCCATTGAACAGAAAAGGCCAGCAAAGCATTTGAATATGTCTGATTATGTAAATGGTGACAAACTGCAGGAAACCAAAGAAAAATTTCAAAAACCACTAGAGAAAGCCAAAGTTGACTTTCTTAAAAACCATGCTGAAGAATTGAACATGTCAAATAACAAATCATTCTGGAAAAACTTAAAAAAGAATTTACACAAGTCAACCAAGTATCATAGGAGACAATGACAGAACAAAGAAAAAGCTGATGCCTTCCAAACACATATTCCTGGACAAATTCATAAAAATGCGTGCTTTTTTGATGCATGGCATCGTATAGTGATCGAGAGAGGTGGTAAGGTAAAAAAGCACCACGATGAAGACAAGATATGGCGTTTGTTAGATTTGGTGCTGAGTGCCACACCATAGTCTATAACTGTTTGGTGCTGAGTGCCACACCATAGTCTATAACTATTTGGTGCTGAGTGCCACACCATAGTCTATAACTATTTGTTGCTGAGTGCCACACCATAGTCTATAACTATTTGGTGCTGAGTGCCACACCATAGTCTATAACTATTTGGTGCTGAGTGCCACACCATAGTCTATAACTATTTGGTGCTGAGTGCCACACCATAGTCTATAACTATTTGGTGCTGAGTGCCACACCATAGTCTATAACTATTTGGTGCTGAGTGCCACACCATAGTCTATAACTATTTGGTGCTGAGTGCCACACCATAGTCTATAACTATTTGGTGCTGAGTGCCACACCATAGTCTATAACTGTTTGGTGCTGAGTGCCACACCATAGTCTATAACTATTTGGTGCTGAGTGCCACACCATAGTCTATAACTGTATAAAATGGAACAAGAATCTGCTATAAACCATGAGCTCATGCGAGTAAAAAAAACATCTAGAATATGGAAACTGGTCAGGATAATCTGGGCTTACTATACACCATACCATAAAAGCTGAGCATTGTATAGTAGACAAATTTGTTTTAAGAGAACATAGAATTGTTGTACTCATAAGGCTGAGGTCGAGGATGATGATATTGGCAAATTACGGCCACCTGGGCATTGTAGGAAAAAGCAAGTGATTAGGAGCAAACTGTTTTGGCCAGGAATGGACCGCGAAGTCAAGAACTACCGTAAATCATGCCATGGCTCTCAGATTACTATTAAACCTTCTGGCCCCCAAACCAATCAGTACCACAAAATTGCCAATTGCACATTGGACAGATTTAGCTATAGACCATATGGGACCCCTTCCTCGGGTGAACAGATACTGGTAGTGGGTTGTTTAAATGTATGACAGATACTGGTAGCTAATTCAAATGTATTCGAAATAGCTTTTATGAGATCAATCACAGCGAAGAGCACTAGATAGTAAAGAGCACGAAGAAATATTCTTTATCCATGGATTATCAAAATCGTTGAAATCTGACAATGCTGCATGGTTTAGGTCAGAAGTTTTTAGCGGTCAGAGATTTTTCGATCAGACTTGTTAGGCCAGAGATTACAGTGTGTATTCAAGCATACATCATTATAGGGTGATCCCGAAGTTACCTCAAGCTAATGGGGTGATTAAATGGTAGAATGGGAGTCTGATTCAAATCGCTTTTGCAGAGCAAAGAGATTACAAAATGGAAATATGCAAATTCATGTCATCATACCTGCTAGCCAACACCACGCAACAGTAAATCTAAGCTGAAATGTTATATGACGGAAGAATTAGAGCCAAAATCCCTAAAATTTTCAACAGCGTTGAGGACATCAAAGCAAGATATCGTGATGTTGAATATAAAGCAAAGTCTAAAGAATATATGGACAAACGTGCAGGTGCAGAGCATATGAAACTACTCTGTAGGTGCTGGGATCACGAACTCATGCAATGTGAGAGAAAAGGCAAAGGCAAGCCAAGTTTTTGTCCTCGTCCTGGTACTATAGTTGAGCGTCATGGCCCTGGTAGGACTGTTAAAACAACTGATGGCAGGTGTTTGGATCGTAGCATCTTTACAGTTAAAAAGTGCTAAACTCAAGACACTGTTTTAAATTTCGATTACACTGATATTGGCAAGATATATGGCAATATGTCTAATGTCCTGGGTAAGGAGTCCAGAAGTCATCCCGATAAGATGGAGGAAACCCTAGATGAACAAGCACAGTAGCAGCCTAATTCAGATGATACTTATACAGTTTGCAGTAGACTATCTTGAGAATCTAAACCACCTGCATGGATGAAGGAGTATGTTTGTCATAAGCATCCAGAGCACTTTTGCCTTATGACACCGAAGAATGAGAGAGAGAAAGAGAGAGAGGGAGAGAGAGACAGAAGAACAGTAATGCTAGCACCATTAATGACAGTTATGCTGCATTGGTGAAAGTTAACAAAAATAAACATGAGGTATATTGAAAATAGCTCAACAATTTATAGTTGTCTCATCAATATTAATGGAATGACTAGTCCATTTGTATTGTACAAATTTAGGTATTATATTAAAGGTGTATTTATTTCCTGTGAGGAAAACGAGGCAAAATGTATGTATGTACAGTATTCACCTCTAATCGGCCCATACAATGAATTGATGAACAGTAAAACTGAAGGCACTCCAAACACTAGAGGCGGCCCACCTGCAGTGTACGCAAAGACTTCAATCTCTTATAACAGGTAGTTACCAAAAAACTCTACATGAATTAAAATCCAAGCTTCATAAAGCAAACTGGTTGCAATATGGCAACAACATTTCAAACAGTGCTGGCTAAGAACTTGAAACCTTGAGGCGTATCCCTTGCCACATGCACTAATAGTACTGACGAAGAAGAGTAAGAGTGAATTCAGAACAAAATATATTTACGCAGATTTGGTGTCTCAATCAATATATAGTGTTCTACAATAAACCACACTACACATCACCTGCTTCCAAATAAAGGAATTAAAATTCTATTGGCTAAATTAAATAAGACTACTACTGCTACATAGGCATAATAATAAAAATAACAGGCCTAGTCTAATAAGGCAATACGTAATCGCATCAATGATAGCTTGCAAACCTGGAGAAACGAATTGAAACAATGATTTTCGATTGAGTTCTATGTAGAGCACATAAAATGTTAAAAAAACGTGAGCGATAATCAGATACGATGGATGTAAAGGTGTATGTTTCAACTTTTCTCGTCGGTATAAAAAGTCTGATTAAACAAGTTATTAATGAGCAGCTGAAAACCATCTTTAAAAATTACATTAATACAGCGCTGGTATTTTTATACGATTCCAAAATGAAGCCTTTTACTCACTCTTTAGGTGGTTCAAGTTGTTTTAAGAAAAGCTCAGTACAGGACACAATACACGACGTACATGCATATCGACGGAAAGGTTTCAATTTCAACAAATGCCTTTTCGGGGAATGTGTATTTTGGCTAATCGAATTTCGGCAAAATTGAAGATACGTGTAAGAACTTGAGACTCCATGACCATGCGCCCCAGAGATCGGTTTAGTTCAGTCGTCCCAGATTGCACAACTCGCCCCTAGTCAACCTTAACCCACTCGCACAAGGTATTAATGAGAAGACAACTACTAGACTATATCTTATACCTATTTAAAAGTTAAGTGAGCAGTACAGTTTATGTAAAGTTTGGTAGTTCATTAAACTGATTTTAAAATGTTTATCTACTACTAAAATCAGCAGCTATTTTTAACAAGATCCCAAATGTTACAGTGCAAAAACACATAGTCAAAGTCGAGTTAAATGCTGGTGTTTCGCATAGATGTTTTCTAATAACTAATAATATAATTTTTGAATTTTATATGCATCTCACCATATAGACCATATACTAAACAAAAAAGTTGCTAATCTATGTATCTAACACTCAGTGGAATAGTGGGATCTATAGAGAGTAATTATATCTTTAACTTTTCACCAAGCTTTAATATTACTACACGATTATGATTTAGAGAGAGAGAGAAAAAAGAAGAGAGAAAGAGAGAGAGGGAGAGAGAGGGAGAGAGAGGAAGAGAGAGGGCGAAAGAGGGAGAGAGAGGGAGAGAGAGGGAGAGAGAGGGAGAGGGAAGAGGGGGAAAGGGGGAGAGGGCGAGAGGGGGAGAGAGGGAGAGAGAGAAAAATGGAGGGAGAGAAAAATGGAGAGAGACAGAAAGAGAGAGAGAGAGAGAGAAAAATAGAGGAAGACAGAAAGAGAGAGAGGGAGAGAGAGAGAAAAATGGAAAGAGACAGAAAGAGAGAGAGAGAGAGAAAAATGGGGAGAAACAGAAAGAGAGAGAGAGAGAGAGAAAAAGAGCAGAGAGAGAAAAATGGAGAGAGAGAGAAAAAAAGAGAGAGAGAATGAGAGAGAGAAAGAGCGAGAGAGAGAGAGAGAAAGAGTGAGAAAAAGCGAAAGAGAGAGAGAGAGAGAGAAAGAGGCGAGAGTGAGAGAGAGAGAGAGAGAAAGAAAGGGAGAGAGAGAGAAAAAGAGGAGAGAGTGAGAGAGAGAGAAAGAAAGGGAGAGAGAGAGAAAAAGAGGAGAGAGAGAAAAAGGGAGAGAGAGAGAGAGAGAGAAAAAGAGGAGAGAGAGAGAAAAAAGAGGAGAGAGAGAAAAAAAGGGAGAGAGAGAGAGAAAAAGAGGAGAGAGAGAGAGAAAAAGAGGAGAGAGAGAAAAAGGGATAGAGAGAGAGAAAAAGGGATAGAGAGAGAGAAAAAGAAAAGAGAGAGAGAGAGAGAGAAAGAGGAAGAGAGAGAGAGGGAGAAAGAGAGAGAAAGAGAGGGAGAAAAAGGGAGAAAGAGGGAGAAAGAGGGAGAAAGAGGGAAAGAGAGGGAGAAAGAGGGAGAAAGAGCAGTCAGTTATTTTTCCTGTTAGCTATGTGTCTATCTTTTATGATGGAAAACCATGTTGCCCACTGATTACCACATGAAGGTAGAAACTAGTTAGTAGTATTACAATGTCCTCGTAATCTAATTTAGTAGTTTTTAGTAGTATTTAATGTATATGTAAGTTGGTAGTTTTAGCAATATTATAATGTATATGTTAGTAGCTGTTAGCAAATTCAATATAATAATTATAATAAAGTGTCTTGATACATTTATGAGCTAGTATGTAGTGTTTGGTTGCACATATTATATACATCAAGTTGGAAGCAATAAAATATTAATAGAAACTAACAGCATTTACATAATTGCAGCTCATATGATTGTCTAGTGCTCTCGAATGTAGGCGCTTCACAAACACTACCCTTGAATGATAAACTCTCCCTATTTTTAACTGCCATTTTATAAATATCTCTACTAATATTATTCCATTATGTATGAATTGGTATTTCACGAATATCACATTCTACTGTTTCTCTGTGACGTCTGACTTTTTGCTGCGTGCTATCTAGCAGTCCTGTGCTACAAGTTGACCTCTAGGTTTCATCGTTGCAAATAGGAAGCATAAATCAAAAGTTGGGATATTTATGCCTGAAGGGCAATAATAAATATTACACTTTGAAAAAATAATTGAAGTATTGTCAATTGAAACTTGTAAAATTAAGTTTAGAAATGTCGGATTATTCTGAAAATACACCCTAGTCATATAAACATACAAAAGATAATTACTGCTTAAGACCGACACAGGTGTAAATGAATCATCAGTCAACGCTTAGGAGGTAAGATAATCTCATGACTATTGATCACAATGTTTTCAAGTTCTCACAGCTACTTATTGTTTAGACTTTGAAGTTTATGTTACAATGGAAGATTTTACAAACTTACAAATTTTAATAACAAGAATTTACCTAGTCAAATATTTTCATGGAACAGGATGGACTTTGAAGGTAATGCGAAGATGTAACAATGTAGTGTTCACAAGATTTTAATATCCACAATTGAAATTATTTAAACTATATTGGCTATTACAAAACACTGACTTGATTGAACATGATAAACGCGTGGACACAAACAATTAACTATACAAGTAATCTGAATAATGGATACATAATATTATCATAACATTGTATGAAACAACAGTTACATCTATTACTTTCTTGTTTTATTATAAGAGAGCTGGCGTTGTGTTAGTCATAAGGATACCCGCCGCAGTAGTAGCCTCTACCGCCGCAGTAGTAACGCAGTAAACACATTTCTGATGTAATGTAATGGTTCATTGAACACCTGCTAGTACTGTGATTACTTTGATGGAGCTGAGGCGAGTTGACTAGTCTGTGACGAGTGGACTGCGGCGAGTGAACTGCGAGGAGTGGATTTATTTGGAGCAAGTTATCTTAGGGCAACTCGTTTTAGGGCGACTGAACTGGTTACCGGTACTCGATAAATGGATGTTTTGTTTTGTATACTCTGTCCTTATCTTTTGAGTAACTAGCCTCGCTACATTGGCCTTCATCCTTGAAGTAATAAAGGAGAAACGCTTACAACGAAACATTGTTTTTGGATTTAGAGCTATAGCAGATTAGTTTCAAGTTCATAGTCTAATCGTTTGTTCAACTACAACCACTGTTTCCACATACAAACATAACTTTATATAGAATAGTTCATATCATTTATTGAGCTTCAGGTAACGACTTTATGTTACGAGGCTATGAAATTAAACTCGCTATTCAAAAGTTAAGCTATACATGGACTAGAAATTTTGCATTAAATTGTTTCAGTAGAATCTTATAGTTGTTGTGTCACAAAAATTACCGTTGAAGATTTTTTTAATTGTATTCGCCTTTTCTTAAAGTTATAACAGTTTGCTTTGCTATTTGCTCTTGGGGCATCTGCGCATTGTAGAGTCGGGTTTTTATTGGCACTAACTAGTGGCACTAGTTGGATCTCTCTAATTTTTAAGTTGAACGAAATGGTCGCTTGCTTAATTCATATAATCTTTTAGTTTATTTTATTATCAACTGTCACTTGTTTTTTATTTAAAAATTTTTTAACTGCTGTGCTGACTGAGCGGATTAACTTGCAGCTTTGGTTACTATTATTAGCAGAAAAAAGAAAATGCATAGCAAACATATTGCTATGTATCACACTATTCAACTCGTATACCATCTCATGCAATATTCCATGCTATATGCCATATTCCATCTCCATTGTATGAAGCTATATGATCTTACTTGATTTTGCGTACGTCAGTTGCTCCTCCTCCGTGAACCGCGCCCAGAATAATCCCGCTCTCGTCGTAGCCTCCGGTACTCCCTCTTCTCCAGCCGATCTCCCTCCACCGGAAACATTCCCTTCCTTCCTTTGTCCTTGATCTCCTCCGCCCGTGATGTCGTAAATACAGATCGTAATTCCTGTGCGGTATTACCTTACACCTTCCCCTCAAGATTTATGCAAATCTTTAAAGACGTCGGCCGCATCATGGGGGGGGGGAACAAAACTCGAAATTAGTAGAATAACAATGTTAACCACGTGAAAGTCAGTGAGTATAAAGACAGACAATATTTACAAAACAAAGATTAACCCATTACAGGTTGAGTTTATCTGGAGGTTTTTCAACTCTCCCGGCCCGTGTCTGATGGGTCTGTACACTCTGACGATGGGTATTAGAGGGGATGAGTGCTGGCTGAGACTGAAGACTGAGATTGGTTGATCCCTTATTCTCTTTGCGCTTCCTAGTGGGAGCCGCAGTCGGTGCCTGCGGAGAACAACCGCTTTTTGAGGGAGGTGACCGCTCAACGGTCCTATTCACTTGAGGAGTCTGTAACTGCAGAGGTGCGGAAGCAGATGCATTTGGCACAGGCGCCTGCCGAGGTCCGGTATCTGTCGAGTCCTCTTTCCTAGGTAACATGGTTACCTGACTGGTGCTCGCTTCACTTCTAGTGTTCAGTGTAGGATGAGCGCTATTTTCTCTTGATATACATTTCTCATCAGATGGGGACGACTCAATGGGTTTATCAACTTGCACTAGTTTTCTGTTCCTGCGCAGCATGGCTCCATTGTCAGTCTTCAACGCAACTTCTCTGCCAGAGGACACCATCACAACAGCTCTCAATGGTTTGGCTGAGGGGTCGTTGAGAACCACCCGAGTTCCGACAGGCACTTAGTCCTGTTCAACCGCCCTGTGCCGTTGATTGAAAGTATGAGCCTGACTACCTCTGTAGTCAGTTTCATAAGCGCGAAACTTCTTTACATCTACTGGACTGTTGACGAGATATCCCATTGAATTCAACCCTCTCCCATGAGCAGCTGGGCAGGGGTATAGCCATTCTGCAAAGGACTGTCATTATAGCACATAATAGCATATTCAATCTCAACGTTTTTTGCCACAAGCTTCTTGAATGTTGGCACCACTCTCTCTGCATGACCATTTGCTTGGAGGTTTCTAGGAGAACTGGTTCGATGAATAATGTCCCATTTCTTCATTAGTTGAGCGAAGTTTTCAGAAATGAACTGTGGACCGTTGTCTGTTACAATAATGTGAGGTACCCCTAATGTACATATGACCTTGTTGACAGTTCTGCACATCTCTGCAGCAGTGGCTCGGGGAAACTTTTTAGCAATCATGAACCGGCTATAATAGTCACTAATAACCAAATACTCATCACCTCTTTCATCAACGGTGCAGAAATCCGTTGCAAGCTGCCACCAGAGTCTCTCTGGGAGAGGAGAGGGATCAATGGCTCAGTGGGTACTTTCCTAAAGCGAATGCATGTGTTGTAGCGCTTAACCATTTCTCTGATGTCCTGAGGCATCCCTGGCCACCAAATCGTACTCTGGGCTTTTCCGAGGCAGCGGTTCTCCCCCAGATGCCCCCTGTGAATGTCCTGCAGGACCCTCTCTCGTTCACTCAAGGGAATATACAATCTGTTGTAATAAAACAGCAATCCTCCCACAACAGTCAACTCCTCTTTGAACGAATTGTACTTTTTTAGATATTGAGGCAGATCACGGTAGTTTGGCCAACCCTCTTGAATATACCTCATTAATTGATTAGCTGTGGGGTCTGTTGAGAGGGCAATTTCGAGTAGCTCTCTTCTGGTTCGAGATATCGAAAGCTCTTCCATCATTACCTGAATGAGTAACGGCTCCGGTTCTGAAACTTTTTCTGTTCCTGCTGGAGCTCTGCTCAAAGCATCGGCAACTATCAACTTATCTTCACGGATGTATGTGACATCATACGAAAACCGCATCATGCGCAAACGAAATCTCTGAACACGAATGGGGAGTTTGAACAGTTCTTTCTCCGCCATAATCGATACCAGAGGTTTGTGGTCCGTTTCAATTTTGAAGTCGCGGCCAGCTAGATAGTAGTAGGACTTTTCTGCTGCCCAACACATGGCCAGAGCCTCCTTTTCTATTTGGGCATACCGCTTTTCTGTGTCCGTAAGGGCCCGCGACGTCAATGCTATAGGCTTGAAGCCATCAACAGTTTTTTGGAAAATCGCCGCTCCTAAACCATAGGAGGAAGCGTCGGTGGAAAGCCAAGTCTCGGCTTCCATATCAAATGGGACTAGCATCGGGAAAGAGGAGATCTTTTGCTTCAGCACCTCAAACTCTTCGGTCATTTCAGCTGTCCAATACCAATCGTTATCTTTCAGCTTGAGGAGAGATCTCATCTTTATGGTGTCATCTGCTAGGGTAGACATAAACTTACCAAGATAATTGACCATACCAAGGAATCTCTTTAAGCTTTTTCTGTTTTTAGGAATAGGGAAATCTTGTATGGCTGATACTTTTCCTGGATCTGCATGTATACCTGACTCGTCTATTACATGACCCAAAAAGGTGATACGAGTCCGAGAGAACTCACACTTTTCTTCATTTAGAGTAATGCCTGCAGAAGCCAGACGTGATAACACTTCTTTCACTTTACTGACGTGTTCATCTTCAGTTTTTGTATGGATTAAGATGGCATCCATTTGACATAACACACCTTCAATGCCCTCCAGAGCCTTCTGCATCTCCCTCTGAAATATTTCGGGAGCCGATGAAATGCCAAACGGCAAACGCTTGCAGAAAAACCTACCAAACGGTGTGATAAAAGTAGTCAGTTTCTGCGAACTTTCATCCAACCGAAGCTGCCAATACCCGCTGTTTGCATCTAATTTCGAGAACACTCGTGACTTACCCAGACTGGCTATTGTCTCATCAATGGCTGGAAGCGGGTGGTAAGCCCTTTTTACTGCTTTATTCAGGCGGGTAAAATCTATGCATACTCTGATCTTCCCATCTTTCTTGGGCACAACTATACAAGGAGCGCACCAGCCTGTGGGCTCCTCTATCCTCTGGATAACTCCGATCCTCTCCATTCGGTGGAGCTCTTCTTGTAACGGCCGGCGCCGAGCTGCAGCTATTCTTCTAGGAGTAGATTGAGCAAAAGGAGTTCTTTCAGCTGAATATGAACTCTGGATTTCATGGTACCTAAGCCTGAGAACAATGACGGAAACATCTCTTTCCAACCTGTTGACAAACCTTCTGCGATTTCAGACACTTTGAGAATGCCCAGCGGTTTGATGGCCGGTTTGCCTAACAGAGGACTAGCAAGCCCTTCAACAACGTAAACCCTCTCTTTGTGGCGTCTTCCTTCATGAGATAGTTCAACGATAGCCGCTCCAGGTACTGTAAGCTTAGTGTTTCCCGCGCCGAACAATTCTCGAGTAGTAGGCGTCAGTTTCAACCTAAGAGCATCGCAGACACTAACTGGAATAGCCGAAACTGCAGCACCCGAGTCTACTTTAAATCTCACATTTTTTGAGTTCATCTGTAACTCTACGTACCAGGCATTTTCTGTTTCCGAGATGGTGTCAATGTAGTTTATGCGGCTTAGTCATTGGTAACTTCCTAAAAACAAGCTATCTACTCCATCGTCATTTTCTTCCAGTGCAGATACTTGCTGGGCTCCTTTGCACATTTTTGCCCAGTGACCTTTTCTTTTGCATTTGTTGCAGCTTGACCTTTCTGCCGGGCAACGACCACCAAAATGCTTCCACTTTCCACATTTTGAGCATGGCTGGTCCTTTGCGTTACTGCTCTTGTTTTCCTCAGTGTCAGTCATTTGTTTAGGCGATTTGGGTTTATATCGCTGTACCGAGTCTACATTCCCAGCCTACTCTTCTTTACCGGGACCCAGAGCACCAGACGTAGACGCCATCGCAGCTACATGCTCCTGATTTGATACATATTGCTTCGCCTTTTGAATGCATAACCTGAGTGTGAGATCAGGCACATCAATCAGGTACTTGCGAAGCTCGATGTCACGCACCCCCACCACTATTCTATCCCTTACCAAGTCATCTCGCATATCGCCGTAGTCACAATTCTCACTCTGAACTTGGAGTTTAACTATAAACTGGTGAAGAGATTGGCCAGGTTGCTGAGTCATCTTATTAAACACTGAGCGCTCAAAAATAACATTTTTAACAGGCTCAAAATACGCATCAAAAAATTTGATGCAGTTGGCCAGTGTTTTCTTTTTGTTTTCGTCAGATGGCACGAAGGTGAACTGATTGTAAACTGGTACCGAGTCACTACCCATGGCCATAAGCATGTGACCGATCTGTTCGTCTACAGTGAGGTCTCTTAGTTTCTTCACAATCATATATATATTAAACTGTTCTTTAAAAACTTTCCAGGCAGTAGCCAGGTTGCCCGAGGAAAAATCCAAGGGCTTTAAGAACTTTTCAGGCTTGGTTTCACCACTAGCAGACATTCTCTATACTGTTTTATTGGCAGCACACCACAATCAAGAAGATACTATGGATCGTGATTAACAGGAAACAAGTTAGATAACACCAAAATATATGAGAGTGACAGTATAATTCACTATATTGTCTTCAAGAGTCAGGGTAGCAAAATTTTGCTCCACACAAAGTAAGCTTTCTCCTGCGATATCTCAGCAAATATCCGATCCTTTGCGTCAACGCAACAGCTTCCAGAGAATCTGTGCCTTGTCGAGCTCGCCGTTGTAAAATACCGTCACACAAACAGCAACGTTTTACACGATTACGCTTGTAGGTTCGATATATTCTGACACCATATGACGCTATATGATCTTACTTGATTTTGCGTACGTCAGTTGCTCCTCCTCCGTGAACCGCGCCCAGAATAATCCCGCTCTCGTCGTAGCCTGAGGTCCTCCCTCTTCTCCAGCCGATCTCCCTCCACCGGAAACATCGCCTTCCTTCCTTTGTCCTTGATCTCCTCCGCCCGTGATGTCGTAAATACAGATCGTAATTCCTGTGCGGTATTACCTTACACATTGCTGCATGCTTGTTAGGTGGCAATAAGTTTTAAATCTGTGATGCTTGCATATATTCAGCTGCCCTGAATTACGCAACTGGGTTTAAGTTCAGGATGTTACTTGACTACGTTTTTTCATTTTCTAGAAGAGTTTAAAAGTAGCTCCATTAAGCAATAATTTTTGCTTAATTCATTCATTCATTTTTCTGTTATCGTATATAATGACATGCTTAATTGTTGCTATTTCAGTGCATTTAAGCATAAATTTAAGGGTGAGAAATTCAAAGGCTGTTGACCATACCTACAAAACAATCTGATAGTTTTTTATAGCCTTAGTAGTATCAGAAATTATTCAAATTTAAAAACTGGAAAATATGTTATACCATTTGCTTATGTTGCTATATAAGCAATTTTAAAATTATTCTATTTAAGATTAGATGGCTTTTATTTATCACCTCACAAGTGCTGTTATTTCAAGATTAATTATTGAAAATTATTAGTTTTAGATTACTCTAGTTTTTAATCATCACTAAAAATTGTTCTTTAAAATAAAAAGTGCAATTAAAAAGTTCACCTTTTTGCGAGGAGAAAATTTATCAACTCTCTGCAGGTCATGCCAAGGAATTGATGTCTTTAGTTGTATCTATAAAGTGTTGTCTTCCATAATAAAGATCAATTGTTCCTAAAGCCTTTGATAAGCTCTATTTGAAGCTACTAAACACTTCGTATTTTAATATTATATGTATTTTAACACTTCAAGTGTTAGCCTGGCAAAGTAAGCCTTAAAATTGCCATTATGGATGGACACAGAAATATCTTGGCAAATTCTAATATACTAAACCAAGATCTGGCTTGTGCAGCTGTTAGGAAAATTGATACAATAGTCTTAAAACTTTGTAGACAGCTTTTAATATCACCCAACAATTTATTGTTCTGATATAGAGTTACATTCAAATTGAAGTCTTTTATATAGTTCCAGCTGCATATTCCAAATTTAATTTCCTTACTCCTGTATAATCCGGATGTAGAATTTGTCTTTTTATATTTGAAACAACAGTTTGTTTTTAAACTTTACTGTTACTTCTATTCAACATGAAACATTCCTCCTTTAGTTCGTTTCTGTAAACTTAAGTAGGTTATTTTTTCAATGCTTCCTGTTGATAAATTTCATTAATACTCAAATCATAAATTTCAAATTGTAGTTGTTACTAAATTATGTAATGTAAGCGATTGTGGATCAAAATAATTTGTTTCGACGAGGTCGCATGTTAAACTAAAATTTTTCTTGTCTTTTCTGTTATTCTTATAGTACAAACTCTAAATCTTATAAGCTTTCATCTTTTTTGTAATTCCTGTAGTTCAAACTTTAGAATTTGTTCTTTTAGTTCATTCTGCTATTTATGTGGTCCAAATTCTATAGTAACGAGAGCATCTATAGTAACTATACATCTGAAGCTTGAACCTGATTCCAGATAGCTAAATGCTAATGGTTGATTTCGCAGTATTACAAGTTACCCTTTTCATATTTGACAAGTCCATGCAAAATGACTTTTGGTGGATCCCTCCTCTTTAGAACTAGTATAAAACTAGAACCTTTGTTAATTGTTGTTATAGAAGGGAAAATGACAAAAGTTCATCAACTAATTAATTGTTTACTGTTAAAGTTTTTGAGCGGCTGATAAACAGTGCAAACCCATATATTCCCTGTAGAACTTTGCAATTAGCCTTGCTTTTCTCATGAAAATATAATTTACTGCTTTTCCCATATGTCTCACGGTGCCTACGGAAAATTGAAAAGTTTGATAATATTTGGGAAAAATATTTGGGAAAAACTCTGCTTTTCTGACATTTTGGATGTAACCATAAAATTTGATCTTTAAAAATTAAAAGATTTTCAATGTTCAAGTTAGCCGCGATTCTCTTTTTTTTATTACACGATAGCACAGTTTGTACTAGCATCTTTCAGGTTCTAGCAAGCTTGCCCATTTGTTCTTGTTTTGCTGGACAGCAATTAACGGTTGGATATTCCTAGATTTTTCAAAGAACTAATGTTTTATTTGTATTGTAGGTTTTTAGTCAAAGATGACACCTGGTCGTGTGATATGCAGTCTGACTGTATTAGTTCTAGTGGTCTATGCTTCAGATACCCCTGACACACTACGTGTAACCAATGTGGTGTGTATTTATACGTAATTTGGAGCGATTCTATCTTTTATCTCTGATTATGGTTTACTTACTGAGGCTATTGTATCTACAGATTCATTAAACTGTTTTTAGCACTTGTTATAGTATTTGAATTGTCTTGTTTGTTCATGATACTCCTCTGTGGTTTCCTTTTTTGCTTGTGCTTTTAACAGTATTAACTGTGGCTGGTTTGATCTTGTTTCTCAGAGGAAACTACAGGTTTTCCAGCTTGCATTTACTACTGTATACTAGTCTATCATATTTACTACTGTATACTAGTCTATCATATTTACTACTGTATACTAGTCTATCATATTTACTACTGTATACTAGTCTATCATATTTACTACTGTGTACTAGTCTATCATATTTACTACTGTATTCTAGTCTATCATATTTACTACTGTGTACTAGTCTATCATATTTACTACTGTATACTAGTCTATCATATTTACTACTGTATACTAGTCTATCATATTTACTACTGTATACTAGTCTATCATATTTACTACTGTATACTAGTCTATCATATTTACTACTGTATACTAGTCTATCATATTTACTACTGTATACTAGTCTATCATATTTACTACTGTATACCAGTCTATCATATTTACTACTGTATACCAGTCTATCATATTTACTACTGTATACTAGTCTATCATATTTACTACTGTATACCAGTCTATCATATTTACTACTATATACTAGTCTATCATATTTACTACTGTGTACTAGTCTATCATATTTACTACTGTATACTAGTCTATCATATTTACTACTGTATACTAGTCTATCATATTTACTACTGTATACTAGTCTATCGTATTTACTACTGTATACTAGTCTATCATATTTACTACTGTATACTAGTCTATCATATTTACTACTGTATACTAGTCTATCATATTTACTACTGTATACTAGTCTATCGTATTTACTACTGTATACTAGTCTATCATATTTACTACTGTATACTAGTCTATTATATTTATTACTGTATACTAGTCTATCATATTTACTACTATATACTAGTCTATCATATTTACTACTGTATACTAGTCTATCATATTTACTACTGTAACTAGTCTATCATATTTACTACTGTATACCAGTCTATCATATTTACTACTATATACTAGTCTATCATATTTACTACTGTGTACTAGTCTATCCTACTACTACTGTCTACTAGCCTATCATATTTACTACTGGCTACTAGTATATCATATTTACTACTGGGTACTAGTTCATTCTATTTTATTTCCTTTTCATTGCACAATGTTTGTTCACAATTGTTCACAATGTTTTTTTTTCTTAGTTATATCGTCATGGAGATCGTGCTCCAACTCTCAAATTGCCTCTCGATAGAGTTAATAGTTCATACTGGAAATACGGCTATGGAGAACTAACAGAGGTTAGTTGTCCATCATAGCGACAGATAGCTCAGTATCAACCCTACTTACATGGTATCATATCAACCCTAGGACACTTATATTTCGCTAGTATTTAGTTTCGTGAGTGGCATACAGAGTAAAATTTCGCTGCAACTTAATTTCGCAGCTCTGACGAGTGCGAAAATATAGTGATGTGAAAATAAATGCAGTGGAACAAACATAATTAGATTCATCAGGTCCAGTTCACTGTTACGAAATTGTTTTCAATTTGCGACTAGTTTGTATTTGTAAACCGTGGGTAGAAATGTGTTGATGAGATCGATAATGCAATTTGATCGCTTGCTGCCATTTGTTTCTTGGACTATCAATGACGTCAAGGTCCCTCCCGCCGTGACTGATGTGGTACCAATATGAGATCTCAAGTATTTATAGCACGCGGTGGCCATAGCTCCGGGTTGTTATTGTTTTTGGTTGGTAATAAAATTTATCACTACTAAATTATTACTCAATTTTATGACTTTCCCTACCAGACTTTCGTCCTCATCAGTTACAAATTCAGTGACTAAACTAATATCATCATCTTCCTCATTTGTCTTGGCTTTTTCAAAAAAAACCTGTTATCGTAATTTGTTTTGCCAAGCTGCTCAGTCGGTGTATTAGCTATAATGAGTTTAGCAGAAATTGCCCAATGAGCCACCCATACACGAAAAATGCCTGCATTTCTAATACGTATGACAATTTTATTGTGAATATCAATGACAAAAACTATTTAATTTCACGTTTTCGCTCGTTCGTTATGATAGTTTAGTTTCGCTCATGAAATTTTCGCGAAAAGATGACTCCGCAAAAACGTGAAAGTTGGATGGCGCGAATACATAAGTGTCCTAGGGTATCCAGTTCCGATGAACGCGGGGCAACCATTTATGCTGTGATTGCTCATTGGTGTAGCTAAATATTTACATTTTACAATTCTTGTACATTGACGTATTGCTCACAATCCTGATTTTTCATATAGGAAAAAGTATACTGGAGTGTTTTATCCATAAAATGATAGGGTTTTACTTCTGAAACATTTCTAAGCAGTTATCACACTGTTGGCTTGTTTTCCAGTAAGTACACAACAAATTTTCCCCATTTGAGTTGTAAAGCAGAATTGTTTACAGTCCAACCTGTTTCAATCATAATATTTTTAACATCCGTGTTAAACTAGTATCTTAAATTCATAGCTGTCTCGTTTTACACAATTGATGACACATCTCTATAGGTGGTTATTCTAATCTTGTGTGCTGTGCTATAAGGCTGGATGGTGTCGGGTAGAATGCAGAATAAATAAAGGTACTTATAGATAGCATGTCAGTTGTATATTTTTCTCATGTGACCCTTTCTTGTTCAGGCTTTATTGTAAACTCCACTGACTAGTTTACCATGAGCGGTACACAAATGGGGGTATACATTCTTGATTTGAAATCATTTGTCAGGCAGCGGATAACATTTAGCATTACCACTCCTCTCAACTTGCTGTAGAAGTATATTCACCAGGCCTGACTGCAAGTTCAATTCATTGAGTTAGCTTGTCTGTTACTAACAGTAATAGGGTGTAATGGTGCCTTTGCGGCACTACACCAATATCATATCAACTGCACATGTTAGTCAAACAGGTATATATGTATGTATTTGTATATAAGCAATATACGATAAAGTATGTATATATATAGAGAATGTGCAAAGGTGCTCTGTTTCTCATGTGTCATTCTTCTCCTAAATAGACATAATAAGCACTCTGGCGGTGCAAGCTTCGCCAACCTTTACTGGGTGCCGAGTCAGTTCCTTTCTTCTCCTTCGTTTGGTAGCTTGGCCGAGTCGAGCCAAGTTGTCCCAGACAGCTGGCCCTGACACAAAACCAGCTGGCTTCCACCTAATGGGATAAACCTTCAATAATTTCATAGTTTCGATTGTAAATTATCACTAATATCCTAACACAGTAATTGATCATTTTTCACTGTTTAAATAAGTGACAATCTACGTAATCAAAACTACTCAACTCATATTAAATAAAGTTCCTTTTTCATTAATCATATGCATTTTCCACTTTTTGTTAGGGTCATTAGACAGTTTTGAGGGTTGTTGAGTTTTTAGAGGCATGATTAAGGTTATCACACAAGCTCATTGCACTTTTACACTCCGCAAAACATAACAGAAAACAGCAAACAGCAGCCAATGCTAGCCTAATAATGCTCACTAGGCCCGCGTATGAGAGAGATATTAGTATTTTATGTATTTTTTTGTTTATTTTTAATGAAAAATGTTTTTTATAAGGAATATTTGTTGCACCACTAAGTTCGGAAACCGCAAAAAGTGAACATCAAAGCAGTGAAGGATTACTGCATATACCAGCTAATCCTTTAGTGTCACTCTGATCTGTATGATAAAGGTACCTGTCATTGTTTGTCAGTACTACATGTACATGGAGGAAGTTGATAGTTCATTTGAAAGACGTGTCGGGTGTCAGTATGATTCAGCTACAATTGACACTAGTTAACATCTGAGCTGTGACGAACTAAATCTGCACTCTCTCATCGCTGTGTGAAGTAACTTGGCAGCGCATTACGACTTGCTAATGCGCAGTAGATATTTACTATAACTGTGATCTTACTGCAAATTGCCCACTGCGGTCTGCTGAGCATTTACTTCCATGACATTACCTGAAATCCAGCAAATACTGCATACTAGGAATGTGTATTCTTCAAAACTTGAAACTGCATCGCGCATTAGTTGCATTGAAATCTTGCATTAGTAAAATAGTATTAGGTTGGAACTGTCAATTAACTGACAATGCTGGCTTCCCAAGCATCTGTACTGAATTGTACCAAGTTTTCAGATGGTGTGTTTATCAAGCTCATGAATTCCTTTCCAACTCATATGTAATTTTAGAATGGGTAGTCGATAGTTATCACTCTTCCAATTGAAATTAGGGTATTTGTATCCTCAATAACATTTCGTACTAAAACCATAATTTACGCTAATCTCATTTTCGCCATACACAGCTCACCGCGATCAATTTATTTGCCAACTCATACTCAAGTTTGAGCAGCATTTACATCTTGAAATCGCTGTGTTTCAATTTCAACTCGATACTTGATTCTAGGATAAATTTTCACAAAATTTCGGTCTGTGCGTACATACAGTTTAATCCAAAAGGTTCCTACGGTATTTAGCACTGCGAAATGTGCACTAGCAACACTTTTACTACACCCAACACTGCACACTGTGTAGTAGCTATTACCACCACTGCAATAATACTGCTTATTACTCATTAAACTTAGTTGTATTGCATGTATAATGCATACTGCGCAACAGTAAAAGTACACAATGCAATTATATGCATACTGCATGGCTGTGACACACTTACTACTGCTACTGCACTGTTAATCCAACTACATAGATATCCGAGCAAATATTTACTGCAACTGTAATTTATTTTACATCTTGGCATCAGTGAGTACTTATCAATGCGCACTTATGATTTTTTTGTAAAGGTCACAACCTTGGCTAGTGCTATTGCTGTTGATATTTTCTACAAAATTTTTTTTGGTTGCAGGTTGGTAAGGCGGAGCAATATCGACTTGGACTATGGCTTCGGCAGCAGTACGACCCTATTCTCACGAAAATATTTGACCACACCAATGTAAGTATACTTTCATGTAATTGCTGTAATTTTTAAGTTAAGAACATGCAAGCGGATAGACCACATCAAAGACAAAATCAACGAATTTCGCGCAAAAATTTATGTAGAAAAAATAAGAACACAACGTTTAACCAGCAACCAGTCTCTGCGGTAAACTTTAGTAGAACTTGAGAACTTAGGCAACAACAGCGACTAAACATGTCGTTAGTTGTGCGCTCAGTCAGTTTTATTTCTATTTTTGTATCAGTCAGTTTTATTTGTTCTTATGGATTTTATTTTCAATTTATTCTATTCTTAAGTTCTACTAACGTTTACAACAGAGACCAGTCTTTGGTTAAATGTTGTAATCTTATTTTTTTCTACATAGATTTTTGCGCGAAATCCGTTATGATTACCAATGGAGCGACCGACATAACATCGCAACCAAGCCGCATAGACGGAAGAGAACAACTCCCTATAAGTGCAGCTGATGCATCAGGTGCAGTACGTCTTGTGACTAGCTGTTGTGTTGCTCGCTCGCTCGATGGGGGAACAACTCCACAAAAACAACAGTTCGTCAAGACAGGTTAGTATAAAGTGCGACCACTCAGTATGGTGGCTATCATGTCCTTCGCTGAGTGACAGCGTTCCATGTAACCATACCAAGGCCCGATGACACTGTTGTCATCAAGCAGCGATAACTGGTGACATCGTTACCTCGCCGTATTGACCTTTATGAACTCGTGTACAGCAGTTCTACCGCGCAAACAGCAGGTCAAGGGAGGCAAATCTAATTTCGGTTGTACTCTGAATCTAACAATGCAGACACCATTGCTCGTTGAAAGTTACAAAATATTCTCCTAAGTATATTCGTGACACGGATGACAAGGTATACTAGGTTGAGTCGCTCTAGCGAAGTTGCCATAGAGCTATTCTATGGGCTAGTCTAGAATGCATCAGCTCATAGAAATGATCAAGGAATTTTTAGTCAGTCTGGTATACAGTCACGTGCAAAAGTATTTTTATTTACTAAATATTATTTTGAAAAAATAATACTTAAAATGTCAAAAATGACTGAATCTACACTGCTAGTTAATTAGAAATGTAAAAAGAAATAAAGATATTTCGGAAAAATAAAAACGTTCAGCGCAATGGCTTGAAAGAAAGACTTTACGATTAAATTTTGCCAATTTTTTGTTAATACACAGCAGATGCCAGTGAGTGAGAGTAGTGGGCAATTAGGAGAATTAATTTTAACTCACAAACAGTACAGCAACATAAAAGGACTAAATTTTATAAGATTAAAATAATATATAAACTTGATTATATTTAAATGATTATATGGCGCTTATTGAGTCGTAAAGTTCTAGCTTATAAAAATTACAGAAATTATAGGGCTCTATACTATACATGTTCCATACTTGTGCACATGACTGTAGAAGTAAAGTTGAAGCAGTGGCTGTAGGAGGGGAAGTCATGTACAATAAGGAAGTTCATATAGAGGTTAGCGTGCTCGATAAGAGCAGAGGCTAGGGTCGAATAGATGAGGATCCAGCTATTATCATTTACAAACATTGTTAGTACTCATGCTATGCAATGGAAATTCAATTTAGTACTCATTAATATCTATAGCCTAAGGGGCTTTAAGATAGTCTATTTGTGTACACAAAATGCCGTTGTTAGGCAACAGCGCAGCAGTACTGGTCAATGTTGGACTTTGTTTATCATGTTAGGCCATTTGTTTTAACAAATCACTTACCAACTCAGATCCGTGGGTCGTCTATTGTTTGGAATACTCGTATACTGTTCCTTACCCCTCTGTTTCTGTCTATTCACTTTTTTCTAGACCGAGACGATCATTAATAATTTCTTTTTTGAAATGGTGCAGATTTTAAAAGTTTATACTTTGCTAACTCTTGCAGATAGAAGTACGAAGCTCGGACAAAGACAGGTGTCTAGTCAGTGCATATAGTAATCTAGCTGGCCTTTATTCCAACCAAACACCAGCAGAGGACCTACAACTACCTTATGTCAGGTGGCAACCAGTCCCTGTACACACGGAGCCTGTTATTACTGATGAGGTTAGATAACTCCCTTTTCTATTTTCATACATTTGCTTTCCTTTCACTCTTTTGTTACATTCTTTGACGCATACAGTAATCTTTAATCCATATAATAATCTTTAATCCATATAATAATCTTTAATCCATATAATAGTCTTTTACCATATAGTAAACTTGACCCATATAATAATCATTAACCCATATTAGTAGTATTTGACGCATACAGTAATCTTTAATCCATATAATAATCTTTAACCCATATAGTAGTCTTTTACCATATAGTAATCTTTAATCCATATAATAATCTTTAACCCATATAGTAGTCTTTTACCATATAGTAAACTTGACCCATATAATAATCATTAACCCATATTAGTAGTCTTTGACGCATACAGTAATCTTTAATCCATATAATAATCTTTAACCCATATAGTAGTCTTTTACCATATAGTAAACTTGACCCATATAATAATCATTAACCCATATTAGTAGTCTTTGACCCATATAGTAATCTTTGACCTATATAGTAATCTTTGACCTATATGGTAATCTTCTACCCATATAGTAATTTTTGACCCGTATAGTAATCTTTGACCCGTACAGTAATCTTTGACCCGTATAGTAATCTTTGACCCATATAGTAATTTTGGATCTCTATAGTAATCTTTGACCCATATAGTAGTTTTTGACCCATTCAGTAATCTTTATCCCATATAGTAATCTTGGACCCATATAGTAATCTTTGACCTATATAGTATTCTTTGACCCATATAGTAATTTTTGACCCATTCAGTGATATGTGACCCATATAATAATATTTAACCCATATAGTAGTCTTTGACCCATATAGTAATCTTTGATCCGTATAGTAATCTTTAACCCGTATAGTAATCTTTGACCCATATAGTAATTTTGGATCTCTATAGTAATATTTGACCCATATAGTAATTTTTAACCCATTCAGTAATCTTTATCCTATATAGTAATCTTGGACCCATATAGTAATCGTTGATTCATATAGTAATCTCTGACCTATATAGTAATCTTTGACCCATATAGTAATCTTTGCCCTATATAGTATTCTTTGACCCATATAGTAATTTTCGACCCATTCAGTAATCTGTGACCCATATAATAATCTTTAACCCATATATTAATCTTTGACTCGTATAGTAATCTTTAACCATTTACAGTACCTAGTGGGGAGTGTATTTTCTTCCTAACTGTTCAGCAGAAGTCCAATGCCTATCTCATGGTGTGTTTTATAAATCAGACTAAGTACATTTGATTGGCTAAATACTCGTAACATTTTCAATTTTGAAAATGTTGAAAATATTTTCAATGTTATCGTATAACAGGTCATGATATCGCAGTATAACAGGTCATGTTATCACAGTATAACAGGTCATGTTATCACCGTATAACAGGTCATGTTATCACAGTATAACAGGTCGTGATATCACGGTATAGCAGGTCATGTTATCACTGTATAACAGGTCATGTTATCACAGTGTAACAGGTCATGTTATCCCAGTATAACAGGTCATGGTATCACCGTATAACAGGTCATGTTATCACAGTATAGCAGGTCATGTTATCACAGTATAACATGTTATGGTATCACAGTATAACAGGTCATGGTATCATTGTATAACAGGTCATGATATCACTGTATAACAGGTCCTGGCATCAGAGTATAACAAGTAAAATTATCCCAGTATAACAGGTAAAGTTTTCAATGTATAACATGTCATGTTATTAAAGTATAACAGAACATGTTATCTATGCTATAGATGCGTTTCTCAAGTAGGCGTATAAGTGCATAACTGTAATTCCACAAAAATGCTTCAAGGTTAATAATTTGCACAAATAGTTTGAGAATGAAAAATATATGGGAAGGATATTGTTACTTGATCTTCTTTATTGTGTTTTATCATCAGATGAGAAACAGTTGAAGGAAATTGAAAAGGATGTGAGGTTAAACAAGAATTTCTTATTATAATAAAAAATTATACATAATATTAATATTAAATTTATAACTTATGGGAATACAGTCAAACATGGATAACTCGAACTTCACGGGACCGAGCAAAAGTGTTCGAATTATCAGAGCATTCAAGTTATCAGAGCACTGTCACAAGTCCATGTATTTACTTATTTATTAGTAGATACATGTACATATGCAAACTATAATATAAATCAAAAGCACAAATGGCTTGTTTCAAATTAAATGCTTCTAATGTAAAGTTTAAAACGTTTTTATCAAAAAGTATAGAGATTTTTCTATCACTTGAGATTGGTTTGTTGTTTGAGGTGATGTTATTGCCAGGACATTTTTTTTAGATTGACATTGGCAAAACTTGATCATTGTTGAAATGCTCAAAAGAAAAGACATCTTTTTCTTTTGAGCGTTTTACCCACGATCAATTTTGCCGAGTTTTCTTGAAGTTTATGCAACTTCAAGAAAAAGTTACCAAAGAAAAATCCCTTACTTTACCTGGGATTCGTTAAGAGCAACACTCCGAGGCAGTTCAATTAAAAGTTTTACGAGGTTTAACGGTACATTGTATATCACTCACGCTTTTTGAATGGATAGTTATTGAATGTACACACGTATTCTGTGTTTAGGTCAAACGATGAATAGTTTTTTAGCTATGACAACGTATACGTTTAATAAAAACAATTTTAAGACGTTTTAAACATTCAACATTCCGACGTTGATTCAACACGGAATCAACGTCGGAAAACTATTCGTCACGGGATAGCCCGGTCACGCACTCAAGGATTTTCGCCACGCACATACAAAACAACATGCTGTTTTTGTTTTGTATGTGCGTGGCGAAAATCCTTGCGTGCGTGACCCGGCAAGCCCGTGCTATTAATCGTATAGCAGTATAAATCAAATTTGACCAAACCTTTAGAAAAGTCGTTGACAAAATTATTTTGCCGATGGTGGTAATAACAACGCTTATGAATTACGAAAAGATGAGGTTTACCTCTATGGCTTTGAATAAAGTGATTTTCTAAAGCGATAACAACCGTTTCGGTAGCCGTTGGGCAAAAAAAACAGTTCGAATTAACAGTGTTGAGTTCGAGTTATCTATAGCAATTTATCATTACGTGGGAACGGACCAAAGAAACCGTTCGAATTAACCATGTGTTCGAGCTATCCGTGGCCGAGTTATCCATGTTTGACTGTATTTTACATTTTTATTTCTATAGATGTGCTTTTGATTGTTAGCGGAGAGGATGAAGAGTAACTGTATCTTTAGGAGTTTTATGACAACAATACATTTAGTTTCTCTCTGCAGATTCTAGCAATGAATCGGCCGTGCAGCAAAGTAGATAAATCACAGATAGAGGCATTCACGAGCCCCGCAGTTCTTCAGATCAACAAGGATTATGCTTCTTTCTTCAAGCTGGTCGCTAATCACACTGGCCTTGACCTCTCTTCGAATGGATTTCGAGACATCTGGCTAGCGACTGATTCTCTATATTGTGAGGTAGTTAACTCTCTTTGCTAGAAGAATTTGATCAGCGAGTGTTAGGGGTATGTTTACGGGGGAGCAGACATTAGTTGAAGCTGCTTGTAGTGCTAAAACATCTTAGCTGATTCAAAAATTTCGTTAATAAAGTTTTGATGACGCTGAGCTTCAGCGTTATATATATATATATATATATATATATATATATATATATATATATATATATATATATATACTGGCCTAAGAATGCCAAATGGTACCATCAAAGATATAGAAGAAGGGTACAAGTACTTGGGGATTATGCAAAGCAACATCAACCACGAAGCCGAGGTACGTCACAAAGCCATTACCGAATACAAGAAACGGCTTCGGCAGGTCTTACGGAGCCAGCTCAATGCCAAGAACCAAATCATGGCAATAAATACCTACGCACTGCCAGTAATAAGATATCCAGCAGGCATAATAAAGTGGACTGAGAAAGCCATCAAAGAAACAGATATAGCAACTCGTAAACTGCTGACCATGCATGGAGCACTCCACCCAAAATCTGATACTACTAGATTGTATCTTGATAGGAAATATGGCGGTAGGGGACTCAAAAGTGTACAGCAGACAGTGAAAGAGGAGGAGCAAAGCATCAAAGCATATGCAGCCTCCATGGCCATCTCAGATAAGTTGCTAGCTGAATTTCAATTGGCTGCTCTTACAACGGACCTACGCCCTGAGGATGAGGAAATTGACTGGCACACGAAACCTCTTCATGGTGCTTACCACCAACAAATATCTAAGGTTGGCGATCTTGACCAGACATATATGTGGCTGAACAAAGGAAACCTAACGGCCAATACAGAGTCGCTAATCATGGCAGCCCAGGAGCAAGTGCTCCCAACAAGGCAACTCCAAACGAAAATCTATCACACTAGAGACGATCCTAGATGCAGACTGTGCAAAGATGCACCTGAGACCATCCAACACATCAGTGGATGCAGGCAACTAGCAGGTAACGCACACACTGAGCGGCATAATCATGTCGCAGGTGTTGTGTATAGAAGTCTATGTGATGAGTATGGCCTGAATAAACCACAACACTGGTGGGAAGCTCCTGGTAAGGTGAATGAAAATGACCGCGCTAAGACTCTCTGGGACTTCTACATCCAAACTGACAAGCATGTCCTAGCAAACCAACCAGATATAGTGGTGGTAGACAAGGAGAACAAGAGGGCTACTATAATAGATATACATGTAGCAGTACCCAATGACTACAATATAGCCAGCAAAGAAAAAGAAAAGGTAGAGAAATATCTCCCTCTTGGAGAAGAGATTGAAAAATGCTGGAATGTAAGAACAACTGTAATCCCAGTAGTCATTGGGGCACTGGGCGCAATAACACCGGTGCATAAAATGTGGCTTGCCCAAATACCAACAACAATCAACTCAGGTGAGTTGCAGAAAAGTGAGCTATTAGGAACAGCTAAGATCTTGAGGCGAGTGCTCAAACTCCCAGGTCTCTGGTAGGAGACCCGAGTTAGAGCAGAATTTACCACCCATACGGGGTATCCAGGGTGAGGAAACAATTTATATATATATATATATCAAGGTGACTCCTTATCACCGCTGCTCTTCTGCATATGCCTAAACCCTCTAAGCAATATGCTGGAGGAGACTCAATATGGGTACCAGTTTAAGAGTGGCACCAAGATAAACCACCTCTTCTACATGGATGACATCAAGCTGTACGCTAACAAACAAAGGGACATTGATTCGCTAATACACCTCACTCAGGTATACAGCAAGGACATCGGAATGACCTTCGGTATTGAGAAATGTGGAAGGCTAATTCTTAAGAAAGGCCATTCTATGCTCACAGATGGCCTAAGAATGCCAAATGGTACCATCAAAGATATAGAAGAAGGGTACAAGTACTTGGGAATTATGCAAAGCAACATCAACCATGAAGCCGAGGTACGTCACAAAGCCATTACCGAATACAAGAAACGCCTTCGACAGGTCTTACGGAGTCAGCTTATTTCCAGGAATCAAGTCATGGCAATAAATACCTACGCACTGCCAGTAATAAGATATCCAGCAGGCATAATAAAGTGGACTGAGGAAGCCATCAAAGAAACAGATATAGCAGCGTGCAAACTGCTGACCATGCATGGAGCACTCCAACCAAAATCTGATACTGCTAGATTGTATCTTGATAGGAAAGATGGTGGTAGGGGACTCAAAAGTGTACAGCAGACAGTGAAAGAAGAGGAGCAAAGCATCAAAGCATATGCAGCCTCCATGGCCATTTTAGATAAGTTGCTAGCTGAATTTCAATCGGCTGTTTTTACAACGGACCTACGCCCTGATGATGAGAAAATTGACTGGCACACGAAACCTCTTCATGGTGCTTACCACCAACAAATATCTAAGGTGGGCGATCTTGACCAGACATATATGTGGCTGAACAAAGGAAACCTAACGGCCAACACTAAGTCGCTAATCATGGCAGCCCAGGAGCAAGTGCTCCCAACAAGGCAACTCCAAACAAAAATCTATCACACTAGAGACGATCCTAGATGCAGACTGTGCAAAGATGCACCTGAGACCATCCAACACATCATCAGTGGATGCAAGCAGTTAGCAGGAAACGCATACACTGAGCGGCATAATCATGTCGCAGGTGTTGTGTATAGAAGTCTATGTGATGAGTATGGCCTTAATAAACCACAACACTGGTGGAAAGCTACTGGTAAGGTCAATGAAAATGACGGCGCTAAGATCCTCTGGGACTTCTACATCCGAACTGACAGGCATGTCCTAGCAAACCAACCAGATATAGTGGTGGTAGACAAGGAGAACAAGAGAGCTACTATAATAGATATAGCAGTACCCAATGACTACAATATAGCCAGCAAAGAAAAAGAAAAGGTAGAGAAATATCTCCCTCTTGGAGAAGAGATGGAAAAATGCTGGAATGTAAGAACAACTGTAATCCCAGTAGTCATTGGGGCACTGGCCGCAATCACACCGGCGCATAAAATGTGGCTTGCCCAAATACCAACAACAATCAACTCAGGTGAGTTGCAGAAAAGTGCGCTATTGGGAACAGCTAAGATCTTGAGGCGAGTGCTCAAACTCCCAGGTCTCTGGTAGGAGACCCGAGTTAGAGCAGAATTTACCACCCATACGGAGTATTCGGGGTGAGGAAACAATTTTTATATATATATATATATATATAACTTTATCTAGTGTTTATCTATGACCATACATTATTTGTATAGCTTTTTTTTATTGTAAAATAGCCATATAAAAACTACCGTCAATGTAAAAACATAAGTTCTACATAAAAGTTCATTTGATAAGGTAATGAGAGGTTTTTACTGTCACTTTAGAAACGGCTGAGCAGAACTGGGAGCTCAGTAATGTGTAGATGCAGTGGTAGAGTAAACTATAGAAATGTACAACATAACTTGTTGTGTATATATATACATGTATATCCGCATTATACTTTTACCCCATCATGAGTTCTATTGTAATTACATCCCTCGCACAATATATCAAAGCCGGTTCTCAAATTCCTGTCTAAATCTACCACAATCTTCTTCTCGTGCAGGCCATCGCAGGGTGGATTTTCAACAGGCCACTTTTTGGAACCAACTCCATAAGTCTATTAAAAGCATAGAGAAGGTGGCTAGTTTCAAGAGAGAACTTAGATTGTATCTTTTAACAGCTGAATAAAACTTGAATACCTATAAAAATTGACGTTGATTACATGATGACGACAAGCCCGACGCCACAACTAGCTATGCTATTGTGTATTATGGGCTTCATCACTCTTCTAGCTTTTTTCTTTTGTTTAACTACTTTTGTTAATGAAAATAAATCACAAATCACAACTTTAAACTTGCACTATATATAATTAAAATTCACCTTTGTGATTTTATGTTTTATTTTTAATTTCCTCTAGTTTTGTAACTTACTAAATTTTAGCATTTTGCAAAATTTTTAATCTTGTATGTTGGACATTATTTCGTGCAGTATGACAAATTTATGCTCAAATTTTATATGGTATACCAACATTTTCTTTGTAAAAGTTATTGCAAGTCAATGTTAAACTATTAAATGACTCTTTTTGATTTTAAAGAACCATTTAGCGTTTGTAATTATATATATATATATTTTACTTTGTCAATAATTATTTTCATACAGAGTTTACACGGGCTGCCTCTACCCTCCTGGACTCAGCAACAGAACGTCTCTTGCAGTAATAATGTTGACATTCCTTGTGAGGGTAAAACTGTCTGGCAGGTGATGAAGGAGATGTCGGATCTCCAGTTTCTCGTCATGTTCAACACATCTGTCCTTCACCGGTTCGAAGGAGGTTGGTGTACACACAGTGCAGAATTCTCATTAGAACCATGAAGATGCTCTCAATTGATTGTTTACAGAGTCGTATAATGAGCTGTTTTATGTGTCGTAGGTGGTCTATCGAATTTTATTGAATTGCTAAATCTTTACCAGCCATGTTGAAAGTAAGCATTGTGTCTATGTATAAACTTATTCTTACTACCCAATGATGTCAAAATGAACTTTTTCTTAGAATAACTGTTTCACATTATCTAGCAGAGATAGAGCCAAAGTATGATGTATACAGGAGCCAGGTAACTTGGTTCCTGAAATTATACCCTAGCCCCTTATTTGAGTACATAGATCCCCTGCTGACAGGTCGACTGACTGCATAATTAAATGCTAAGGCTAAAATATCCTTTTTATGTCGTATTTATCCAGATTCCTGATTGCCACTTTCTATCCACTACCACCTTCGTGTGTAGCGATCTCTTGCCTTTACCAAAAGTTATTATATGTTTTGGAATGGCACTGCTTTTATGCTTGGTTGTTGTTTATACATGATCAATGCTCAAAAACTTCCTTGAGAATATTTCCTAGCTTTATTTCTCAGCATATGTTTCATTGGGGACTTTTATTAGAACCCCAACCTTTTAGGAAACTAGAGACATTCAGCCATAAAATGAGATGCTTTTCATATTGTCATTGTACATCTTAACAAATTATCCTACCATCGACTAAGAATAGCTATGATGAAAAAAATTATATATATTATATATAACAGTGTATTATATAGCTATATAATATATGTAAATCTCAGTTTGTCTGTCATCAATCGGTGTGTGTCCAGCTATAGTGATCAAAATCTAGGAATAAAACATCCGCTTGGTATTGGTTTAGAACTCACCAAGTTTACAACCACACATTCATAAACCCTCGTAGCTAACCACAAGGCTAAGCTGTTCTCATGATTCTCCATGGTCCTTTCATATTGTCCTTTCTTATTCATATCCTTTTCATGATTGCACACTCTCAATGTTCACTTTTTATTATTAATTAGTATTACTTTTTGCATCTGTCATTTTTTTTAATTGTTTAACGGCTAATTTTTTTGCTACCATTACCCATTGTTTTAGTTTGTAATTTTCAAATGGGCCGGTTCAATTTTAAATGTGGCGTTACACTGCTATTTTCGGTTTTTTCTAAGGTTTGATTGATGAATCTGCAAAAGCTACATACTTTTCACGGGGCAATTGTATTACCTCGAGTAGGAATAGCCTCTACATTTTCTCTCCATTCGGTCGGACAAAAACCTCGGTATCTCATTTTTACATTTGTACCAGTATTCAGAGGTACCAGTATCGTCGTATTCAAAATTTTGATTAATAGCTTCTGATGCCATTTTTTATATACAAACACACTTCTGCGCATGCATTGTTTTTATTTATTAATTCAAGATATTCAGGATTTTTATTTTGTTTTTTTGGTTCGTATTATTTGTATCATTACTAAATAATTTTTCATTGTAATCATAGCAAAACAGACCTAATTTAGCTATTACTTGCGAATTATTTCACATTTACATTTAAACAATTTTACAGTTGTTTTGTTTTTTTTTCATGTTTTTTATTTATTTGAACCAAACCAAACATTCTCCTCACGATATGAGATGTGAAAGTTTGAGTTGTTTAACAAAGTTTAAAGAAGACGAAGTTCGACAACCTCTGCAGTTGTTTTATTTTTTCTCTTACTAAATTTAAACTGGACAAAACACTTTTCATGATAAAAAGTTTTTAAGTTAGTATGGTAACTGTTGTTATATGCTAAATAAAAATAAATTTTCTGCGCAAAGACTTTTATTACCTGGGCAATGCGGAGTGTTCAACCAGTATGTATATGTATAAAATACACAGTTTTGGTTGACTGATTGCCCAATTGGTTATATTTTAAACTAGATGAATGGCCAGCATTCAACAGGTGAGAACAAAGTGTTTTACATAGAACATTCATTTTCAACTGTCCAAGATTTTTTACCCAATTAATTTGGGTAATTTGAGTAACTTCAAAGGGCCGTGTCTGTCCCTCTGAAGCCAATGCTAGAAAAAAGGTTGTGTCATGATCTCTTACGCAATCGAGGTTTTCAATCATGCTAGATGAAGCTTGAAGGGTGCTGTTTTAAACTGGTGACATTAAAGATTGGCACGTGTAACAAGCATGATGCGCAGTAGTATTCTGTAGCATGGGCAGTAGGACGCGCGTAGTGTAATGGATAGTGGGCTTGTCTGCAGAACTGGAGGTTTTGAGTTCTATTCCAGTGCAAGCAGATTTATTATTCCCATAACTTCAACGCTATAAATGAACCCACAAGCGATATACAAACAACAAACATTCACCATGATATATACATGTATGTATATAACCAGGGTTTCTGAGTTCAATTCCAGTGTGAAGCTAGTTCTTCGTTCCTAGATTTTGATTGCTAAACTGAACAAAAGAACTACCAGCCATATACAAACGCTGAGATTTATATATATATATATATATATATAGCTGGCTTGTACTGGTAACTTGTTTTGCATTATACTGTTTGTTGTTGGCATTGAATACTTCATATATATCCTCAATCTAATGATGATAACCTTTGATCTTTATACCTGTTTTTCAGCTTGGAAAAGTGCTCAAACCACAAATATTGTCTGCCACTCTCTTTAGCTCAGTATATTCTTATGGAAACCTAGCATAGTTAAACATGTGTATTGTCAATCCGGTTAGCTTGGTCTGGCTGGATCTGCTATCCATTGGCTTTATAATAATTATAATACTCTACCACTAGCAACATTGATTATGAAAGCTCTTAGTTGGGATACTGATCCTATTTTGGTTGCAATTTCTATATTTCCAATTAACTCAATGATTCATTTTTTTCAGCTAAGGAATTAGACAAGAGTGAAAGGTTTTTTAGGCAGCTATGCTGCCTAAAAAACCTGCTGCCTAGGCAGCCATGCTGCCTAGGCAGCAGTTTTGCGACTTTGACCCTTTTGCATCCGGCAGTTTGTCATACAATAATCCGATAAGCAATAATAAGAACATCGCCTTTGGAGAAGAGTGTTTGATGACAAGGATAACAATAAATTGAGCACTAATTTTGTATTGTTCATTTTATCTCAAAGGATATGATTTTGAAATTGGATTTCTTTCAAAGACTGCAACGCCAGCTCACTTTTTATAATATTTATTTTTCTGGGAAAACATTAGAAAACTCGTGGATGTTTATAATGTATAAGATAGAAACAATGGTACTTGAATTATTAAACATATCACTATTTTAAAACACACCACCGCCTCCAGATTAGGCAAGATATCGCTAGCCAAGGAGATAGTGGTTGTCAGTCAGTTTGACAAGGTGAAAAGAGGTACTCAGGAGACGGAATATTCTGGATAGTTGATACGACATTGATGAAAGACAGTATTTCTGTTTATACATATGGCTGTTGATTTTGTGACAATTATAATGAATGTAAAATATGACTCGCTTGAAGTTGGCTGCCTAACTGTTAGTTCACTATTTATAACTATTCATTTGCTACGTATAATTCTTGAAGGCCCTCTCCTGGAGGACATTGTTAGCAAGTTCAAAGCTTATGTGGCTGGACATCGAACTATCCAGTTTAACATGTATTCCGCAGTAAGTCTTTACCTAATATAAATAGTAGTTACTAGTCTATTGGGGATCATCTTTACCAGCTTGCTCGGCCTTGAACCCTGCCTAGATACTAATTTTAGAGGGTGCATTAAGTTGTAGCTGTCTTACTTCTGTGCTCTGCTACTGGTTGCTACACGCTGCATGCTAACGTGAAGGCACTGCGACAATGAGCGGAGCAAATAGATGTAGATATATACGTATATAGATATCTATATAGATACAGTATATCTATATAGATACATATGTAGATGTTTAGTAGAAAAGCTTGACTTTTTTTACAAAACACTCAGTTTTACAATCTAAGCTAATCCGTGATTTGTTACAACTTTATGCTTTTCATTCTATTTAGCATGACACGACTGTTGCTGCTACGCTCTCAGCGCTTGGCGTTTTTGACGAGAAACAGCCAGAGTATGCGTCTGCTGTTATGATTGAACTACACAATATGACAACAGATGCTGAGAAGTGGGAGGTGAAGGTCTTTTATAAACCTGTGACAGATAATAATACTGTTCTATCACTCTCAATGCCTGGTGAGTTCTAGTTACTAGTCTTTGCTCCTTTCTAGTAGGTGTAGCCTTTGCTCCAGTCTAGTAACTGTGTTCATTGCTCCTTTCTAGTTAGTGTAGCCTCTGTTCTAGTCTTTGTGTGGCCTCTGCTCATGCATATTAAATGTAGCCTTGTTTCCTGTCGAGTAAGTGTAGTTTCTGTTCCTATCCATTGATCGTCACCTCTCATCCCATCTTTGGAACATAGATGCTGTCCTTATCTAAATTATTCTGTCTTTATCTAAATTAACTTGCTGGTCTTTATTGAATATAGCCTCTGCTCCTTCTGAGAATAGCTTCTGCCTAATAAATATAGCATCGGTTCCAGTAAAGGCTGGTTCACGCTATATCGCAGTATGTCAGCGTTTTCCTTTAGGCATTCATCGTCCATTATGTGAACCGTAAACCAATGGCATCGACGAAGCAACGCGGACACATTGAGAAAGTTTACAGCTGTCAAACTTTCCCGATATTTCGTCGAGCATCGATGACAGCCTGTACAATGTGAACCATTTCAATGATAGCAATTTGCAGTCACGGATAGCGTGATTATTTATTTCTGTCTATGATAGTCGCTACGGGACTGGTATTTGACTTCAGCACAGGAAAACAAAGAGGTTTTTTTCGTGAAAATTTAAAAAGAAAAAGGAGAACACTTAGTCACGTAGTATTTGTTGATACAAACACAAATAGGTTTGTGATAGTGTGAACATCATCATCATCAACGATCATCGAAGTATATTGACATCAACGCCGAGATACGGCGATATAGTTTGAACCAGCCTTATAATGAACCTAGCCTTAGTTTCACCCTAGATAGTATGGTCTCTTCTGATGTATAATAGGTGTAGCCTATACTTCTGTCACCTTAGTGTAGCTTGTGGCTTTCTACTTTCCTGTATGTTTTGTCATCACTGATATGGTTTCGAAGCCATACATTTTGTTGTTCATGAGCAACTCCAGCCTAGCTGATGCATTCCTACTATGTTCTTTCAATGTTCGAGTTATAATTTTTGGCCCAAACTTTACCAAGGTTCGCTTTCATTTCTTTCCCACATTCATGGCTTCATTTTTTTATGGTATATTTTTAGTTAGGCCGTGTGCAGTCACTTACAGCACCATAAGTGACTATAACCTCCCTACGGAGCGGCACCCATCTGTCACTTAATTGAAACCTAAATGCTAGTCATTGTAAACTATTTTCAGCATTGAAGACACAGGAATTGCACTTGTCATATTTACTACTTCTAGGCTGCAAATCACCGTGTTCGCTGACAGATTTCGCCCTTATGCTTGACAAATATAAGATAACTGACTGGGACACAGCATGTGAAAACAACCCCAAGCCAGTTCCACCGACCAGCATTCTCGGTCTCACTGAGAGTGAGTCTAATGCAGATATTATAAGTACCTTACATAGTAGACACAAAATCGTGAGGCTTTTCTCTTAGACATTAGATGAATGTTCGGTGTTGCACGGGTTGTTACAGTTTATGCATGGAAAATTTATTCAAATTTAAAAATCAACATATACAACATCCGATATTCTAACTTGTAAATGAAGGTGTTTGTTTATTTATGCGTGCGCTATAAGTTTGTCTGTTTGCGCTATAAGTTTGTGTTATATACACAAGCATTCTTATTGCCTGTATATATAACACAAACATTATAGCACAAACAATGCAAGAAAATGCATTCTTTGTGCTCCAACATGCAAAAAACTCGAGATACGAGCTGACTTTCTGGCAAGTTTATTTATGAGATATGAGTAGTCTTTGAGATACGAAAATCCGAGCATATTCTCGATGGCCACTACACTACATGGCTCAAGTATGTAAAAGGTGGGATTCGAGAACAGCGTCTTTCTCCTCAAATCAATTTGAAAAAGCTTGTGAAAGGTTGGCTAAAATTTCCGGCTAGGCAAAAAACCTTAACCGGATACAGATGCTAAAAAGCACGACGATAAAGTTGAAGTAAGTTTAAGAAAAGATATAAACTTTGCTTCGAGTGTGTGTTCAATAAGCTCAAAAGTTTAATGTACCGAATTCGTTGCTCTCAAGTCTCTTTCAAACAACCGTTATCCATAACATGTCTCTAAGGTAAAACTCCATACAGTAGTGTACATAGTGGTGTTACATTTTATTGTAGATCATAACAACTAAATAGACATAAGTATTGAATTACAATTAAAAAAACGTTTCTCTATCGTAATATCATGTGTAGGGGGCATTTTCATTATAATTATGGTAACGGATTAATTCTTACTTAGCTCAGTTATTTTATATAGAAAATAGTGCTTTGGGCTGCGAGTAAATTAACTTACGAGCTCAGTTCCAGAACGCATTAGGCACCTATGTCGAGGTATGACCACTTGGAGCGTTTTGGGGAACACATTTTTCTTCTAGTCATTCAGGCATACAAGCCGTACACCATTAAGGATTGGCAGATGTAATAAGTATGTGAACAATTAGTCCAATGGCTCAATGGCGTAGTGTACCTGTCTGCAAAACCGGTGTGTCAAAGTTCAATTCCAATGCGAAGCAGCTGTTTTGTGTATATTTGATTGCTATAACTGGACACTACAGACAAATCAACAATCACTTACATTTAGAGATATAGCTTAAAGGTGAATTTGCAGTAAAAGCCAAAACATGTCATGACCTTAACAGTAAAAATGAAATGTATACATATATTGGAAATGAACAGCTCCATTTTTTGTTCGTGTAATGGTAACTCCGCATGAGTTTTTATTAATCGCCCGAGTCATTTATTAAATCCTGCTCTACTACCTTTCACTACCATTGGCTGTGACATCCGATCTGCTGCAACGTTTTGCTTTGAAAATATGTAAAAATGCATGGCATTCATTCCGCTAAGTTTGCTCAACATCACGTTATGTTGCAGGGCAGGATGACAACAAATAATGTGACGATAATTTTATCTTTCCACACTGTATGTTTAAAGGGTGTACCTTCTAACATCAACATTGTGTTAGTTGATATATTAGTTAGTTATTAATTAGTAGTTAATTGATTTATTAATCAACAATTCATTGGATCATGTGTGGAAGACTTAGAACTGATGTCAGTGTAAGAAATATTCACTATGTTACCATGATGCGCATTTCTTCGATGCAGCCCCCTCCGAAGTCGAGGGGATTGTACGTTTACATGCTGCGCAGTGGTTTTCAGCAAATTAGCCAGAGAAGAGAAATTGTATAAATCGAATCGCTGGATGGATGGAATGGATCATGGATACCGAACGTCAGAAACGGTCTTTTTATGCTTTTGTCGTCATTAAACTTTTATTTACAATACACATTCACAATGTTTTACAAACTTTAACACAATTTTTACATATAATATATTTTTAATAAATATTTAAGTAATAAATTATTTAAATGTTACTTTAGGACTTGCCACCTATTTTTCGAAAAGTGTTGGTATCGATAACAAAGTCTAGGAAAGTAATCACTTCATCATCCTCGTAGGAGCAGACCATAATTAGATTTAAGTGAAAAAATGTCGGAAGAATAGCAAAAACAAGATAAGCAGGATAACTTTTGTACTAGTTTATGGCGTTCGAAGAAACTGTCTCCACGACATGAGAGCTATGCGCAATTGCTGTTTCCTTGCTGCAAATTGCTGCACCGGCTTCACACTGATTTCAGTGCGAAGACGGTTTCCATGATTCGGAGAGAGCGCAACTCCGAAGTACTGCGCATCGTGGCAACATAGTGATTAATAACTGTTATCTTAATTCCATTAGATTGGTTCACAAAAAATAAGCTGCTTTTCATTCCGTTCACCCAGGAAATGAAATATCGTTCTGTAAAACTTCCATATCTAAAAGAAGCTAACTACATTGGTTTCCTATAAACGAAATAATCTGAATTCTTAGCTTTATATGATTTGAACAAATCTGTTAACTAACGATAATCTATATTTTTCAAGCGAAGGGCACAAATCACCATAAAGCCTTTCCACATTGAAAGTGCTAGAAAGTAACCAAATCATAAAATGCTTCGCTTGTTTGTTAATGATACAGCGTGTTGATGCAAACCATAGCAATCTGTTTGACCATTTGTGACATTTTACATGAGCTTAGCAATGCTATAATGCTTAACATAAAATAATGTTCTAACTAGAATGAATAATATTCAATGATACCATACTCTCCTGGAACACAAAAATAGTTCATGTACATGTATATCTCTTCTACCACCGCTCACACCTACACTGTCATTTCTGATGTTTTACAGGTGAAGTAATAGTTATAACTATATGCACAGCAGTGGTGTTCATATTGCTCATCATATCGTGTATCTGCTGGGTGAGAGGGAGGAGTGGCGGCCACCGTGGTCACATATATGACAGAATGTGATCGACTTGGTACGGAATGATCTAACACTATTCATTCTATAATCTAGAAGACGTTGTCTATAATCTAGACATCTATAACATGTGTCTATGCTTTAGCTCAAACACTCAATATTTTAGTATTATCATCAGTTACAAAACACAATAAGTTTTTTATTGAAGGTGCTTAAACTGAGGAACAAGATTGTTTTAACAATACATTCAACTGTTTTTAATTGTCTGTCGAATCGATTGAAGGAGCTTGTAACAACATGAAGAGCAAACAAAATAGATGTGGGAGAGCATAGCTGATGGCAACGCACAAAATATTTCCTAGAAAAAATGACGAAGCGAGTGCTAGCTTATGCTTGTGTAGGGGTTACTCTGCTGGGTCGCTCCAAATGTTGGTGCATCTGGGTGCTCCTCCTGAGTCGGCTGCTCCATAACTGAGACTAAGAAACAGAAGCAGACGCTGTAAGAGCCAACCAGTGTAGAGCATGCTAGCAAATTGTACAACTAGGAAACCATGTGGATCAGAAAATGATGCGAAGGATGAATGCAAGCCTAATTTAATTGATTATAAAAGTGGATCTTACCAACTAGCAAATACCTGATAGTGACACTAATATTAAATATAAAGTATTGTAGGTAAATATGCCATAGCATGTTATCTATGGTATTAATGCAGCAGCACTAATCTAACTATCTTCTGGAAACCAAATGTGTGATTGTTTGATCGTTTTTGATTAATTGGATTTGAATGAGAACTGTTAAACCAAATAGCAGTGGTCTGTCAATCTGGTCCCCAATAGCCTGTCTTGACAAGCTGTTGTTTTTGCGTAGTTGTCCCCCTGTCGAGCGGCGAGCAACAACAGCTTGTCACAAGACGTACTGCACCTGATGCATCAGCTGCACTTATAGGGAGTTGTTCTCTTCCGTCTACGCGGCTTGGCTGCGATGTTATTCAGGTCGCTCCATTGGTAATCATAACGGATTTCACGCAAAAATTTATGTAGAAAAATTAAAATAAGAACGTTTAACTGGCGACCCCTCTCTCCAGTAAGCTTTATTAGAATTTGAGAACTTAGGCAACAACAGCGACTAAACATGTCGTTATTTGTGCGCTCAGTCAGTTTCATTTCTATTTTTGTATCAGTCAGTTTTATTTGTTCTTATGGATTTTATTTTGAGTTTATTTTATTCTTAAGTTCTACTAAAGTTTATCGCAGAAACTGGTCTTTGGTTAAACGTTGTAATCTTGTTTTTTTCTACAGAAATTTTTGAAATCCGTTATGATTACCAATGGAGCGACCGACATAACATCGCGGCCCAGCCGCGTAGACGGAAGAGAACAACTCCTTATAAGTGCAGCTGATGCATCAGGTGCAGTACGTCTTGTGACAAGCTGTTGTTGCTCGCCGCTCGACGGGGGACAACTACGCAATAACAACAGCTTGTCAAGACAGGCTAGGTCCCCAAACAAGCTCGCATGGCAAATACAATGGTACCTCTTCTTGCAAAAGGCTCTTATTTTTGTACAAAATTTCAGGTTACGAAACACTTTGGAAATACATTGCCTCTGGTGAGGAAATACATTGCCTCTGGTGAGGAAATACATTGCCTCTGGTGAGGAAATACATTGCCTCTGGTGAGGAAATACATTGCCTCTGGTGAGGAAATACATTGCCTCTGGTGGGGAAATACATTGCCTCTGGTGGGGAAATACATTGCCTCTGGTGAGGAAATACATTGCCTCTGGTGAGGAAATACATTGCCTCTGGTGAGGAAATACATTGCCTCTGGTGAGGAAATACATTGCCTCTGGTGAGGAAATACATTGCCTCTGGTGAGGAAATACATTGCCTCTGGTGAGGAAATACATTGCCTCTGGTGAGGAAATACATTGCCTCTGGTGAGGAAATACATTGCCTCTGGTGAGGAAATACATTGCCTCTGGTGAGGAAATACATTGCCTCTGGTGAGGAAATACATTGCCTCTGGTGAGGAAATACATTGCCTCTGGTGAGGAAATACATTGCCTCTGGTGAGGAAATACATTGCCTCTGGTGAGGAAAAACATTGCCTCTGGTGAGGAAAAACATTGCCTCTGGTGAGGAAATACATTGCCTCTGGTGAGGAAATACATTGCCTCTGGTGAGGAAATACATTGCCTCTGTTGAGGAAATACATTGCCTCTGGTGAGGAAATACATTGCCTCTGGTGAGGAAATACATTGCCTCTGGTGAGGAAATGCATTGCCTCTGGTGAGGAAATACATTGCCTCTGGTGAGGAAATACATTGCCTCTGGTGAGGAGAGGTGAGGAAATACATTGCCTCTGGTGAGGAGAGAAAAGGAAAAATTGTGCTGCTACTCACAGCTTCCAGAGTCAACCAAATGTAAATATTGAGGAGCTGAAGGTGACGCGACCAACACAGATTAATAAAGACAAAAAGGCAGCCATTATTATTATGCTGAGCTATGAAGTTGAGGGATTTGTTGAAAATATTACCAAGAAAAAGTGTTCACTAGTTGAGCTAATTCGATATTTGCCTCACATAGTTTCGAAAAACTAGTTGAACGATGGCAAAAACAAACAACCCTGAATGGGGTCAAATCATTGCTGAGAGTGAACCTGAACCGCTGAGGGAAAAAGGTAACAGCGATACAAGCTGAAACGAGAAAAATTAAAAAGGAACATCAAAAGAAAACTATTCTGTACAATTTTATGTTAAATATGTACCAATTTAACTCTTAACAAGTATTTGTTATAAGTTTGGATGAATTTTTGTATTTGATAAAAAATGGCCCGATTTTAAGGGACTCGGCGCTGACTAGGCCATTTATAGGATAAAAATTTTCTTACTCATGAAATTTTTATATTATAAAACATTTTTCAAAATGAATTAACTTGCTGAGCAAAGCTATGCACTGTGCATATGTGTTCCCAAATTGAACCATGCTGGTTGCATACATTTTATCTAATGAACTGATTTTGACAAAAATAATATCTCATCACGATACGATATCATAGAAATCAAGAGGCTTTATCGCAATATGAGATAGGCAAAAGATTCACTTGGACCAGGCTTGCTTTAGTGTTCACAATATGGTAATTTACACCTTGCTCTCTGAACATTTGAGGAGAACATTTTAGAAGCTGGGCTTTACAATGTAGCCATAAAATACAACTACGTGATACTAAGAGTTATCTGCTCTTACTAAAGCGAGTTAAGTGAAAGAGTGACAACTACTTTTGATTCATATATTAATGTATTGTAACAAACAATCTTCAGCCATTTAAATTTACTAACAACAGACGATGTGAGCAAAATCATGAGCAAGAATTATCGGGCTAAAAGGTTAACAATGAGTAAGTCGAAGGGAGGGATTGAACAATAAGCTTGACTTACTGTTTTGCATACTAGATGCTGCCATCCTGTTCATCAGTATTCCTACACCCTCTATCACAGCGAGAAGAACACCGCCGACGATGGCTGAGCCAGTCATAGCCATTGCACCATCTAAAAGGAACCAAATGTGTTTAATCGAATCACATAAAATCCAACACTGAAAACTCAGTAGCAATTGGCAACCAAGAAACTTTATGAGAACAATGAAACACTTGAGTGGATAAGAGCAGAGGAACAAGCAATAGATGCTTAACAAATTAGACATACCCTAGGAAACTTATATTTCGCTAGTATTTACTTTCGTGAGTAGCATACAGAGTAAAATTTCGCTGCAACTTAATTTCGCAACTCTGATGAGTGCGAAAATATAATGATGTGAAAATAAATGCAGTGGAACAAACATAATTATATTCCTCAGGTTCGGTTCGACGGTAAGAAATTTTTTTTATTTTGGGACTAGTTTGTAATTGTGAACCGCAGGCAGAATTGTATGGCTGAGATCGATAATGCAATGTGATCGCTTGCTGCCATTTGTTTCTTGGACTACTGTAGAATGGAATTTAATTATGCTGAAAATTTTAACGTTTTTGTCACAATTTAGCTTGTTTTTATATTAACGCATTTTAATTTTAATGATCAACGGTGTTGTGTATAGGTATCAATTTTAACGTTTTCCCAAACACTCAACTGCTGCTAATAATTGCTGAACATCTTTATTACAGTAATTACAAGTTGTATACAAATACATACATGATACAGCTGCTATTAATACTACAGCTACAGATACTAGCACAGTGTGTAGTTATTATAACTTCTCTTCCTTTTTTATTAGTGTTATTTATCAGAGCTAACTCTTTCTCTATTGCCTCATCTTCTGAACCATTACAAGTTATTGAAGAGTTGTCAGTGGTGAATCCAAACCTTTCCAGAGCCATGCTGCTTGTGTAGTACTGTGAGTGTCAGTGTGTCTTATTTTCTTTCAACACGCGGTGCTCACTGCATTGATTGATGTCCCCAACAAACGATAACGCTACTAATGCACTAACGCGTGTGCATTGACATCAAATTCCTATCATTATAAATCATTCTTAATGGGAAAATAATCATAATTAATTGCAAAATAATAACGTAATAAATTTTGACAGTCAAATTATTTTGTTGGTTTATATTTTAACGATACTATAGTGGTCGTTAAAAACGTTAAAATAAATGTCGTTATTAAATTCCATTCCACAGTATTATGAGTTATGTTATGTTAAGTCGTTCGTTATGATAGTTTAGTTTTGCTCATGAAATTTTCGTGAGAGGATGACTCCGCGAAAACGCGAAAGTTAGACGAGGCGAATACATAAGTGTCCTAGGGTATACATAAAATAAGCACTGCTTCAGAGACATGGGAGTACATATGCATGTATAACATACAGTAGACGCTCTTACATTGTAAATAATCCGTTCAGAGAATGTTTACGCTATCGGTATTTAATGTTATTGTCAATCCATTCAAGACTGTCCGAAACGCATTTCTTTGGTCTTTTAAGAGGGTAAAACTACGCATAATGTTTTAATTTAACGACTGTACAGTAACTGCGCTATTATTGTTTTGCATCAACAACTTTTCTCCTCTTTCTTATCAATTTCACTTGGTTTAGGGTCCATGATTACGGTAATTTCACATTAAGTTAAAGAACACACTATCAATGTTAATTTAAATCGGAATTGTTACTATTTTCTGCACAGGAAAATAAAACAAATAAACTACGATGAAGTAAAACAAAATGATACAAAAAAATCTTAATGTTTGTTCATCATTCATCTGTCTAGTTCTAGCGATAAAGTTTTAGCAACAAAATATCACCTTTGTACTGGATTTTAACTCACGACATTTAAATTGCAAGCCTACCAACAAGCGTGCGTAACCATAACGCTTAGCCATTCTTATCATGACCATCACCCTTATCACATACTGTACATACATCCTTTTCACGATTGCACTTGCTACATGTTCACTTTTTATTATTAATTAATACTACTTAAACGTTTGTTACTATTTTGAGATTTTTTAAAAGCTGATTAATTTATACCATTACCTTTTTTATAATTTGCAATTTTTAAATGTGCTATTTCAAGTTCAAACATTTCGTTACAATCATATTTCCAGTTTTGGTAAATCTATACAAGCTAAATGCTTTCCACATGGACAATTGTATTATCTGGTGTAGGAATTGCCTCTACATTCTCTCTCCGTTTGATTAGACAAAGACGACAATTTTATGCTTGTACCAGTATGGTCTATCAGAACTTTGAATACCACAAGCTTTGCTGCAGCAGCAACCTTTTTTATACTTCCATGTACTCATTGTTTATTTTTTGTCTTAATTTATTGAATTGCACAAAAACACTTTTCTCATAACATGAAGCTCAAAAGTTAGAATGGTAAATGTTGCATATGTTAAATTAAAATGAGTTTTCTGGGCAAAGACTTTTATTACGTGAGTAACGCCAGGCATTCACCTAGTCTTAACTATAGTAGGAGTGATGTCTGTTTGTCCATTCAAAGCGAGGGTTAGAGGTTAGTTAGACTCAAATTTGTGACATTCAGCTTGGTAAACCAGCACTCTAACCCCTTGTCACCTTTAGGTATTTCTGAATAATTTTGCAGCTACTTATTATTTGCACGTTATCGGCACACCTGACACTCTCTCCTGATACACTAGCCTCCTAGTACAGTAGACACTTCTATAACATGTACATCATATAACGTATATTCCTCAACGAAAAGAATTTATGTGAAGTTTTCACTTCATATTTCATGGAAAAACCTATGTACATGACACGAAGTGTCAAGATGATCAAAATTCTCAAATTCAATTTGAATAACGTGAATCTTGTATTTAGCCTCAAAACTATCGAATTCTCTCTTGCCACCATTGGGAGAGAAAACGACATAAATATCCATTATGTGTACACTCAGCCTGGCTGTCTAGTTCACTATGGGAGAACATCAGGTTTGTGTCGATAAGACACAGAAAATCAATAGCTGTGCAATTATTCAGAATTGATGCAGATGTTAGAGTGTCGTTCGAACAAGCTCAATGTCACAATTAGGAATGTCACAATTAGGAATGTCACCAAAAGCATCTTTTATCCCAAATTTGAATCCTGGAGACGGATTGACTGATAGACACCACCCTTATTATAGTTATATTTTAGTTTTACTTTATTATAGATGTATAAAATATATTTTATTAATTTCTTTTGCAGAAAAGAAATTGCTGTTTAGAAAAAAAAATGAAATTGATGTTGAAGGTGTGCGCTCTACTTAACTTAATGTAAAATTACCGCAGTCATAGAAAATAAACCGAGTGAAAGTGATAAAAAAAAGGAGAAATGTCGGTGATACAAACCAATAATACTACAATTATGGTACAGCCAACAAATTAAACACTTCAGACCAGTTTTTTCTTTTTGAAAGTCAAAGGGATGAGCTAGTAAAGATCTTGGGACGGATTAAGCAATTTACAGTTTACAGTTTATTTTACAGTTTGTATAATATAAAATCCCTATAACATTAACAGTCATAGAATGGATTATTTACCTTGTAGGAGCGTCTCCTGTACTTATAATAGAGACAAGCCTATACATAGTTTTCTATCCCAAATTTCACAAGATAGAAAACGATATTTTTAAAGTTAACTATGAGATTCTCATGATTCGAACGGAATTTGAGAACTTGCACCAATTTCACGCTTTAACTGAAATGTATTTTTTAGGTAATACAAAACAAAATTTTTTGATTAAGCACTGTATTTGATATAATCCCAAAAGAATCCAGATACTTATTAGTCTGAATGCTATGCGTCAGTTAAATCAACAGCAAACATCTCTTTTCATTCTCCAAATAATATTTACAAAAGTTACATGTATAATGAGTGATAATTTTGGTTGAAGCTTATATAAAATTATAAGAGTTCAAGGTTGTATAAGATATGCTGAAACCTACAGTAGGAGATAATGATTATGCAGTTAATAGCAACATGGTTGTGTGGGCTTTAGAGCTTCAAATGCGACACTCTCTGACACCCTTAAAGAAATGGTTATGGGAAGATGCCCTGGATGGAATTTACTGTTAATTTTTTTCTTTTACATAATTCACAGAGGTTTGTATAGGTTCATGGTGATTATAATATTCTACTTGCTTGTTGAAGTGGCACCTTTGACTAGAAATTAAGCACGCAGACTATAAAAATTGATTTAAAAGTATATCAGTAAAACAACGACATTTATAAATCATTTTTTAATTGATGTCTTGTAACCCTTGTTGCCAATTCAACACCTATGCATTGTTAGAAAAGACTTCATGGAAACGATTTTAGATGTTGGAGCATTCAATTTGATAAAATCAAGACTTGCCAAAGTAAGAGAGAGTAAATGAAACCATCCAGGAAAGGATCTATTTATATCGTTGAGCTAAGGAGGTCACAGCACCAAGGTAAACACACTAACTTCTAATGGAGAGAATGGCTCCTGTCGCAGCTCCGCTAGTAATACTGTTCCATGGGTCTTCTTTCTTACGAATGTATATAAGCGTACAATCTATGGAAGAGAAACAGCCGCCCCACATGGCAAAGTTTCCACCAGTTATTGGCGCCCTTTCTTTAATGCCAGTTAGACTGCCAAAGAATCTCCTCCGTAACCCCTACAATTACACAGTTTAGTAGGGCTACTACATCTGACGGTACATGATAGTGCCACCTCCAGATACTCTTCGGTGAGCAGCTAAGCCAACTAATGTGGAAATCGTGGAAAAGGATACATTGAACATTTTCACACTTTCGACTAGTATTTTGATTAGCGGACTCAACCATAGCAGATGCCAACAATGTTGAGCACAACTTGACTACCTACAGTGATTATTGAAGATCCATAACTAAGAAAGAACTTACTGGAAAAACTACTATGGATTTTATTTTAAATTTACAACTGACAATTTAAAATTGACGATTTAAAACTCCACGCTTTGAAGTATAAAATTTATATATACTTTAAATATGTATGATTGATCTTTTGTGTACATAACAAGTCGACTTTTTCCCTGTATACATGAGTTGACATTCAAACTAATCTTTCAAAGTAGAACAAATTCTCATCAGCTTTGCACAACATGGAGTCTTTTCGAGAAAGCATAGCGTACAGTATACAAAATAGCAGTATAATAAGCAAGTGGTTTTAGCATACAAACCGTTGGCGCGGATCTGAAACCTTTGATGGCATGGAATACTGATCCGCCAATTGCACCCATGGCAAAAGCGCCACCAAGATCTTCCGTGATTCTCCATGGGCTGAAAGTATGACACGACATAAAAATAGCAAAAATCATTAAAATGCGAGCCCTAAAAATAGCATGCAAAGTGTTCTTGATTACACAAATATGGTAGTTTTCAAAGAATGTTGAGACGCAGTCAGATTAGAGGAAGTTACATACAGCTAGAAGTGTATCAATGAAGCTACTCATATATATCGTAAAACCTCTATGTGAACGCCAGTTTTATTTGAACACTACCTTTAAATAAGCATCACTATGGAAGAATAGCTGACAAACAGCGCCATGTTTTAATTGATCGCCACTTTGTTGTGCCACTACGTTGTGCCACTACGTTGTGCCACTACGTTGTGCCACTACGTTGTGCCACTACGTTGTGCCACTACGTTGTGCCACTACGTTGTGCCACTACGTTGTGCCACTACGTTGTGCCACTACGTTGTGCCACTACGTTGACATTCTTTGTGAGATTTCAGAAGTGATTGATCAGTAGAAAAGTATCCAAAAAGTGGTCCTAATAAGGACTCGGTTTCTTCAATAACAATCAATTCTTTCTTTGTTGCGGTCCATATCGAAATCCATTTTCCAACCCGAAGCTTCACATTTTTTTTGTTAAAACTTTAAAAGCAAAACCACATAAATAATTAATAACTGTATCAGGCTAATACTAGTTGCTTGTTTAACATGGTACTGATACTTTGACTTATATAAAAAAAAAACGCTTACAATTAAGATGAAATTTTAAAGCCGAATATTGTCCTAAGCGAGCATGCAACGAAAAGTTTGCCATTACGTCCATAAAAAGTATTTTAAGTAGCAGATTGAAAATTTTTTGCTAAGCTAAAGAAGTTGTTTGGATGCTAATATCGACGAGTTTATCAGTGCAGAAAAGTTGAAGTTAGCAGACACCACGGAAGGTATTGAACAGCCAGAAGAGGATGAAATGAGTTCAAATGAAAGCAACAATAAGAATGAAACTGGCAGCACAAATGATGCAAATAATTTTGTTTCAAAAATGTTAAATTCTGCTTTTGCGTGTAGTATTACTGTGATTTGTTTATGTTGCATGTTCTTGAATATATATTTGTAGAATTTGAAAAGATTATTATTATAAAACTTATAAATTTGAAGATTCATAGCATATTATTTGACAATACCATTGTGGTTATCTAAACTCGGCTAACAATGGATTGATGCTCATAACTCCTCTTCTATTGCACATAAAAAGACAGTTTTGGCTGCAAACTGTAGCAAACATCAATGAGTGCAATGAGCATTTATGCAAAATTATTAAATATATATAGTTTATAAATTAAACATATGCCTTCAAATTTAGAAAATAAAACATTTAAAGCTCCAACAAATTGCAACACAGGCTATAAAATCATAGTACGGTAATTGCAAGCAATAAAAATCACCTGGTAGAGATTTTACTCAGTTTCTATATGCATATTTATACAGATATCTACAAGTTGGAGGTAAACTATAACAGATTTATTGCATCCAAAAAGGTTAATGTCGCCTGTAAAAGCGTTAAATATTCTGATGAGCTATTTGAAAATTACAACGCCAACATCTATTTGAACGTCACCTCTAATAAAGCGCTCTCTAAGAAAAACGGTGAAAAATAGAGTGCCATGGCATTCAAATAGAGGTGTAACGCTATTTATATATATATATATACAGTAGACGCTACTATAACATATACTCCCCATAATGCAAATTCCACATAACGTACATTTATGATAATTTTTTGCTTGCTACTACATAAAAATTCCATATAACGTCAAGTCGAGCGAGTTTTTAAATTCAATTTTAATGTTAGTTTATCTTGCCGCACTTGCGGAAGAAAACCGCAGTTCGCATAGCCAGATATATAATTTTCGCGACACTCTAGTTCGTCTAATAGATCGTTAAAGGTGTTGATAAAAAGGAGAATAGAATAGCTGTGCAATTGTTCATAAATACAAAAGCGATCAATTAGTGCAGGTGTTACAGTGTCGGTCTACCAATCTAAACCTCACGAATTGGAGTATCGTCGCAAGTTATCTTATAGCCTAACCTTGACCCTCTGGATACAGGATAGATGACGGCCAGATAAAACGGCTTTTTATAATAAAAATATTTTGTTGTTTAGCCTTATCGTACACGTACAAAATATTTGTTATTAGTTTTACTTTGCAGAATATACTTTGTTATTTAGAAGAATAAAAAAGTTGTTGCAAATGAACGTCAAAAATGTGCAGTCCCCCATCAACTTGTAAAATTATCGCAATCATGGTCTATACAACCAGTGATATTGATCATAAAATGAGGAAAAGTTGTTGATGCAAACCATTAGTGCTGCAGTTACGGTACAGCACACAAATTAATAGAGATAAGTCAAGTTTTTCCTTTTGCATGCACAAAGGAGTGAGTTTGGAAAGATCTTGGAACGGATTAGGCATTTGACATGTATTTTAATGTTATTATAATGTAAAATCTCTAACGATCCTGGACCGGACTATATATGTTGTAGGGGCGCCTACTGTATAAAACTAGTTTAATTGTGGTGACTTGACACTCCATACTATTGTCATTCTATAAACTTTAGTCACTGTACAACCTGGTTTATACATATATATATATATATATACAGTGAAACTTGAATAATTCAAACTTCACGGGACCGAGCGAAAGTGTTTGAGTTATCAGAGCGTGCATGTTATCAGATCACTGTCACAAGTGCATGTATTTATCAGTAGATGTATGTACATATACAAATTATATATCAATAAAAAGCATAGAATGCTTGTTGCAAGTTAAAGGGCCTCTGATGTGAAGCTTTAGAAAACTTTTATCAGAAAGTATAGATATTTCTGTATCCCTTGAGATTTGTTGTTATAGGTGATGTGACCGCCAGGACATTCTCAGGTTAATTAAAATTGGCAAAACTTGATCACGGTTAAAACGCTTAGAGAAAATACATCTTTTTTTCCTGATCGTTTTAACAAAGATCAATTTTGTCGATTTTACTTTAAAGGTTGACTTGCAACAAAATTCACATTACAGTTATTTGATATCAAAAGATTCACCATGCCTTACTCTGTTGTGTTGTAGGTGCAAAATATGTGGGAATGTGATTACAAGCTCTTAAAAACTCAAAAACAAACAGTTAATCGCAGCCACACGAGACCACCGTAGTTTGGATTCTCTTTCCAAAACGGCTCAAATGTGACGTAGCTGTGGTAGATGGTTTTTGTTTACACTTACATGCAACCTTATTCGTCGAAATATTTTCACAAATTTACTTCACGCATTCAATAAAACTATGTCTATTGTTCTTACGCGTCTATTTTATCGTCATTGTAATGCTGTCACTTTAAGCAGTGATATCTTATATAACTTACTGTGAAAATTCCTTTTATTTTTTAACCTTACCTCGAAGGAGTACATATCATTGTCTGATAATCATGACGAGCCTATTGGTCACTTGTGATAATCAAAAAGTGCTGCAGAAATTATTTGTGAAGTATTGGGTCACATGATCAGATTACGACTAGACGATTAGACCAAGTCGAAACAAAACTGTAAAGTAGCGAGCATCTATATTTGATACGGGGTCTTCGGTAAAACCCGAAGTGTTTGTCATAAACTAGTGCTACGATAAGTTTTACATTGAGCTTTTTATTGGCCTTTCAATTCACGTGAGAACATCACGTGACAAGACAATGACCAAACTGTAATGAATATGTCAGATAAATAAAGAGATTCCAATCTACGGCGGCTTTTCGTTTTTGAGCTTTTAAGAGCTTGTAATCGCATTCCCACATATTTGGCACCTACAACACAACAGAGTAAAACATGATGAATCTTTTGATACCAAATAACTGTAATGTGAATTTTGTTGCAAGTCAACTTTTAGGTTTATCTGAGGTTACCTTGCTTCCTAAGGGCCATCGCAAAGCAGATGTTTGGTGAAAGTTGTTTTTTTGCAAACCTTTAGATAAGTCATTAACGAAAATATTTTGCCATTGATGATAATAACGACGCCTAAGAACTACTAAAAGTTGATGTTTATCTCCATGACTTGGGATAAAGTAATATTCTAAACAGGGTTGGCAAAAATATCGATATTTAAAAAAATATCCTATCACTGATTTATATCATGATATTTATTGATATTTATAATATGTTTGAAACAAATGACATTTTTGAAAAAGATTTGAAGCTAGGTTGAACTTGTATGGCGTTTACATTGTGATTGATGCATTTTATAGATTGTATGGGACCAGTCAGCAATGTTCAATACCAAACACTTAATTTATTGTAAGCCTAGTATAATAACAATATTTATATGAAAATGTTCGTTAAACATTGGATTGGAAATCATGACATGAATACAAAGTGCAAACAAAATAGTGCAAATAGTAAATACACACTATGATAGTCCAAGCATGCTTTAATGTCCTACTCTTGTCTAGTTAAGGTATTTGTAAACAAACACCAGCTTGCCAGCCTTCACCAAACCGAGACAATTTCTCAACTTGCTGTGAACCAGTCCACATGATGAAAACACACACTCAACACTAGCAGTCAGAGTTATATCATCTTATTTATAGATTTTATACTGAGCCAGAATCCTTTGAAGCTATTCATTGAAAGACTTTTTCAAAAAATGATGAGATACTCTGTCATCTCAGTGAGTCAGTGTAATGCGCTTACAATTCTGTTTCTGGGTGTCAGATTGTTTAATTCAAAATCATGGATTATGAAGTTCAAAGGGTTTTCAACAGGCTGGGTTGTCCAATAAGGCAATAAAATATAACAGTTTAACATGAGATAATCAGGTTAGGGAGATAGTACTGGGATGAAGGAATACAATTTAGATCTGAAAAATGCTTCTCAACACAAACACTAATTGATTGGTCTAGTCAAGCTCACCTCCGGTCTGGCTGTCTTTGTTTATCTGTGTTGGATAAGCCTAATAGGCCCCTATGCAAGTATTTGATGGTTTTAGTGTTATTTTGTATTTTTAGACTGTTAGCAATAGTTGTAAGGTGAAAACGGAATGATAAAATATACATTTTCGAAAGTATCAAAAATATCGCTTTTACGACCCTAAAATATCATACCTATCGGCAATATATATTGATGATATATATCAAACCAACTGACTCTAAAGTAATAACAACTATCTCGGCAGCCATTAGGCGAAAAATGCTAATGGTCGAGTTATCTAAAGCAATTTATCATTGCATGGGAACGGGCCAAACAAATCCGTTTGAGTTAACCGTGTGTTCGAGCTATCCGAGTTTGACTGTATATGTAATATAGAAACCAGTCTTCTTTTTCTAGATATATTTACACGTATATATCTTATATGTATACATATTATATATATGATATATATATACAGTGAAACATGGATAACTCGCCCTCGGATATAGCGAACACATGGTTAACTCGAATGGATTTGCTTGGTCCATTCCCACGCAATGATAAATGGCTCTATATAACTCGAACTCAACACTGTTAATACGAACTGTTTTTTGCCCAACGGCTACCGAGACGGTTGCTATCGCTTTAGAAAATCACTTTATTCCAAAGCCATAGAGGTAAACCTCAACTTTTCGTAATTCATAAGCGTCGTTATTACCTCCATCGACAAAATATTTTTGTCAACGACTTTTCTAAAGGTTTGGTGAAATTTGATTTATACTGCTATACGATGAGTAGCACGGGCTAGCCGGGTCACGCGCACAAGGATTTTCGCCACGCACATACAAAACAAAAACAGCATGTTGTTTTTTTTTATATTTGCGTGGCGAAAATATTGAGTGCGTGACCCGGCTAGCCCGTGATGAATAGTTTTTCGACGTTGATTCCGTGTTGAATCAACGTCGGAATGTTGAATGTTTAAAACGTCTTAAAAATTGTTGTAATTAAACGTATACGTTGTCTTAGCTAAAAAATCTATTCATCGTTTGACCTAAACACAGAATACGTGTGTACATTCAATAAGTATCCATTCAAAAAGCGTGAGTGATATACAATGTACCGTTAAACCTCGTAAAACTTTTAATTGAACTGCCTCGGAGTGTTGCTCTTAACGAATCCCAGGTAAAGTAAGGTAATCTTTGCATAAACTTCAAGAAAAATCGGCAAAATTGATCGTGGGTAAAACGCTCAAAAGAAAAAGATGTCTTTTCTTTTGAGCATTTCAGCAACGATTAAGTTTTGCTAATGTCAATCTAAAAAACGTCCTAGCAATAACATCACCTCAAACAACAAACCAATCTCAAGTGATAGAAAAATCTCTATACTTTTGGATAAAAACGTTTTAAACTTTACATTAGAAGCATTTAATTTGAAACAAGCCATTTGTGCTTTTGATTTATATTTTAGTTTGTATATGTACATGTATCTACTAATACATAAGTAAATACATGGACTTGTGACAGTGCTCTGATAACTTGAACGCTCTGATAATTCGAACACTTTTACTCGGTCCCTTGAAGTTTGAGTTATCCGAGTTTCACTGTATATATATATAAATCTCAAAGTTTAAGGCGATTGCCAGGAGACAGATTGCTTGACGATTGCAAACGCACGATCGTCAACTGCTCGGCGATTGCAAACGCACGATTGTCAACTGCTCGGTAAGTGAAGACCGGTCGGCCGAGTCAGGGACTCGGCGGCGACTTTTCACTGATATCTCTCTTTTTCCCTATGTTTGCTGATGCCTCTTCTGCTTCACTGCCACGGTTCATATTCTAACTGCAGAGCCTCCCTACCTATGAACTGTCATCACTTTCGTTTGACTGTCGAGACTCAAAGCCATCATAACTGAACAAAGATAACCATTCGAATGGGATTGTAACTTTTATTGGCTATTCTAAAATTTTGCCATCGATATTATTGTTTTAGAATTTTGTTAGTTGTGTGTTTTGATTGTTTGACTTATAGAGTGTGCACAAACTGAACATAGTCTAAATAGAATAAGATGCAAATTCAACACCGATATTGTGTGTGGATTTAAATTAATCATGTATAAAATAGTTTCTCCCTAAGCAGACACAACAACACAATCAAAAGACAAACAATAAATCCAATTTTGAATAATGACAGCTTGCCTAGAAGCTAAACAAAAATAGGCCCTATGGCTGTTTTGGTTTTGCTCGTTTTTGTGAAAATTAAAGTTTCAAAAATTCTTGCATTATCAGAAATCCGAACCAAAATATCAACATAGCCTAAAGAGCTTAGAGTCGATTTAAATGACATATTTAAATACGTTTTCATCGGCTGACTAGCGATGATGAAATCTGTTAGGTTCATGGAAAACTTTAAATTATGCACTTATATTTATAACAAAACATAATTGTGTGTAACGCAGTAACTAAACCAAGTTATAGAAATTGTACTAAACAAGCTAAATTCTGTATAACGTTAACCAACAGTAAAGGATATCATTGATTTACCATGGCTCACGTTGATATTCCATTTTTGCCGGATGAAAGGCTAACTTTAGTGCTTATCCGCATATTTAAAATTCGGTGTCAAAGGTTTGTAGCATAGTTGAAAAGTGTGTCAATAGAACAGATTGAAGTAATGTATTTTTAGTTTTTGCAAAATTTTACGTCTGTTTTTTTAATTAACAATTTTAATTCACATTTTACATTTTGCAAAAAAAGTTAAATGCCTAAGTTGTCTTAATGCCGAAATTTGATGCAGAGCGTTCATAGCAACAACATCCGATCATTCGAACCGTAAGCAAATTCGTTTGACTATTAGCTCCACGCGTATGGTCCCACATTACGTACGCATGTATCTTTTACTTTGGTATCGAATGTTGAAAAATTGACATTTCATTGAAGCATGATAATAACTTAGAAACTTTGTTGCACGAGCCATTAGCAGACACCAACTAAATCAGTGTCAGATCAGATTGTTCTTACTGAGAGCCTTTAAAGGCAAAAAGACGTGAAAATTCAGTTTCAAGAACCTTTTTTGTTTATTTTTTTGCCCATATTTAGTTTTTTAGTGTGTGCCCATATTTATGGCTGCGCAGCCTGGGCACATGATTGCAAAAGAACTATCGTGGGTTATTATCGATTGCTTTCACAGAACATTGTTTTCTCAAACAAATATTCAAACCAACCTAAAGTAAAAGTTTTGACAATTATTTGATTCTTAAACCAGCTTACTATGTTTACACGCGTGTACATTGCTGATATCAATGGCCACTGCTTTTATTTTTGCTAGTATTTTTCAAACGCTGCATCAAACAGAAGAAGCTAGCACTAGTTATTATCTCTATCAAAACAATTGCATTAGTATTTTCAAGTGGTTAACCCTCGAACTTATGATCTCTTTTTGACTGCTGGGTTTCCAGTACAGTAGCAGAATGATCGGCTCATTATAGAAAGTCATTCAAATACCTATCACCTAATGGAAAAACAACCACAAGTTCGAACCTAGACAAGTCTCGAAAGAGGTTGATCCGAATCTAGACAAAGGTTGGTCTGAATATCGACAAATATCAAAAATTTATGCTGTACTGTACACCACCAATATCACGGTGATAGAGGAAATTTGACACCCGCAAACTAGAAATAGCCTCCAGTGGTTATCTGATGAAGTATATAGGCCTAAGTTAAACGAGGTTTAAATTGATAGCATGCCTTTGCATAATCATTATCATAATGGTGATACCAAAATTGTAAATGAACGGCTCAAGAGAGGAAATTGGGAAAATCAATGAACACAAAAAAATAATACAACTCTAGACTGTAAGACTATAAATTTTCATAAATAAAATAATGATGCAAAAATATAATAACTATAATATTAATAAATTTACTTATTATCATAATAAGATTGGTACCAACAGCTGTCGAGATTGGACCAACATCATTATACAAAGTCGTCAAGCTTCAAACCCTTCAAGGTTTGAACTATAATCCACCTAAAGCATCTGCAATGTTAGCAATTGCAAAAATATATAACAATAACTTATATACAAACAGAAACAACAATCTAAACAGACGAATATACGACATCCATGCCTTCTTTCTTGCACTTATTTGCTCACATCGAACATTAATAAGTGTTTTTGATGCTGTATTTTTCAAGACTGCCTCTTGTTGAATATATATGCTCGGGTATCAACTCACAGTACTATGCATGAGTTACTAATCTCTGCATGTATTTAAGTATACCTAATTGCTAATATTCTGCCTTATGGACATATAGTTTTAATTTCCATGTCTATTCGCTACTAATTCAAGTGCCAGTTATCATTTTTTGCTTCAAAAAAGACTGCAAAAATAAATGCTGTTTTTGTTGTGTCTGTTACTACTAATGAAAAGCACGACTTAAAAGTTTATGCCCCTGTCTGAGAACATGAGTTCCCTGTCATTAGTTCAGCTTTTTCAGGAATTTAAATCCTAATTAATTACTTCGAACTGAAGGTCAGGTATTGGAATCTCTCACCCCATTCAATTGTAATGCAAAAAATAGATATGAAAGAGCAACTTGAAAAACATAGCACACATAAATATTAGAATTTAATAGGTAGTAAAAACTGCGACAGATGAATAAATGTGCGCAAAACATTTAGGACCTTATTTTGGCTTGCCAAGAATTCAATTGTCGACAACACTGCTACAACGTAAACTGTATTCTTAGGTTATTGTGTCCAAAATACTAGAATAGTCTCCTCTATAAAAGGGTCCATCCATAAATAAATGGATTTTTTGGCAAAATTTCAAAACAGTAATTTCATTAGAATAATGCTTCACATATGAAGTATAAATACCAAACTCTGAAATAGAAAATAATTGTGGGGGTAGAGCTCCTCTATTGTGTTTTAATAGTTTGCTAAAGTTAGTGTATATGCACAAAAAACTTTATGGCCATAATGGCAAGATAAAGATGCTTGTACACAGTATACATATTACTCTGAATACAAATATATAATTGTAATGGATATCACAATGGCTTTGCTGCCCGTTAATGCATAAATTAGTATTGTGTGCACTGATCTATTGGTGTGGGACTCTTTTATAAGTTGGCATGTTTTGAGTAACAATAGTGACAGGAAACATCAATAAGTTTCTACTACACTTGTATTATTAGTTCAAAATTAGTAGTAATTTGTTTTCAATGCTAACATTATACGCTGTACCTTTAACTAATTTCAGTTTTGCTCAAAGTTGCACACATCTTCAAAATTTGTGTCACCGCTGTTACACTGTCACCATTGTTACACCCCTCAACTCATATAATTATAGGATTAATTTGAGTGAATTTCCGATTTAACAGTAATTTGTGGTGTTGTTGATGTTCTCATGGATGAGCTCCTCATTATATTGTAAATTTAAGCCATTGTGGGAACTTAACAAGCTTCTTCTAGCAAGTTAGCAAACGATTGCTACCTTACAAATGTATTACTGAGACTTGCGACTCCATACTGAGAATGGTTCAAAATTTAATCAAATCTTTTCATGGGAGTAACTTGTAACAAGTGCTTGAAACAAAATATTGTTAAATGGAAAGTCTGCTGGTCATTACTTCTTTCAACATAAGTAAGACAACATCAGCAGAGCAGATGCGTAAATATCGTAACAAAATATGTCAATGTTCAAAACAATAGACACAATATTTGACTGCCCAAGCTAGTCAGAATCAAAGGAGTAGAACAAAAAGAAGAGCTCGACTTACAGAAGAGTAATTGGACAAAACTCGAGAAACAGCAAGAATTCGAGTTTAGCAATACAGAGATCGGGAAAAAACTTTTGAAAGTAAAATTACCAGGTATGTACATTTTTTTTCAAAAAAACTTAATGCTTTACTACATCTGTGTACATTATGAATGTTTTAAGTTAATGTTTAAGTTATTTTGTTAAAAAATATGTTATTAAAGTTTAAATTCATTTTTTGTAGCAACCCCTTCCCAATTTGGCAACCCACAATCTGAAGATAAAGCTGTACAAAGATTGATTGAGTACTTCTAAACAGCTCTAACAAAGGTCGCCAAACTTTCCATAAACTGGCAATGACAGTTGAACTATCGGAAGATGGCAATAGAGATGAGAAAAGATAAAATAAAAAAAGTAAAAGTATGCCATTGGAAAATTTCACCTTTTTACCCGCAACATTTGCACACTTGTGGTGGCAAATATAATGACTCGGGGTCGAGAGAAGAGGCTGTTGAAAATGCTACAGGAGACAATCGGCACCATTGAAGAGTTCGAGTCCAGCATCAGCTCGACGGAAAGTATGGTCCTCAGTAGGGTCACCAGGCCAGCCTTGGCAACTGAGTCCCAGAGCGTATCGCTGCGAAAGCATATATAAAGAGCGTCTATGAGCCAGGAAATCAGAGCACTTGGCAGTCTTATTAAAGCGATTCAATTGTATGCGCCAATAGTTGATGGCATTTGTTGTATTCATATACATTTGTGAAATATATATTTGCAATCGTACTTAATTAGTTTGGTTTTTGTGGAGCAGTAAAGCTTAGTAAAATAAAGCAGGCTTCTTTTACACACATGAAGTTGGAACTTTTGGTTTAGTTAGCAGTAACATAAACAATCTTTAAGCCTAAGCAAGTATGTTCCAGACATATGTGATCTATCTCCACAACATTTTGTACCCTAGTTTATAATTCGAAAAGATATCTGCTCTCATGAGCTGTTTATAAATTGTGCAACAATCTCTCTAATGAGCTTTAGTGTACCACTATTCCTTTCTACAAATATTTGTTGCTACCTTAATATTAGTTTGATCCTGATGACCATGCAATTAGTGATCCAGAAAGTGAGTGCGATTCCGAACCCATCAAACAATTAGCAAGCACATTGAAAGAAGGTGATTTTGTGCTAACATTGCTGCCTGGAAAATAAAACTTCTAAGCATTATGTAGGATTGGTAAAAAGTGTAGATGCTCTCGAAGCTGAAGTGCAGTTTTTTTTAAAAGAGTGAAGCCAAAAAGCACTTTTGTTGTTAATACAAAAAATATAGTATGGGTAGAATTTCATCACATAGCCAAGTCACTGTCTTGTCCTACTTTCTCTAAAAGAGGTCAGTACTGTTTTACAGAAGATTTAGAGCGTGCGGAATGATCAAAAACATTTTGTTAGGACATTCTCACAATTACATGATCAATATTCATTTTTTCATTTTACGTTATTTAAGCTTAATCATGTTTGTCATGTATTATTACCATTATATTATTATATTGTATACTTTGAAACCAATAAAAATAGTTCAAGTTAAGGCTTGTCTATGTATATTGTAATCATCAGCTTTATTACCATATTGATCTCGTTGCAGTGAACTTTAATACTTTTAAGTTTACAGAATATAAGAAGCGTAACGATGGTGACAATCGAATGTAACAGCGGTGACATGTTTACAAGCATGTAGTTCACCACTACCATCTAATATCTGTATAGATTTTTGTGCATATGTCAACAAGCTTCTTTAAAATAAGACAAATAAGTTTATATACATGTAATTGTGCTTCCCACCACATCAGAGAATTTTAAGGATAAGCAACTAGCTTTTCAAAATGCATATTTCTCTGATGTAACGCGAGTGACACACTAACTACAAGATTTCTCAGTAAAAATTAACTTGAGTGTGACATATTATACATCTTTTGAAAGAATTTGTTGAGCTCTAAGAGAATATCTGATTTAAAATCCTCTTAAATGCAATGCCAATATTTTATAATTAAATTTCTGCTCTAATTGTAACAATGGTGATTATGGATAGACCCAAATGCACTTTTTTTGAATAGATTTCGAGCGTTGTAGCTAAACTTGATGATGTACACAACAAAGCTGATGCTATAAAACATAGTTATTATTGGCATGTACAAAAATCACAATGTTAAGCTACATAATGAGCTAGGTAATACTGCAGCATTTGAACGCTTACGTCAGAAAGCAAATCACTTTAGCTATGATGTCTATTATCCTGTAGCCCTTACTACTTTTAAAACCTGGTGTTTTGAAATGATAGCTAGAAGCGGAAGGGAACTATTTTAGATATTAAAAAATTGAAGAGATTAGCAGTAGATTAGCGCGACTCTATTCAATGTTTTCCTTTTGAATAGTTAACTGATTGGAGAAAAAGTAGCAGATTTACATGTAAAATGGCATTTCGTTCATACCCGCAACATTTGCACACTTGTGGTGGCAAATAAAATGGCTCGGGGTCGAGAGAAGAGCCTGTTGAAAATGCTACAGGAGACAATCGGCACCATTGAAGAGTTCGAGTCCAGCATCAGCTCTGCGGAAAGTATGGTCCTCAGTAGGGTCACCAGGCCAGTCTTGGCAACTGAGTCCCAGAGCGTATCGCTGCAAAAGCATATATAAAGAGCGTCTATGAGCCAGGAAATCAGAGCATTTGGCAGTCTTATTAAAGCAGTTCAATTGTATGCGCCAATAGTTGATGGCATTTGTTGTATTCATATACATTTGTGAAATATATATTTGCAATCTTACTTAATTAGTTTGGTTTTTGTGGAGCAGTTGAGCTTAGTAAAATAAAGCAGGCTTCTTTTACACACATGAAGTTGGAACTTCTGGTTTAGTTAGCAGTAACATAAACAATCTTTAAGCCTAAGCAAGTATGTTCCAGACATATGTGATCTATCTCCACAACATTTTGTACCCTAGTTTATAATTCGAAAAGATATCTGCTCTCATGAGCTGTTTATAAATTGTGCAGCAATCTCTCTAATGAGCTTTAGTATACCACTATTCCTTTTTATAAATACTTGTTGCTACCTTAAAGCAGCATTTAGTAAAGTACTTCTATTCCAAAAGAACTAGTGGCATCTTCTAGTTAAACTGCTTTCATAATCGAACATTTTCACATATCACATTTTGTTGCATTCACATAGTTCTGACATAATAACCAACCAAGCATTGTTTGGGAATAAATTCATTATCTTATAAAAAGAATTTTTTCCAAAGACTTGTTATGGTATCAGTATGCTGTCCAGAAACTCTAATGAATGGTTATATTGTTCAGCTGAAATGTATAACTTTTCAAAAACAGAACAATGTATAATGTTGTGATTATTAGAGCAATGGTAACAAAAACAGAACAGTGTATAATGTTGTGATTATTAGAACAATGGTAACAAAAACAGAACAGTGTATAATGTTGTGATTATTAGAGCAATGGTAACAGAAGCAGAACAGTGTATAATGTTGTGATTATTAGAGCAATGGTAACAAAAACAGAACAGTGTATAATGTTGTGATTATTAGAGCAATGGTAACAAAAACAGAACAGTGTATAATGTTGTGATTATTAGAGCAATGGTAACAGAAGCAGAACAGTGTATAATGTTGTGATTATTAGAGCAATGGTAACAAAAACAGAACAGTGTATAATGTTGTGATTATTAGAGCAATGATAACAAAAACAGAACAGTGTATAATGTTGTGATTATTAGAGCAATGGTAACAAAAAACAGAACAGTGTATAATGTTGTGATTATTAGAGCAATGGTAACAAAAAACAGAACAGTGTATAATGTTGTGATTATTAGAGCAATGGTAACAAAAAACAGAACAGTGTATAATGTTGTGATTATTAGAGCAATGGTAACAGAAGCAGAACAGTGTATAATGTTGTGATTATTAGAGCAATGGTAACAAAAACAGAACAGTGTATAATGTTGTGATTATTAGAGCAATGGTAACAAAAACAGAACAGTGTATAATGTTGTGATTATTAGAGCAATGGTAACAAAAAACAGAACAGTGTATAATGTTGTGATTATTGGAGCAATGGTAACAAAAAACACGGGAAGTAATGTAGAGGAAGGAAAATAAGGTTCCCAAACTACGAAGCCATATGGAGACAGCCTTGAGCACAACCAGCAGTTGTCTAAACAGATTACTATTCCGTGCAGTGGAATGATGATTGATGCAAACAAACTTTGAACACACATATAAACATGTAAAATTTTTGATGATTGACTAGCCATCTAATGCCTATCTATATATATATATATTTCTCAAAGTTTGTTGTATGTGTATAGGTGCGTCCAGCTATAGTTATTATTTTAGCATCGCGCCCATGCATTACGATGCCCTGTTAAGGAATATTTTGGATTCAAGTATATTCAACACAATGCTTCTTCGTATTTTGTTCCTTAGGGCTTACTTGTTCCTCTCCAGGATATCGACAATGATTTTTCACAAACTCAAAATACGGCGATTGGTGCACTGATTACATATGTTATTAAAATATACACGTTGCTCGCCGTGGCTAGTTCAGCGTTATCCGTTATGGTAACTTTTCTTAAGCCTCTATTTTCGGGTTTTTATAAGGTTCAATTGCTATATCACGGTCAAGGGCAATTCTTTTCACGCGGGCAATTGTATTATCTTCGTAGGAAGAGCCTCGACATTCTCTTCCCGTTCAGTCAGACAAATACAATACGATATCTCATTTTTACATTTGTACCAGTATCGAGAGGTACCAGCATCGTCGTATTCAAAATTTTAATTGAAAGCTTCTGGTGAAACAGTAACCTTTTTATACACACACACTTCTATGCAAGAATTTATATTATTAATTGAACATATTCAGGCGTTTCATTTTGTTTTCTCAGTTGGTATTAATTGTATCACTACCGAATCATCTTTTATTGTAATCGTAGCAAAACAGCCTTAATTTAGCTATTACTAGCTAATTATTTCACATTTGCATCTAAACCCTTTTATAGCTGTTTTATTTTTTTAAATTTGTTTGACCTAAACAAAACATTTTTCTCATGATATGAAGTTTAAAAGTTACAGTTGTTTTACAAAGTTTGAAAACCTTTACAGTTGTTTTTTATTTTTTCTCCTAATTTATTTCAACTACACAAAACACATGATATGAAGGATATGCAGTCCAAAAGTTAGAACGGCAAATGATGTTATATGTTATATACAAATCAATTTTCTGTCCAAAGACTTTTTATTACTCAGGCAACGCCGGGTAGCACAGCTAGTATCAATATAAACAAGGTTATCTTTTTATAGAGTGAAACTGTATTATATAGATAATGGACCTAAGAAACAGTGCAGATAGCATACCAGAATATGACTCAAGGGTAGCTGATATCATGGCAGCTTTGGCTGTAGAAAGACCTGGAAACCCATCAGAAGGTCATGCCAAGCACGCTCTTCCAGAGTCTTTAGCAAACCAAAAGATCCCAACGACGGTAGAGGAGTTCATGGAAATGGAAGACTTGGTAAGCTCTCAGTAGCTTTACTGAGCTATAGATAAAAGTAGAGATAATAGCGATTTCATAGAGTTAAACATATATAAAGCTAAATAGAATCTATGGTAAATAAAGTTGTGACTTGGCTAGTAGGTTTTAGATTCAAATCTATGAAGTCACAAGACTGACTAAAAAATCTGTGAATTCATTCATAAGAATTTTAAATATAGTTAGGATTTAGACAACATGGTAATCTAAAAACTCTATTGGTTACAATCATAACTGTACGATACGTCCGCAACTCTCTGTCAATCAAAACTTCATTGTTACACCTAAGTTCTTTGGTGACCTAATTTCCGGCTTTACTAGCCAAGTATAAAGTTCTGTTCCAAACTTTATATCTGTTATTGATACGATCGACAGTTCATCACTATAATGTTGTTTCCTGGTTGAAACCTAAGTTCATTGGGACATGAGAACCAATAAAGTACATGAATATAACTGCGGTTTAAGGTAATAGAACTATGGCATTAGAATCTATAGAAATGAGTTATAGAAGGCAATTACTTTTCTGCTTACGAGCGGTATCTGAATATAGTTAGCTATGATCTCAAGAAATTAAATTTGTTCACCCGAAGTGTCACCACATCTTGTTCTAACTAGAGCATTAGTGCTTCTTTTTACATTATTTTTTTGTTTCTGTGGATATGAGATTTGAAACCAGCCACAAAGACAAGCTAGCCTGTATTCCATGCTTTTACTGCAGTCAGAATGGCCGGAACACATAACTTCCGAGTATCCGATAGAGCATGATCCTAAGTCCGTCTGCGGTGACCTTCAACAAATACAAGATTACCTCAGGTCATCAGCTCGTATCCTTTTTCAAATTATTTTAGGCCTAAATATTCATCATTTTCTACATTTTTAATAGCTCGGTAATTCTTGCCTTGTGATTGGATGTGATTAAGGATTAGCGATTCTAAATAGAGTTACATTAGCCTGGGCATGGCTCTCTTGGGTGGGGGGAGAGAGAGCCATGCCCAGGCTCTCTCTCCCCACCAAAGAGAGCCATGCCCAGGCTAGAGTTACATTGTTTTGATACTTGCAGTAGAGGTGGCTACATAGTACTCAATTTGCCACTTTCTACAAGTAAAGTGCTTGAGATCTTTTATTCTCTGACTTGCCTCATATTATTATTTTTAAAAAGATAAAAGATTTATTAAGTCAAAATGTTTGTCCCATAACTCAGTCTGGCAGCATTAGAAGACCAGCTCGCTTCTCTCAATACACTTGAGCAGAGAATAGCGTCTCTTCAGGCCTCTTATGAGAAGTACTCAGATGCAATTCTCACAGATGAAACGAGGTTTTCTAGGATAAAACAGGGGATATTCTACTCTAACATAGACAGTAAGGTTATTAGCGAACTTATCACCTCTTCAAGCTGACCTTGCACAAAACTTTAGTAGATTCTATCAGAAAGTGTCAGTATTTTTCTATCATTTGCGATTTTTTTATGATTTTTAAGGTGATTTGACCTTTAGGATGTTTCAAGATTAAAATTGACAAAATTTCATTGTGGTTAAAACAATCAGAAGAAAAATACAAGCAAAATGACATCACTAGTTGCTATCGTTTCTATAATTGGGGTCGGCGATGATGTTCAAGTTGCAGCGTTACTATCCTCTTAGTTTCTTTGCAATCACAAATGATCAAATTTTGTCGATTTTATTCTTGAAACATCCTGGCAATCAGATCACCCCAGACATAGTGTCTTTGTTCACGAGTAGTTCACTTGCTCATATTTACTGAAATTATTCTGTGCTTTGTATTGTTTCAAAAACAATGATATGAGTTTTTATTTGTTTAATGTACTAAATAATAATATTTGCAGTTTATATAAGCTGTTTTTGTGAAGTCTATAATGCTAGATATTAGGTGGAAGGTTGACTTTCCGATAGCGATATGGTAGTAATTGGTGCAGTGTTTTAAAATGACTAAATGTTATAGAAGCTTATACTATGTTTAATTGCAGTTCATATCAATTTTATAAACTAGAACTAAAGTGCCCCTAAAAGTAAATCTATTCTGAAGGCAATCTGTTCGAGTTGCTATAAATGTTTCTGCTTAATTAAACCGAGGCATGCTGGATGGTTTAGTTGAGTCGGCTGTAGGAATAAAGGAAATGTAGTTGGTTGAGTATCGTAAAGCTCTTATCATTCAACCAGTCTGAGGGTTCAAGACTAGTGCACTGCTTTTGCTTTTTATTCTGTCCGAATATCTAGCACAGAATATTTAAGTCTTGACACAATTCGATGACTAGAATGGAAGATTTGATTTGTAAATATTGTAATAATAGGTTTCAAGAGTACGATTTGGGCTATCTTGCAGAACTCTTTATGACTGAAGTCTCTGCACAGGCAGACCACCAATCTCTGGACAAAAGCAATCGGCAAGTCATAGCTGCAGGACAAATGCAAGAAAAAAAGAAGCGTGACGTGAACTTTACCAATTTTGCTGGTTTCCGAGATAGTGAACTTCCAGAACTTCCTGGGCAGCTAGAAGCACCCCAACTATTGCATCGTGTCACACAAGCACAGAATTTTAATGTAAGATGAAATTAGTTAACCTCTACCAGCGTTGCTTAAGGAAGCTAGCATTTCAGCTTCTGTAAGATATAAAATTACATTTCATGTCATTGAATAATTTTGACCTTAAAGTTTTGGCCTCCAAACATCGTCAATATAATATGTGACATCACTCAGGTGTGTATAGTATTTTATTTTGGAGAGACTTTTGGAGCAATCCGTGAGTTTTGAAACTTTCCTAGCGGTCGACCAAATTAAAGATGAATTATTATTAACATCTAAATGGAGCTGTAGGCATTAAACTTCCTGTTCAAACAAAATTATTACAAAAAACATGAATGACGTGTAAGTGTTTAATATGGGGCTCAAGTTTTGATAATAATAAAAACAGTTTTATTTTACGTAATGTAAAGAATTTCAGATATGTATATCAACAGGCCAGAAGAGGTCTGTATATATAACAGTATTATATGTATAAACACATGCATTTATATATAAACACATGTGTGTATATATATATATACACATGTGTGTGTATATATATATATACATGTATATATATATACACATGTGTGTGTATACATATATATATATATATATATATATATATATATATATATATATATATATATATATATATATATATATATATATATATATATATATATATACATATATATATATACATATATATTTATATATACATATGTATATACACATGTGTTTATATATATATATTTATATATAAAAACATGTATACCGTAAGTCCTTATGCTCAAGCCACGCGGCTTGTCGTTGGGCGCGGCTTCTGGTTCAAAGTCATAGGCCGCGACTAAAGCCAAGTTTTTAAAACTTACGTGAGGCTTAGGGCGGCTTCTCGATAAATGCTGTCTCTGCTCAGTTCCGCGCTATAACCATAGAATCGCAGCCATGATACACTTTTATGTACGGGATTTTGGCAACCTACTCATTTATTTTTAAGGTCATGTTTATGGAATACTTTAGACTAACGAAGAATTTATCGCTAATGTTTAACTCACCACAGTCATAGGTCATCAAAACCGTTTCTTTCCTGACCGCATCTTTCCATAAACGTGAAGCCTCTAGCAGCGCAATAAAAATCTAGCTGAGACATGGCAAGTAAGTTCTTGATGCAAGGGTTTAGGAATTTTAATTCGAACTTGGAAGTGAAAGAAAATTCTTTTCACGCGTACTGATGTAGCCTGTTTTCTTATTCAAAAGGAAGGGGCTATAGCGAAACTCTTCTAAACACTCTCGCTCCTGAAGGGGTCAAGGACAACAAAACCTCATTCATTAGCCGCGGTCTGTGGGCGTGCGCGGCTTGTTGGAGGATTATTTTTTCTTGCATGAGTCATCTGGTTTTGAGCACAAGCCGCGCGGCTTGAGCATGAGGACTTACGGTATATATAAAAACGTTTTCTCACTCGAATTTACCCAAGTGCGGGGTAATATCTACCCATGCTTGGGTCTCCTACCAGAGACCTGGGAGTTTGAGCACTCGCCCCAAGGTCATAGTCATTCATCTTAGCACACTTTCCTGCAAACCACCTGTGTTGACTGTTGCCAGTATTTGGCCAAGCAACATTTGATATGTTTTCAATGACACCTGCATATCAAATGAGGCTTTCCCAAATGGTGGCAACACTGTGGTTTGCAAGAAAGTGTGCCATTAGGAATAATTAAAACCTTGAAAAGAGTGATCAAACTCCCAAGTCTCTGGAAGGAGACCCAAGCGTGGGTAGAGATTACCACCCACTTGAAAAAACCAGGATGAAAAAACAATTTGTTCATGTTAAGTATAAATCTGTATAGATATTTTTTCATTTTTTTATATATGTTTATTTTAATGTTAGCAAGTTTCAGTCACATAGTACTAGTGCAGTATGTTTGATAATCATCCTGATGCCATGGAAGCTGAACATGGCATCATGACCATAACATTTACTATGTAACCAATATTTATATTTGCTTCAGTAATCTAAACTTCTTTTCAGCAGCGAACAGCGCGTCTTCTAAAGCTTCTTATTTGTCTTTTGGCCACCGTTCCCACGCATTTTACTGTTACACATTCTCTAGACTTGATGTTGTAGAGCCACATTTATCTGCCTACGCTGCTATGATATTTCATCTATGTAGTCTGGTTTTTTTGTGTAGCTTTTTTTCCGAGTTTTCAGCGTCTTATTGTGAATTAACATTTTCCTCCTCTCCAGTTGAAGTGTACAACTCTGTGCTTCTATTTTAAATTTTCTATTGTGGCATATCGTTTGCTCGCTTAGATGTATGTATACTTGATTACAGCCTAACACTTGCTACGGTATTCTATTGTAGCAACAACCGGTAGGCATACACGCTGTCTCGCTTTTGCTATTGGTCTAGTGGTAGATCATGTTGTGCACGGTACAGCCAAGATATTAGATAGGCACTTACTGATATAAGCTACAGACGCTTGATGCATTGATAATATTAGAGCATGTCGTACGAGGTGCAAACCAAACTTGCTGTTCCATAACGAGAGTTGTTGTGTGATTGGATAATGCTGACTGAGATTTTAGCTGGCTAGGATTTGCTAACATAACCCGTCTTTTATAGCGTAGCATTTGATTAATTGACAACAAATGTTAGCGTTAAATCTCAGCTGCGTCTGGTATAAGATGGCATATGTATACTGTGTGGTAGTGAACACCGTAGTTTCTGTTGTCACATTTCGTGACTGTTGCACATGACATAGGCTCCCTACAGCACCTCTTATAGCGGTTCCTCTCATATTTACAATCTTTTCTCGTATTCTCCACAACATTTGTTATTTAGTTTAAACATTTTTTGGTTTTATATTTTTTGATAATCTTCTAGGCTTTCTTTTTTGAACTAAACTCAATTCTAAAATATTTACTATAATAAGAGCCATGTTGGTCTGTCTACCTAAAAAACATGATATTAGGACACAAAGTTCTATAGTATTTTTTTCTGCGCTAAATAAATAATGTAAACGAAAAATAATATATAAAAAATAAGATTGCATCACACGGAAATCCAACCCAATACTCAATATCTGGACCACTGGACCACCTTACTTCCGTACTGAATACTTGTGCACATAGTTATTACACATGATGGTCTCTCACTGCTAGCGTGGTAGTCAATATAAAGTAACCAATTAGCATATTGTTATCATTTTTTTAAAGATTAGTATTGAGGATGCTGTGTATTTGAGATCTCTTGCAACTGTATTTTTGCTGTGAAAAACTGCTAGCCCAAAAACGATGGCAACTATCTGTTCAAGTCAGTTTCTGTGATTATCTTGTGGTATTGTCACTTTTACGGCATGAGAAGTTGATAGGAACAACATGATGGCTTTTCCCACTTTGCCATGATGTACAAGGTATAAAGTTTTTTTGATGTATCACATATAAGCCTTCCATGATGCAGGACTTGTAAATTTTCCTAGATATAACACGTTTAAAATTTCCATGATGTATCTCGAGTAAATATAGTGGCTTTTACTAGGTGAAATACATGTATTATCATCATGCGATTCATGCAGCATGAAAAATAGGCAAAAAAAACAGCCTTTCTCTGTATAAATCGAAAGTAAGATCACTGCTTGCTTGAAGTCAACTCAAATCAGCTTTTTGACACTTTAATTGTGTGTTTGCTGTCAACTATATAAAGTGGGTTGTTTCTGTTAAAGCCCGACCTTTTGTAAAAACAGTACTAAAGTTGCGTAAAGCTATTAAAATCATAAAAAAGATAAATTATTTTTTGAATCTGACTTGTGGTTTTTCATAACATTGCAACCTTTAAAACTTTGTCATACTGCAAATATTAATTTATATTAAAGCATAAATCTTTTGAACAATCTCACCTGCCAATGCTTGCCACCTGCTGTCAGCTGCATCGTGATTGTTTACTCTATACATTTTAGGCCGGTTTTGAGAAATTCTGGAAGAAGATATTTTTGTCGGAAGCATCCATTGCTGTAGTTCATGACCTTTTTTGGTGGACTTTCATGAGAATATTCAAGCCAAACACTCAGGTGCAACAAGACCAGCTTTTTCACCGACTTGCTGACAGTTTTGCTGCACTTTTCTTCAGCATTCATCCTGACACCCGAGATAAGATATTTAAGGTGTGTTTCTCATCCCACAAAACTGTATTTGTATACATAGATATGTACATGTATATATATATATACATATATATATATATATATCCCTATTGTTCGGTCTGTCCATCTGTAGCTATTACAATCTTGGAATCTTGCAAGCTAGTACTCAAAGCACTAACTTGCTCAAATTAGCCATTGTCAATGTGCCAGGCTAATGGCAAGTAGCAAGCAACTACATTACCTGCCGCTGTTTATAAGCTGCTTTTTAATACCTTTGCAACGCCGGGCATTCTGCTAGTAGATATGTATCTATAAATCTCAAAGTTTGTGGGTATGTTCTTCCGTAAATCTGGTTATAGGTATTAAAATATTGGAATAAAAAGCTCGCGTTGTGCTGGATTAAAACACTCGAAGATGGTAACCACAAGTTTCGAACCGTGCAATTAACCACTAAGCCACGCCGTTCTTACACTTATTGCACATATCATACACTGTATCCGCTTTTCTCTATTGCACACGCTAAATGACGTATTAATTGAAACTATTAACTTCATGAAACACGATGGTTTTTCGTCCTCCTCATATTTGGATTAATTCGTTTTTCGCCAAACGATATCAACTAACATTTCTCTCAAAATAAAATTTGGCAATTGTATCTCAGTTCAGCATCAACCGTTATGATAAAAACGGGTTCGCAAACATTAAGTGATAAAATTTTAGTTGAAAGTTTACTAAAATGCATAAAAAACTTCCTTCAAGTATGTTTTTAGTAAGGTAAATTCATTTAAGTTAGATTCAGCGTTTATGGTACATGTCTGTCTTGAAGATAAGAACTCTGCACGTAGTACATTGTAATGTAACAATTTCTTGCAGATCATAACCACAAAATGCACTAGTTATTGTAGTGAAGTTATTGTAGGTAATTAAAATTACTAAGATTAACATATTATATTGTTACTATTTTTAATGATGATGCTTCTGATGGTTTTTACCAGACAGTGATTGCATTAAATAATTACTTTGGGTTTCTATACCACTCTACACATCAATACGATATTTTTGCCATATGATGCCAACTCTGAAATGAACTTAAATCATATAATCATATACCAAATAACCTTTTTCTTGTAATCGTAGCAAACAAATTATATTTAGCCATTACTTGCTAATTATTTCACTTTTACATTTAAATATTTTGACAATATTATTTTTCCTCCTAATTTATTTCAACAAAATACTTCTTTCATGATATGAAATTTAAAAGTTATAGTTGTTTAAAAAAGTTTGAAAACTTTTACAGTTGTTTTCTTTTTTCTCCTAATTCATTTGAGCTGCACAAAACACTTTTCCCATGATATGAAGTTTAAAAGTTAAAAAGGTAAACGTTGTATATCTTAAATAAAAATAAATTTTCTGTCCAAAGACTTTTTTATTGCTGTGAATTCACTAGTATACATATATATGCATATATAATATATATTATATGCATTTATATATAAATAAATATTCAATCTTTTAAAGTCATAAACATGGAAGCATTTATACATCCTATAGTATATGACATGACACATCATATATTATATACAGTACTGTACATGAAATATATAATACATTATATTCTATAATATATTATATATTTCATGTAAATATTCTATAATATATACGATAAACTATGGAATGCGTAGATTACTATATGCTACAAAATATATGCAAGATATATCTTGGTATATATGGTATACAATATGGTAATCATACTATAGATTACTTTATAAATAGAGAATAAGCCATATTTTTAAGTATTCAAGGTATTTTATCATTTTATTATTATTATTATTCTGTTTCATGTATGTGAAGCTTCACAAAATTCTGAGTCTAATTTTCACAAATTGAAAATGGTTGTGTTATGGTCAATATTCACTCCAGCAACGAAAAACGTTCACGTTTTTTTCTAAACACTTTAGAGAGAAAGATTTATTTAATTTATACCAGGGCTTTATTGATATCAGTTTTCTTTTGAACCATATAAATAGCCCTGAGTCACTCCACTGGAGGGTAGTACATTCTTCATGCTCATAGGATACGCACATTAAGATTGTAGGCACTCACAGTTGTTGCTTAGCTAAATAGGTTTTTACTAAGCAATATTACAGACTTAAAACCCTAACACAATTTGATGTTAAGATGTTGATCTGTGCGTCACAAGAATGGTAGTCATCTCTGACTATGAGGAGTTTCCCAAACTTTCACATGGCCACATTGGAATTTTATGACAAGCTTTGCACTGTGAGAATCAGCAGTAGGTTACAAGAATGTATCAACAACTTAGACTCACCTGTTGGAATACAGGTCAAGTTGGGGGTATATAGTTAATATCTGCCTCTTGTAGGTTTACCCTGATATCCTTGCACAAGCAATCTTCATGATCTTTTATGACGCTTTCCCAGAATCCCACCGAATGTTTGGGCCACTCTTCAAAGAGGAAGTTGTTAGTTACTGCTGGGAACTTACTTCAGGTTTGATTAGAATCTTGCGACTTGTGCAGCTATAGGCACTGGTGTATTCTTGTTTATGGATAAAACTTAAAACATATTTGTTGAATGAAGGTTTTTTCAATTTACACCCATTCAAGGCTGGTTAGTAATTTATGGTAAAAGTGTGAGATTGTGAGTAGATATAAATTAAGTATAAGTAGATAGTTTATGGTGAGCTCTGGTTATGACTTTCTATCTATTGACCAGCGTTTAGAACATCAAAAGCACAAGTCTTACGCGGACAGAGTATTTATGGGCTTTGAAAGATCAGTGTAATTGAAAAAAGATTGTTTTTAGGAACAAAACCTCCTCCAGACACATGGCGAGAATGGAATATGGAGAGGCTTCAGAATAAAGTAAAAGATGACAGTGATGGAAAACAGATAGTTACTAATCTTGAGGCTGGGATCGGTAAGAAGATTATATTTTAGTCATATTCTGTTTTATTAAATTATTATACACCAGGTTTTGAAAGAGGTCAAGTTCAGGTGCTTTCTTGTACAACCTTTCGCTCTCAGTTGGTTATTGGGTAACCATGAGCTAACCATTTGGTTATCTCATTTTTCGCAGCACCCAAGTTTGACTTCGAAGGACTCACCAGATCTCTCAACAATCTTGACACAGAGGTCATAGATGGACAAGTAGTCCAGAAGTTTCAACAAAAAGAAGCAGCTAAGGTTCAGGTGCAAGAGAAAAGAAAGAAGGAGGTACCATCCATAGTACTAGAATAGCTCCTACCTAAGTAACCCTTGAAATTAAAACTGTTCTAATAACAGCACTCCGTATATCTGAGACAATCGTTACAATAACAAGAGCAGGTCTGCACATTTGTTTGAAGTTGGGAAAAAATTGCATCATACACTGGGTGAGCTCACAAGTTTTGGTACGATAGACTGACACTTGCTAAGTAACTGCGCTAATCAAACACTTCTGGATATTTAGAATAGCTGTGAAGATATTGGTTTTCTGTGCTTTATCGACCCGACCTATCTGACAATCTCTTACGGCACACTGTACTGCTAAAGTATTAGTTAATGTAATGGGAGCCAGACTGGGTGACAAACCATCAATATTTGTCAAACTGCATATTAAAGCAAGTCAGAAAAAGATTTTAGAAATAACAGAATATTAGGACCATTTCATCTATTCAACATACAATGTGGGGTAGTTAAAACTGTTCAAGTTGGACTGCATTGCTAGGACCAAGTTCAAGGTCTATATTAAAACTAATTCGATATTTTAAAAATCTTTGACTCTGGCCAGTCTTTATGCTACGTTTGTCTGATTCTGATAAACAGCACTGATGGAGTGCAACATGAATTTAACCAATCATATGTTGCAATAGTACCACAAATACAGTGGTGACATTTTCCGTTCTCTAAAAATATTAGCTAAAATAGCATTAGCTGTGTTTACGCCGGGACAATTTAAAATCAATACTACTTAGTAATTACTATAATTATTACACATACATGCACATAGAGTGTAGCATTAGTCTGACTTTCTTTGGTGTTTATGCTCATAGAATGTCAAAATGGAATGCATATCAATGTCATATTTCATTGGTTAACAATATTGACACTTTTTGTATAGTCGGAGTTTGAGTTGGTTTGGTATCGTTGGCAAAATTTATTTCAATTCGTGAACAGGCTAGATGTCATTCCAAATCCAGGTCTTTTAGCGAAAACACAACTCCAACAAATCAGCCAGGTGTTAATGTACTTTTACCATCAATTCTTTGCATTGGTTATAGCTACTCATCTGCTGGCATGGTTGTAAAGTAAAGAGATGATACAACGCTAGTTCTTTATGAACCAGAACATTATCGATTTGGATTTTGCATATAACTAGTTGAATACCCGGCATTGCATAAATATTAAACAAGTTTTTGCATGAAAAATTTAGATTTAATTGTCTAACTTTCTTTACCCTATAAATTTGAGTAACATAAGCTAGTCTAAACTTTTACTATAATAGGAGACATGTGTACTCCTTCAAATCAAGCGGGGAAGAAAAACCAGCCTCAAAATCAGCCTTTCCACATTTATCATAATCTATAACTCTCAAAGTTTGTGTATATGTATGTCCAGCTATAGTTATTAAAATCGTGGAATTTATATTCCGCGATCGAATGGATTTGAACTCTTGGAAATTGTAACTACAAGTTTAAAGTCCGCATGCTTTACCACTGAGCCATACAAAGTGTAACAAGTTAAGACTTATCATATACCGCATAACAGTATGCGCATGCCAATTATTTTAGCACTGCGCCCATGCGTTACAATCCCCTGTTACGAAATATTTTTCCTAAGGTTAAATTACTATATATGGGGTCAAGGCCAATTCTTCTCACGCAGACAATTATAGGAAGAGCTGCGACATTCTCTTTTCATCCGGTCAGACAAAAACAGTACAATATGTAATTTTTACATTTTTACCTGTATCGAGAGGTACCAGTATAATAATCATAATTATATAATTATATAATAGTATAATCATAATAGTATAATCATATAATTTTGATGGATAGTTTCTAGTGGAGCAGTAACCTTTTTTACACACACACTTTTATGCAAGAACTGTTATTATTAATTCAACATATTCAGGATTTTTATTGTTTTCTCAGTTTGTATTAATTGTATCATTAGAGAATCATCTTTTATTATAATCGTAGCAAAACCGACTTAATTTAGCTATTAAAATGTACTTTCTAATTATTTCACATTTACATCTAAACCATTTTATGGTTGTTTTATTTTTTTAATTTGTTTGACCTGCACAAACCACTTTCCTCATGATATGAAGTTTGAAAGTTACGGTTGCTTGACAAAGTTTGAAAAACCTTACAGATGTTTTTATTTTCTCTTAATTTATTTCAACTACACAAAACACTTCTCTCATGATATGTAGTTTGAAAGTTAGAATGGCAAATGTTGTTATATGTTAAATACAAATCAATTTTTTGCGTGAAGACTTTTTTTATTACCTGGGCAACGCCGGGTAGTTTAGCTAGTACGAAGTACAGCAAGTATAAAGGTCAGTGGAATTTGTTTTTGAAAGTCTAGTGAGTCAGAGACCACCCAGGTAGTTTTATAATTAGAGATTTATAATTTATAATCGGGATTTGCTCAGAACCATGAAAACTGTAAGTCTGTGTGGAAACAGGATGTTATCAGTGCATTAGATAAGGATATAGAGTTTCTTCTTCTCTGTAACACGCAACTGAGCAAAGTTCTTTTGATATAAACTATCTTGAAGCAAAGTATTTACTATTATTGATATACATTTTAGTCTTCCTACATGGGGCCTGGACCTCAATACGAAAAAGTGCTATTCAATCTAAATGGACTCAGTCCCCTCATCAGCCAGTTCCTCAGTATGCGGCACCTGCGAGATCCCAACTTAGCTGGCCGCAAAGTTCGTAGAACTGAGATCAAAGATCAGCCCGCTGCTGAGAAAACATACCAAGATGTTATTGATGAGAAAAAAGCTTTGACTCGCTCCAACCAGATTCATTATGCTAAGTAGGTCACATACAAATTTATCTAGGTCAACTATACCAACTAGGTCACTCACAAATTTATCTGTGTCAACTATGCTAAGTAAGTCACACACCAATTTATCTAGGTCAACTACACTAAGTAGGTCAGCTGTGAGTACTAATTATTAATCTTTGCCGAGCAAACAAACTATTATATTATAATAGCTGTACATTACTTGGTTAATACACAGTTGCATTTTTAGTTAGAAAAAATTTATATTTAAGCTTTCATTGACCTCAGATAACAACTAGGGTAAATAGATTATCTACATGTATATATATAAATCTCAGTATTTTTCAATTGTTTGTTGGTCTGCTTGTATGTTGGTTGTTCGCGTGTCCAGTTATAGCGATAACTAAACTTCCACATTTTTAAACATGCATTCTAAACCACTAAACTACATGTCTAACAGGCTATAGTGATGAATAAATGTGAATTCACTTATGCACCTGCCAATCCTTAGTGGCTTCACTCTTCAGATAGTGAACTTCACGGTTCAGCTAGCACACTAGAAGATAATGATTGCGTGAGTGAGGGAGCATGCCGCTCATAATTAGGGCTCTTATTATAACAAAATTACTAGTATAAGTTACTCCAATTCATGTGGTAACGAAGCTTAGCCAATTAGAAATAACTTTTCTGTGCAAAAACTTTTTTATTACCTGTGCAACGCCAGGCATTCAGCTCGTCTCTTGCATAATGTGATGGTAAAACAAGTCAATATAATATTAGTGAATGTACCTTACTATTTCGTACAATTAGCCGCTACCTTTTTCTGATGATTTGAGCCATGTGGTTTATATAAGGGTGCGGCTATTCCGTGGCTTTTTCTTTCATCGCTAGGGCGCTTTAACCAGAATCTCCGGTTAGTGCGCCTCTAGCGGTGAAAGAAAAAATGAAACAATGCCTAACAGTACTGTTCCGTTAGGCACTAGGTTAAAAATCGTCGGTTAATATGGAACAGTGCCGTTAGTCACTGTTCCATTTTAAACTGCAAAGTTGCTGCCGTGTTAAAAAGCATCGTTCTGAGTTCTGCGGCCTATATAAAGGTGTGGCCTATGTATTGTTTTGTTATTGTTTTTTTTGGAAAATAAAGCAGATGCGGCTTATATAAGGGTGCAGTTTATAGTTCGAAAAGTAGGGTAAGTACATGTAGATAAAGTTCATGTGTCAGGTCAGCTAGTGGGCGTTTCAACAACTAAACAATCTCAGATGATCACCAATGGTGACGGTACATTTTGTCTGAATATATGTATCCAGGTTATGCAAGGAGACAGAAGATGAGCTCAACAGAATAGAGAGAAAGAAAGTGATGGTTACAAGAGAAATAAACAAACTTAAGAACAATCCTTCAGCATTCAAACAGTCTGGTTTAGATGTCAAGTTTGTTACAGACAGACTAATGACTAGGATGGTATGTACCCAATGATAGTCAGAGGTGTATGACAATTAAAACCAGGTGTATATATTGTAACTAATAACTTGGGTTTTGTTCAAGTTTAGAAGTAAATAGTACATGCAGTGTATACATACACATATATGTAATACTTACCCAAATACCTATTTATAACACATATACTTACTTATCTGTATATCACCGATACAAATACATGTACATACTCAGATTTATACCGATCTGTCATACTCATAGAAATGATACGCATCGCTATAATAGCTTTACATATTCGTACAAATACAGATACAGTAGAAGCTCATCCAACGTAAATATTTCGTTCCAGGGATGTTTATGTTATAGAGAGTGTACGTTATACGAACAGTAAAATACATGTAAATTACCTAATCAGTTCCAAGATCATTCCAAACTCACCCCTTTGGCCATACAAATAGGAACTAGACTTGATTTTTAATTTGTTGGCTGTATCGTAACTGTAATACTATTAGTCTGCACTTGACAACTTGTCTCCTTTCTTACTGGCTGTATAGACAATGATTGCAGTAATTTTGAAATAGTTCGATGAGGAATGGCACATATTCGATCTTTTGTCAATTTCGATTCTCTGTTTTGTCAACACATCTGATGATCTGTCACGGCGAACTAAAATGCCATGGAAGTTCTATATAATAGATATCACGCTATATGTACGTCTTTTTCTCACAAGTGCAGCAAGCTATGTCATCGTTCAAATCAAGTACAAGAAGTTATTTTTAAGAGTTTTGTATGCAGTAAAGTAAGAACTTTGCATAATCTTTTTATTTTATGTGGAGTTTATATATTAGGAGTTATAGAAGCATGTACTGTATTTGTAGTACTTACACATATGTATTTGCATTACATAATCTGTATAACAGTATGCCCTCATATTTCTTACTCTGTGCAAAAGACAAGCCTAATTATGAACAGTATCAGGTAGTCAAACCACAGAGTAAAATAAGTAGAGATTAGATAGTAATAACTAAGCATAGACATAGAGAGCAGTTAGTACCGACTCGGCATAGTCATAGAGATTAGTTAGTAACAACTGAGCACATATATTTAATGAATGACATGTAATATAGAAAGATAACCCAAGCAGCTGTACTGTCATTTATCCAAACTGGTTCTCATGAACTCTGAATATTAATTACTATTTTACTATTATATTATGAACTGCTACAAGGTAAGCAAGCTATGAGCAGTATCATGAGTTTGTGAAAGTACACTTGTCTTACTAATACAAATAATGATGCGCAAGAATAGCTTGCAAAAAGCAAACAACTTCAAAGACGTATATTTAACAAACTTTAATCAAGTCGGCTCTTAGCCAAAATATATGTTTGTTTATTTGTTTATTCATCTTTTCTATCTAAAGCTTGATTCGTTTTATTTAGGAAGATGACTCAAAGAGGCAAATAGCCCCAGTTTTAGCTAGCTCAGGGGAGATAAGTCTAGAAAGAGAAACAGATTCTGATAATACTGATGAGGAACTGGAGAAGATAATAGAGGATGAGGTAAGTAACATAACCTACTGGTATGTTCACATGTATAACCCTTTTTATTATTTAGTGGTAATTGGTTTGGAAAACTTGGGATACCACCCTGAGAAAAGGCGATGTGAATATGCAATGTGAGTTGCATATTAACAGGTTGCATAGTATATAGGCACAATCCACATTTAAAAGAGACAATTTTCATGCTACTGTCTTATTAAAATAAACAAGACCATTTCTATAGATACTACCCCCGCCCCTTACTCTAGTTTTACTCATATAAGATAATATAATATTATACTTTTTATAAAACTTGTAATATATAAGTACAGAATTTACTCATTCAATATGTACTACACTATTATTATAGCAACACTAATAATACTATATGTTATAATTTATCATTATCTACCGTATGATATGTACTACCGTTTAATACAACATATTATAACTTGATGTAATGAAATACATTATTTTATAATATTTTATAAAATGATATAATTCATGATAAACTATACGATAATCTTTACCATAATCTTTGCCGTAATCTCTACCGTAATTTTTAATATAATTAAAGTCATAGCTGTTTGTTTGAAGTTGTGACTGGCTTCAAAAAAGATTGTATCATGTGAAATTTGAACTTCCAACTATCAGCATAGCAGCCCAGCTCGCTACCATTTGCCCAATCAGCAACTCATTAGTGTTGCAGAATAATTGTATAAATAAATATTATGCTTAACAATCTCTTACGGCACATCAGACTGCCAGGGTGTAATAAAATTTTATATAATGTGTTAAAGTATACTACAATATAGCGAGAAACAACATATTTTATTTTGTCTGGTTTGTTATGTGTTTTAACACTGCGTAATACCAAGCATTTTGATATACCATATTGGAACAACATATAACGTAATCAAATTTATATATATATTAATCTCAATGTTTGTCTGTCTGTTGTTTGTGTGTCCAGTTATAGCGTTAAAGTTATAGGAATGAAAATTCTGCTTTGTCCTGGATTTGAACTTGGAACCTCCAGGTTTGCAGACATATGTGCTTACCATTAAGTTAGGCGGCTACATTGCTATACAAAGGAATAATTGTGGCCATACTCATTACACCAGTTGCACTATGCACTCTTGAAGTCCTTGAGAAAACGCTCTTGGTTACTACTAGCATGCTTGAAGATCACATTTGATTGCATGAGAGATCATTACGAGTAACGATGCTCTTTAGGTAAAAACACACTAGACGGTATTTCGCGCGATATCGCTCTGCGTGGCGCTAATCTGCGCTAGAACTCGCTCAGCGAGCTTATGCAGAGTGATAACGCTAGACATTCTCTATTACAACTTGATTGCTACCGAGATGTATTTCGATTAGTTGTTTTTTCCCATAATGCATTTTTATGACAAGTAATTGTTTCTTATCGATGTTCACCAACGTACAGCAGCAACATTTTGCTATTTTGTTGCAATTGAAACATCATCAGAAGGAACACTGAATTGGTCATATATTTAATAGAAACACTCCCAGTCCTGTAAGACATAGCACACACAAATTACAAAAAGTCCTAGTTGAAAACCAACTTTTGAGGTCAATTGTTGCGCAGGTTGACCATTTTGAGAGTGGTAAATATTTAATATATTAATATTAACAAACTAGTATAAAGTAAACTATATATATAAATCGTGAAACATTACTATTAAAAAGACAAAAATTGTTTTTTCTTATGTCTTCTTGTAGTGTACAGTCCGTGAAAGTGAGATACGCTTAGTAACTAAAGCGGAAGTTGTTTACGTCCTTGCCTAGACCGGCGCTATATTGACTTACCTACATTTATTAACAATGCCAAAGAAACTAATGATACAGGGAATTTTATTGGCAGTTAGTGAACATGCCCACTATATCGTTTGCTGGTGAATCACTCAAGTGCGTTTAGACACAAGCCAGTGATATCTTCGCCATCCTTATGATAAAATCGTCTAGTGTGTTTGGACCTTTGTACTAAGTTAATTTACTAGCTTATAAGTTAATTATAGTTAGCTTAAGTTACTCAAATTCATTTGGGTAATTATTTTATTACCCACGCAATGCCAAGCATTCATCTAGTAAAATATAATACTGAAGAATATGGAATACTTGTATTTTTGACAGATCTGATCTCCTAAATGATATTCTTATCCATCTTAACCAAAAAAGAACAATTGTTTATTATTACATTGGTCAGGCCCTGTGTAACCCAGACTCTTATGGTGGAGGCATGCAAATACTTGGAGGGACGAGAAAGGAAACTGATGTATATGTCAAGGACAAAGCACGAGCGTCTGAGCGTAAAAAACAAAAACAACAACAAAGAGATATACAGAGACAATTTCGAGAAACTAAAGCCCATCTGAAGATGAATGGAAAAGAAGATTCTGACACCAGCTCAGCGTCAAAAACTGGTTGATGACAATTCATCAGAGCAGCTGTAATAAAACCTTTTATTTCAGCTTTTTTGACTTCACAAAAGTAACAGTTGAAGTTTATTTTAGATTAAATAGCTCTACCTCCGAGAGCTGGATTAAGCTAAACAGCAGAGCACTTGTCACTATGTAGTAGAAATGAATAATTAAGATGAAGAAAGGCAACAATTTTGTAACAGGCCATGATAGTCATAGATGAGACTTAAATTATTGTTGGAGTTGTGGATTTGTAAACTAAAGTAAAAGATTGTAATAAACTCATGTAATTATATTAACCATAATTGTGAGATGTTGCAGCACACTTTGTAAATATTGCCACCTGGTGACATCAATAAACAACCTTAAATATAAAGATCCCAACTTTTGTTGTCAAGGTCAAGAACTACAAGTAATGAGTTTCAACACAGTACATCACTAATAATCATATTATGAAATGATTCAGCAAAAGTGCAAGCATTGAGGCTAGTAGGTAAATCGGGTAGAGTGCTGTGAACAGTCATCAATTTTCAAATGCAAGTTGGTTGTTTGTATATAGCAAGGGATAGTCTACCAAAAAAGGTAACGCAAGTTTCATAGATTGGAAGAGTATGCTCAAAAATATAAATATATAATGGATGTAAGGTACTTGTGTATAAATTTGGTGATAAAATGGTAACATAATTCCTTTCAGCTTTATTATTTGCCGTAGGGCGAGTATAACTAATTTATAAAGTAAGTTATTTCTGTTAGTCAGTAGTGCTAATATACAGAGTAAGTTATATAACTCAGCCCTGCTAATATATAGAGCAAGTTAGTTATAAGAGTCAGTAGTACTTTTATATAGAGTAAAGTAGTTCTGTACGTCAGTAGTACTAATATACAGAGTAAGTTAGTTTTAAAAGTCAGTAGTACTAGTACACAGAGTGAGTCAGTTTTACAAGTCAGTACTGCTGGTATACTGAGTATGTTAGTTCGATATCTTTTGCTTAGCATTTTTTTCTCAAGTTGGACTTCGCCAAAAACTTATGTAAAGTTTTGTGGCAGCATCTACTTGGTGATTATTTTTATCACAGAAAATGATACAAACAAGTGCTAAAGAAGCTTTGTAATACAGGCCATGTAGTCAGCCGTATTTGTTTGATTTTGAATATTATAATACAGAAGCAAATATTCTCTAATGTCGCCTATTTTTAAATTCTTATAAAGTGACTGAGTCAAGGTTGATCTAGCTAAAACTATTTGCTTTAGTCTTAAACCAAAGAACGGGGAGTCAAACATTCCCTTAATGAGCTGGTGTCATTAATTATAATGTTATCTGAAATAATCAAATACAATATAAGAATGCTACAGATATCCAAAAGCCTTTAACATTTTCAATTTTGCGCAGCTTTTTCTTGCATCATCTTCCATAGATATCGGTCTATTCTAATACTTTGGAAGAGTATAGTTCTTCTTAAAAATAGTATATCTACTTTCTATTGCTACATGTACATCTTTATTGAGTGGCTAAATACTGTGCTTTTCAAGGAATGATATTCTCCTGCGTGTCTATGTATTTCACAAGGGAGTATCTGCTGCCTATTCTACCAGTGTCAGCTTTTTGTCAATCGGTGTTTTTGTTTTTAAAGTTGAGCCATTTGTGATAGCCTGTGATGGCACTGCTAGAGATAATAAGCATGAGTAACTAGGTTAAACAGCTGTTATTCTCATACAATGGGAAGATGAAGTGTAAAATGCTTTCATACAACATCTGGTGAATTATGTTGTAATATTTTAGGACCAATTCCACCACATCAGCTTTGATTTTATTTTTTCCGTTAGACCAGTTTATTCACGAGTGTTTCTTCTATTAAAACTTTTGATCTTTCTATTTTTTGTATTTCAGGCATTTATAAAGTGTCAAGATCAGCTGATGGCTGTCCAGGGTTGTGGTAGAAACTTTTGTCATAAATTAATTAATCATCGTTCATCAAAGTTCTCCTAGAGAAATTTTTGCACCAAACAGAAAAAAACAGATTCATCCATTTGGTTAGTGATGCACAATGATCCAGGGCCTACAGAAGAGCAGACTATGTAACCACAAATGTTCTCTCATTGTACAGATGACTCCCAAGTGATCAGTGATCACTCCTGATTTTAGGGGCTTGGAGAAAAACAACTATTAGTAGGGGGCGGGAGTTATAATGGGATACTGAATATCAACACATGAAATTTTTACCTATTCGTATCTTGAGACAAGTAATATATGTTTTAATGCAAGCTTGTCTATGTCTATTCTATATACTAAAAGACTCATTGCAGCTGCTTATTGTGATATTGAGATTTTGTGTTTTGTAAATCAATCCAATTTTCCGTTTTAACAACATAGTGTGGGTAAAATGAAATACTTTTTATCCCATTTTACCCAGTACTCTTAGTCTATAAAATTTATATGTAAAAAGAAAATGAATAAATAAAAACATTTTAAATTCTATGCCATCTGCAGCTTAAACACTGAAAAGGTTGTGAAAGCTGTTACAGGTTATAAAACAGATAATTTGAGAATTAGTAACTAGTTACATGACCTTTGGTTTTTGAACGAAATTTCGAAAACGTACAAAACTTACCTCACATTTTCTGATAATGAGAAAATGAAATATGAACCTTGACATTGATTTAGCATAGGTCACTGGTATTCCCTCTGTTTAAATTAGGAGTTGCCACCACTGTCCTATATAAATAGTATAATTGTCTCATACCATTTTACTTCAATATCCCGTTATACCCCTCACTTTACCGATCTATACACTTGCATAATTAAACCTATTTTTAAACAGATATTTGTGCAAAAAGTAAACAAATTTGTCAACTTTTGTCATAAAAGAATGTTTTCTGTCTTTGATATTCTCTAAATAATGCTGCAAATATACCTGAGTGAAAAATATGGTGGCACTATTGACCATGCAATCAATGATGTATTGAGTGTTACCATAGTTTTATCAATCTCAGGTACTTTACAGCCATCAAGTATAAATTAATGATATATGTTGAACTCAGTTAATACCATTGATCTGCAGCAGACAACATTTAGGTCTATCTTAAGATATATTTTATTTATGATTTGTGTTGTCAGTATTAAACAAAAATAGCTAACACACTATACACATGAGAGTATACTTGAAAAGGGAAACTTCAACAGTAGTTTAATAGATGTTAGTATTTGTAGGGGCTGGAAGCACTGACATTGTGTGCTCCAAATTTTATCTGTTTTGACGAAATATAGTGTTTACATACTAGACTTTAACTTTTCATCTTAATGACTTATGCAGGTGATATAGGGTAAACAGCTGTCAGAACTGATTGAAGGCTTTTGCTAGTGAAATGAGTGAACCAGTAAAACGTGTATTGTGTAATATTTCACCCAGATAAAAATGTAAAAACATATTACTTGACCTAATTTTCCAAAAACAGAAACTGATGGTCTTCAGAAGTATAAAAGCAGCTAGATATGAACATAAGTCATCAGAAGGCGCCGCTGTCTAAGGCAAGTGTACTACATATACAACCAGTTATTGATTTTGCTTATCAGAGTAGATTTTTTAATTCAAAAACCTGTACACAAATATTTTTAAAAAACATTTAAAATTTTTGCTGGCAAAAATATCTTTTTAGTAAGAAATGGGTTTTAGCGCAAATTTTCAAAACATCTTTTGTGCTGATACAAATGGAAAAACATGAAATAAGATTCTTAATACCAAAGCAACAAAATCAAAACAGGCTGGCTCAGCATACAGCTGTACGATGCCATTGTTTTTATCATTAATTTATTATATTTAGGCTTTTAGGTTAGTTTGAAAAGTTAAAATTATTCAGTTAAATAATTATACAATTATACAAATTTATATGTAAGAAAAATAGTTTCGACTCGACTGAATGAAGAAAAAATGTTGTAGTAAATTCTCATATAAGAACTTGCTTGTATGGTATGCCTCATTATTATTATGTTATCATATTATGATTAAAATTTCACAAATAATATGGTTAGCAGTAAATGCAGCGATCTGAGTAAAATTCATCATTTGAGGTAGATGATCTGTAAGTTTCGTATGCTAATTTTAGATTACAAAATGGACAAAGGTTATGTAGTCAAGCAACAGAAGCGAAGTGATGTCTTTCAGGTATTGACTGCTGTTATAGCAATATCTGCTCTGGTTGTCTCTGTCTACTCTCAAATAAGTTACCAGTTGTTGAAGAAGGATGTTGATAATTTAACCAGTAGACTAGATCAGCTAGAAGGACATGGAATACAGGTGAGAAGTTATTAAATATGTACATTAAATTAACTACATCATACCTAGGTAACAGTCAATTTAACAAGAGTATATTTTGAACAGGTACAAGTAGGAGTGTACAGCAAAGTCTAATTACTTTTACTTTGTTATAACGCTGTGAATGGTCACATGAGAGTTTGTTTTTATTTGAAAATTTGTTTTTTTTTTTCAACATATTTGAATGTCTTAAAGTGCAGGATTTGCAACTCTATATAAGACCATTATGATAATGATGCATGTTCAAAGTATATTGTGTATAAGATGTACAGGTACAATAGACTTGAAACATGTACTTATGCTTAGCAAAGATTCTTTTTCAGAATAAATCTCAGTTTATAGAGAAAAAAATCAGGATATGATGTCACATCAAATGCTAAAACATTTAATCAAAAGATGAATGAATTTGAGCTGTTCACTTATTGGATGAGAAGCTGTTTCAGACACAGAGGTTTATGGGATTGTGATATTTAAAAACTTTATATCTAGGTGTCAATGATGTCTCCAACCGATCTGGAACATACCATAGAGAAAAGATCAGCAGAAGACGAGGATATCAACGATGCTTTACTAGGTGATTTATCACCAGGTAAGTTAGCAAAATTCTGCAACCACTATAGCAATGTTTTAATAGATCTTTCATGTGCAGTTTTTATATCAAAGCAATAGATTTAACAAGAAAGTTATCAACTTGCTAGCTTTATACAATATGTAGAACCACACCCTATGGTGTTTTAATAGTAGATTGGTTCAGTCACCCAACTCTACACAAAATATGTTTTTTTTTCAATTTAACTTCTGTTATCGTCATGATACCATGTTGAAAAGAAAGTTGTTTTCTCAATGCACTAATAACATGAAAAGATAACTCTCAATTGATTGATAAGAATTATAGAGATGCCCATCAAAGGAATTATTAAATGACCTTGATATATTATGAACTGATGAGCTGTAACTACTTTGGGCCTAAGAGCTTGAAAAATTTGTTACACGCTTCATGTGCTGATAATATTGGTTGGCTATAAAAGTTTTAACTTTTGTTTAACTTAAGTATAACTATAAGGCTTAAATAAAAATTTAAACTTTACTGGCATGATCAGTGTTAGTGGAGAGAATAAAACTCTTCAATACAAATAAACTTCAAAACAGTGAGTAGTAGACGCGTTAAATAAACAGAGACTTACTATTTATTAAGACCTGAAGATGTCATGAGAGGTTGAATTAGAGTTAGATATACAGTGAGTATTAAATGTAGGTATATATGTTGATGATGTCAGTAGGTTTGCTTATGAAATTGTTTGCATGTCTATTAAAATATTGTTGACAGACAGAAGAGAAGTGTTTGGAAATTTTAAATTTCTCTTCTAGTTATCGCAATGTTGGTGTATTCTGTATTGATTAAAAACTCACGAGAAACTCCTGAAAGTTTTAACAACCTGTGCTCATGACAAACTTTAGCATCAAAAAGGAAACAAAAACTTTTGTTGCATATTTTACCAACAGGACTACTGCCATTCTTAAGAGGATCTCCTGGAAGAGATGGAAGGGATGGTAGAGATGGTAGAGATTGTAAAGAGTCAGATCTGACTGAACTGAGAATGAAGGTTGAAAAGTTGGTAAACCAGACCAAGTCAGTTGTAGCACTACCATCTGACAGGCATTATGATAATGGTAAGCTTGTGATATTAGCAAGTTGAGCACAGTTGTGATAAAACATGATGTCAATAAAAAAGAAAACAGTTCATATTAGTTTTGAGTAAAGTATTTACATAGTAAAAACGAGTATTGCACCACAAAGCTTTATATTATTTCCTGAGATAAGAAACACTAATATTATTTTCAGAAGAACTCCTACAAGAGTTTAACCAAACAATTGCTCATGGATTGCTGAGCCGCCTCCAAAGTAACAACAGAAAGTTGGAAGAAATTGAAGAAAAACTGCAAGTAGATGAGGAAAGGTGTCAATCCTCTTCAGCTGGTTAGTTGAGTCTCTTTTTTGCAGTACACTGTAAAATGTTACGTAGAAAGCTGAAGAGTTGATATCAAGAAGAATTTGAAATTACTAAAACTATTATTTTGAAAGCAACAGGAAGTTTGCTCATGGTAGATGTAATAGGTGATCTGTGGTAAAATACATATAAATTCTTTACTTCTTATTTTGTACAAAACATTCAAGTGCTACCCGGGAAAGTATGAGACTTGGATCTGTGATAATAAAAAATTGAAAACTAGACCTTACTTTTATAAAAAATCGAAATTTTTTAACATGAAACTTGATCATTTTGTAGGTGACATACAACCAGCTTGTGGAGGAGGAAGTTCATACATCAGATGGGGCAGAAAATCATGTGGTAACTCCTCAGAGCTTCTCTACACAGGTTGGTTACAAGAAATATCTACTACCTTCCAGTTTTTTGCAGCTAACTTTATCAAGCAAAAAAGATGACTTGCCATTCATTTAAATTATCATAAGTTGTCATTAGAATATATTGTTTGTGTATCTAGTTCTTTCAATGACTGAATGATATGGCTTTTATTTAAAATTTATTTTCATTGTTGTATCCTACAGGGCTGGCAGCAGGGCAATACTATAGCCATGAAGGAGGGTCATCTGAGTATACATGTCTCCCTTCAGAGCCAGAGTATAATTCATATTCAGCAGGTGACCATGGTAATTTCATATATGGAGCAGAATACCAGACCGAATCTGATATATTTCCTAATCGTATGCGTAACCAGAATGTACCTTGTACCAGATGCTACCTTCCTACCAGATCTACAACTATTATGATACCTGCTAAAAGAACTTGTCCATCATCTTGGAATAAGGTGAAGTACCATATTTCCTCCCATATAAGCTTATCTTGCATATATGCTGATATTAAAAAAGGCAGTTTCAAAACAGCGATTTTGTTTTAAAAATTGGGTTGTTTCCTATGTCCTATTACATAATGCATATAAGCTGTCACATGTGCATTAGCAACAAAGTAATTAATTTGCTAGCTTCATACACAAAATAGAATAGCTCTATACGGTATTTTCGTAGCAAATTTTCTCCTATGCTCAATTAGACACAACATGTTTTTTAGCTCAAATGCTATTATCATCATAGTACCATGATAAAAAGGAAGTTGTTTTCTCAATTTTATTACAAACATAAATAGATAACTTTCTATTGAATGATAAGATGCAGATGAAAAAGGAAATAGACGGAGATTTGCGTTAATATAAATAAAAATATGTAATTAAGTTAGTAAATATAGAAATGTGACTGATTATTAAATATAAAAACTGAGCTGATTTTGATTTAGGAGTACGAAGGATATCTGATGTCAGGACAGCACAGTCACAAAAGAGCATATAATTATGTCTGTATGGACAAAGAACCAGAAGCCTTAACCGGACTACATGCCAATCTAGATGGAGCGCTGTTCTACTTTGTTCAAGGAAGCTGCCGTTACCTTGGAACCTGCCCACCTTACATAGATAGAGCAGAACTAGCTTGTGTTGTTTGTTCTAAATAGCATACTTCATGCGCACTGAGTTTATGGGTTAACTAATAGTGACAGTGAACATTTATTGATTTAATATTTTCCTAATCTCACTAGCTGATTATATAACTTGTTATGCTGATTGAAGATGCCAATGACATAATCTGAAGCCCCAAATATTACTTTCTAATATTAATGTCTCTCATTTAATCCAAGATATTTACACATGTAATTACTTGGATTACTACTAACTACTGCCGACTACTTGTAAACCAAGTAGGGAAATAGTTAATGCATAGTAATATTTACCAAAGGCACAATAAAGAAATATAAAAAACATTTTTGGGTATGAACCGTGTTGATTCTTTACTTAAATACAGTCTTACAGAATATTCTAGAAGTCATGTACCTGTGATTTAACAATATGCAAATTGGTTTCCAAGTCTCATGTACCACTAGAATATCTCCTAATTTGACAACTTTCTGGAAAAATATAAATTTAGGCGTCAACATTCAACTTTGCTGTTGTTTCTGTTGTCTTACAGTTGATACACTTTTTGCTTGCTTTAGCTGAGTTATGTGACACTTTGTTAGCCAGGAAGAACTGCTCCGAAACTTAATTCAATGTACTTAAATGACCTCTCATACAAATTAGCACCATGTCTAATTCTGTAACAAAAATCAGATACAGAGCTAAATGACTATGTTAAATGATGAAAACAATAAAAACATAAAGAACTCAAACAATAAAAGTACATCAGTAGGCAATAAGACATTATAAGGTAGAAGTGAGTAATTGATGAACACTTAATGCTCTTGCACATCAAAGCTTCTGTGTAAAAGCATCGATAAAATAGGCACATGCAACTTTCTTTTTTTCTGTGATTACTTCTACCTTGTACATTTAGACTGAAGAGCAAGTCTTGAAAAACTTGTGAGTGAGTAGCCATTGATATGGCAACCCAGCAAGCCTGGAGTGCAAAAATTACAAACCGTCTGACCAACTTATTGAAACAGACTATGGTGGTTCCAATGACCTCATTATTGTCTTATCAATTGTAAGCACTTCAATAGGCATGTACCAAGGAAATGGAGTATTCCATTTGATGAATATGTTTTGATGAGTTTTCTTTGACTTTTTTCCCTTAGCCTGCAAAGGATAAACCTGCATTACAGCCAGAGAAACCGTGCAAACCTATGAGACACAGTGGTAGGCTATCTCCGAGCTTAGTAGCCATTGCATTGACATCTAGTAGCCACTTCTCGTCTCTCTGTCCAATAAGAAAAATGAAATCGGCAAGTAATATTCTTGCCATGGGCAAGTGCCATGATAGCAACAACTATGCCAAAAGATTTGATCACCGCCTGTGAATAGTCATCAGCAGCATAAGATGCATGCAGCACGAGACACGTGTCTGTCTCCTTGTAATCGCAAGCCAAAGTAGGCGCCGCTATAGCGGTGAAATGAGCATAAGGGTTAATATTAAGCCACTACCATGATCTTGTTGTTGTAGTGGAAAGTATCGGAGTATCATGCTTGACTGTAGTCTTCTAGTGTGAAACAATGACAACAAATATAACTTCCTTGTTGATTCCAGACTTTACAGAGGCTTTTCAGTTTGATATCTGCACAGCTTTATTACTAAAATGAAGATTGCTTTGTAGTTTCTTATCACCTGTTGCTTCATTCACTCATCATGATTTTATTCTTGCAATAGTTGTCAATTCCAAAATTCACACAAGCAGCCTTGTACTTCGAAGCATGTGCAATAAGCACAACAAAAGTCGGATCAGCAAGCTGGCGGAATGCTGAAGGAATGGCACTGGCAGGCTGGCAAGGATGGCCCCCACATCCTCAATCGCTCGCAGTCACTGCATTTATGGTAGTTTGGACATGTCTGCCATAGATATAAACTGGTCCTCTGAGAAGGTTTCTAACTCAGTCGCCTTTTGGTAACCTGGGCTGAAATATCCGAAAACTACAGTTAGAGGTACAGCTGTCTATTTGTCCCTTTACATAAAGAGTTCCAAAGTACCATAGGTAAAAGTTGAACAATCTTCTTAATTGATTCTGTCAAGGCAAGATTGATCAACATTTTAACCACTTTAACTTTAACCATTTTAACCAGTCATGTATTGAGCATGACACAGATATACTCATCATAACAAGGGTTATGATGAGTATATCTGTGTCATGTATTGAGCATGACACAGATATACTCATCATAACCCTTGTTATGATGAGTATATCTGTGTCATGTATTGAGCATGACACAGATATACTCATCATAACCCTTGTTATGAGAGGCCATTTCTAAGGCAACCACATCTTGATCAAAGTTCTATGAAATACATGTTCTTCCTGTTTGATGGTAGCAGCATTCTTCAATCCATTTACATAATATATAGGCAGGTGCACGGCTCACAAAATTAGCAAGTTGTTTAACCAAAACCATGCTTGAACATATCCATAGGAACTTTAAGTAAGTTGTGGCTATTATAGTTGTTTGTAGGGCGATATGAGGCCAATCATTGGTACTGTACCAGTACAAGTTGAACATATCTATAGGAGCTTTAAGTAAGTTGTGGCTATTATAGTTGTTTGTAGGGCGATATGAGGCCAATCATTGGTACTGTACCAGTACAAGTTGAACATATCTATAGGAGCTTTAAGTAAGTTGTGGCTATTATAGTTGTTTGTAGGGCGATATGAGGCCAATCATTGGTACTGTACCAGTACAAGTTGAACATATCTATAGGAGCTTTAAGTAAGTTGTGGCTATTATAGTTGTTTGTAGGGCGATATGAGGCCAATCGTTGGTACTGTACCAGTACAAGTTGAACATATCTATAGGAGCTTTAAGTAAGTTGTGGCTATTATAGTTGTTTGTAGGGCGATATGAGGCCAATCGTTGGTACTGTACCAGTACAAGTTGAACATATCTATAGGAGCTTTAAGTAAGTTGTGGCTATTATAGTTGTTTGTAGGGCGATATGAGGCCAATCGTTGGTACTGTACCAGTACAAGTTGAACATATCTATAGGAGCTTTAAGTAAGTTGTGGCTATTATAGTTGTTTGTAGGGCGATATGAGGCCAATCATTGGTACTGTACCAGTACAAGTTGAACATATCTATAGGAGCTTTAAGTAAGTTGTGGCTATTATAGTTGTTTGTAGGGCGATATGAGGCCAATCGTTGGTACTGTACCAGTACAAGTTGAACATATCTATAGGAGCTTTAAGTAAGTTGTGGCTATTATAGTTGTTTGTAGGGCGATATGAGGCCAATCGTTGGTACTGTACCAGTACAAGTTGAACATATCTATAGGAGCTTTAAGTAAGTTGTGGCTATTATAGTTGTTTGTAGGGCGATATGAGGCCAATCATTGGTACTGTACCAGTACAAGTTGAACATATCTATAGGAGCTTTAAGTAAGTTGTGGCTATTATAGTTGTTTGTAGGGCGATATGAGGCCAATCATTGGTACTGTACCAGTACAAGTTGAACATATCTATAGGAGCTTTAAGTAAGTTGTGGGGGCTATTATAGTTGTTTGTAGGGCGATATGAGGCCAATCGTTGGTACTGTACCAGTACAAGTTGAACATATCTATAGGAGCTTTAAGTAAGTTGTGGGGGCTATTATAGTTGTTTGTAGGGCGATATGAGGCCAATCATTGGTACTGTACCAGTACAAGTTGAACATATCTATAGGAGCTTTAAGTAAGTTGTGGCTATTATAGTTGTTTGTAGGGCGATATGAGGCCAATCGTTGGTACTGTACCAGTACAAGTTGAACATATCTATAGGAGCTTTAAGTAAGTTGTGGCTATTATAGTTGTTTGTAGGGCGATATGAGGCCAATCATTGGTACTGTACCAGTACAAGTTGAACATATCTATAGGAGCTTTAAGTAAGTTGTGGCTATTATAGTTGTTTGTAGGGCGATATGAGGCCAATCGTTGGTACTGTACCAGTACAAGTTGAACATATCTATAGGAGCTTTAAGTAAGTTGTGGGGGCTATTGTAGTTGTTTGTAGGGCGATATGAGGCCAATCGTTGGTACTGTACCAGTACAAGTTGAACATATCTATAGGAGCTTTAAGTAAGTTGTGGCTATTATAGTTGTTTGTAGGGCGATATGAGGCCAATCATTGGTACTGTACCAGTACAAGTTGAACATATCTATAGGAGCTTTAAGTAAGTTGTGGCTATTATAGTTGTTTGTAGGGCGATATGAGGCCAATCATTGGTACTGTACCAGTACAAGTTGAACATATCTATAGGAGCTTTAAGTAAGTTGTGGCTATTATAGTTGTTTGTAGGGCGATATGAGGCCAATCATTGGTACTGTACCAGTACAAGTTGAACATATCTATAGGAGCTTTAAGTAAGTTGTGGGGGCTATTATAGTTGTTTGTAGGGCGATATGAGGCCAATCGTTGGTACTGTACCAGTACAAGTTGAACATATCTATAGAAGCTTTAAGTGAGTTGTGGCTATTATAGTTGTTTGTAGGGCGATATGAGGCCAATCGTTGGTACTGTACCAGTACAAGTTGAACATATCTATAGGAGCTTTAAGTAAGTTGTGGGGGCTATTATAGTTGTTTGTAGGGCGATATGAGGCCAATCGTTGGTACTGTACCAGTACAAGTTGAACATATCTATAGGAGCTTTAAGTGAGTTGTGGCTATTATAGTTGTTTGTAGGGCGATATGAGGCCAATCGTTGGTACTGTACCAGTACAAGTTGAACATATCTATAGGAGCTTTAAGTAAGTTGTGGCTATTATAGTTGTTTGTAGGGCGATATGAGGCCAATCGTTGGTACTGTACCAGTACAAGTTGAACATATCTATAGGAGCTTTAAGTAAGTTGTGGGGGCTACTATAGTTGTTTGTAGGGCGATATGAGGCCAATCGTTGGTACTGTACCAGTACAAGTTGAACATATCTATAGGAGCTTTAAGTAAGTTGTGGCTATTATAGTTGTTTGTAGGGCGATATGAGGCCAATCATTGGTACTGTACCAGTACAAGTTGAACATATCTATAGGAGCTTTAAGTAAGTTGTGGGGGCTATTATAGTTGTTTGTAGGGCGATATGAGGCCAATCATTGGTACTGTACCAGTGCAAGTTGAACATATCTATAGGAGCTTTAAGTAAGTTGTGGCTATTATAGTTGTTTGTAGGGCGATATGAGGCCAATCGTTGGTACTGTACCAGTACAAGTTGAACATATCTATAGGAGCTTTAAGTAAGTTGTGGGGGCTATTATAGTTGTTTGTAGGGCGATATGAGGCCAATCATTGGTACTGTACCAGTACAAGTTGAACATATCTATAGGAGCTTTAAGTAAGTTGTGGCTATTATAGTTGTTTGTAGGGCGATATGAGGCCAATCGTTGGTACTGTACCAGTACAAGTTGAACATATCTATAGGAGCTTTAAGTGAGTTGTGGCTATTATAGTTGTTTGTAGGGCGATATGAGGCCAATCATTGGTACTGTACCAGTACAAGTTGAACATATCTATAGGAGCTTTAAGTAAGTTGTGGCTATTATAGTTGTTTGTAGGGCGATATGAGGCCAATCATTGGTACTGTACCAGTACAAGTTGAACATATCTATAGGAGCTTTAAGTAAGTTGTGGCTATTATAGTTGTTTGTAGGGCGATATGAGGCCAATCATTGGTACTGTACCAGTACAAGTTGAACATATCTATAGGAGCTTTAAGTAAGTTGTGGCTATTATAGTTGTTTGTAGGGCGATATGAGGCCAATCATTGGTACTGTACCAGTACAAGTTGAACATATCTATAGGAGCTTTAAGTAAGTTGTGGCTATTATAGTTGTTTGTAGGGCGATATGAGGCCAATCATTGGTACTGTACCAGTACAAGTTGAACATATCTATAGGAGCTTTAAGTAAGTTGTGGCTATTATAGTTGTTTGTAGGGCGATATGAGGCCAATCATTGGTACTGTACCAGTACAAGTTGAACATATCTATAGGAGCTTTAAGTAAGTTGTGGCTATTATAGTTGTTTGTAGGGCGATATGAGGCCAATCATTGGTACTGTACCAGTACAAGTTGAACATATCTATAGGAGCTTTAAGTAAGTTGTGGCTATTATAGTTGTTTGTAGGGCGATATGAGGCCAATCATTGGTACTGTACCAGTACAAGTTGAACATATCTATAGGAGCTTTAAGTATAAGTTGTGGGGGCTATTATAGTTGTTTGTAGGGCGATATGAGGCCAATCGTTGGTACTGTACCAGTACAAGTTGAACTGTAAAACAATACAGGGCGCTGCTTATCAATTACATAACCATACTAGAAGCAACTGAAAAAAACATACCTGGAATTAATTTACAAGATAGATGGACATACCAGCAGTCACAATTTTGGCCACATGAAGAACTGCTTTGCAAGTAGTCGATTTGTGTGAGTAGTACCATATCTTCTTTTCACAAATCATGCATGCGTGTTTAAATCTAGGTCTTGATGCGTATAAGTGGACAGCAGAATATAGCGTTTTGATTTTCTTTGATGACTCATCTTCATCTTGACAAGGTGTATCATGAATAGCCGGTCTCCGACTCTCTTCATGTGGCTTAATGAATGCCAAGACAACATTTTTTAAACTGAATACAAGCATCTTGATCATTAGTCATCGCTACCGGTTTGTGCAGCTTACAATTTCAGCATTCCTTCCATCCTAATAATGATTAATTATTAAGCAATTAAATTACATAATAGTTATTTTATAGAAAAATTTTTAGTCACATTATCTCGTTACATAAATGTTTGAGTGGTAATGTATCACAAGCCTAAAAAAGTACTCACTCACCTCACTGCGCTTTTTCCTAGCAAGCTCAATCTTGCTGTTGTTAGTCAGTCTCTGATAGCATGTTCTGTGAATCTGGGAGCCCTTGCAGACAAGTTGAAGGCATACACCATTAAAAACAAACCTTTCAAGCTTTTTAAAAAGTGTTTATCCCGTTTTCTAAACGGTGACTAAGTGTTTGACTTGTGTGCTTAGTCAAAAACATTAATTCTTGAGAACCAATCATGCGGGTCACACAGGCTATGTCAAAGCACAAACCCTGAATGCATGACAAGAAAATAAATTACAGTAGACCACGCTTTGACCTTAACCTTTATATTAATTGGACGAACTATGACTCACTCCGTAAAGAGCCAATTACATTTCAGTAGAAAATGATACAACTCCTTAAAATCTACTAAACCTACAATGGGAAAACTCTCTTACTAATGGGAATGGTAGACATGGCAACTCATTGGATATAAATTCTACACTATCAAATCTATCCGATGAGTGCAAAAAAATTGCCACTGAAAAGAGGTGCCAAAGGAAAGGCAAAATAAACTGCCTTAGCACCACGGCCTACTAATCAATCACAATCAAAAGACAAGTAAATGTTGTCAATCATTTTGACTATAGCGAACTGAACGAACTGAACAAAATTCGCGACACACACCCACGCACGCGCTCGCACACACGCACACACACATGCGACCAGTAAATGATGTGGTAGTATCAATGAGTAAGTTGGTGGTAGTATCATAGTGTTTGCTTTAATACTGTTTGCTAAACCCTTCAATAGGCAATCTCATACTTTCATTAATTAAAAACAATATTGTTACATATGACTCACTGTTAAAGCTAAAACTGAAGCGTTCTACGTTAAGCTATTTTTAATGAACAGCAAAAAAAAAAAAGTCAGATTTCGGAAATTGCCAGCTAGAGTGGTAAAACACACATGTGTGTTATACCCGTCTGTTGGCATCCAAAAAAACATTGCCACCTTAGAGCTATCTCTTTTTGGGGCGGGTAACTCTAGTTATCTGGTAACTTTTATTTAGCAAACAGCTGCCTCCTTGGTTAAAAAATTATTAGGCATTTCAGGTTATAGCTCTATGGTGAGAATTTCATGCTGTTAATAGAAGCGCAGGGTCAATAAATCAAGTGGAAAGTCTATGAGCAATCGATCCACATGAAGGCATGTTATCGCAGTATTATCGACCAAATTTATTTCAATTGTATTACTGCTCAACTGCCTAGTTACTGGAGTATCTTAGGCCTACAGTTTTTTACTAGTTTTTTGAATTTTTACTGGTCAATAATCTGAGAGCGTCACTTTTGCAACATTGCTAAAGTGCTTAGTTTCAAGTAAGCAAACATATTACTGCTGCAGATTTCACTACGACGCTCGGTCCTTTCATGCAAACATATCTGAAAGGTTTTATAAAGGCTCCAAAGGCTTTAAATTACTACATTTCCTTTCGCAGAAGTCTTTTCAATGTCGTTATTTTATCAAAGATGTCTTTGGCCACTGACCAACATTAAAGTAAAGCAACCATGATAGTTTCACTGTAACCAATAAAACTATTCAGTAAGTTATAATTATATATATAAATCTCAAATATTTTGGTGTGATTCTGTGTGTCAAGCTTTAGTTATTAAAATTCAGGAATGAAATATATATTTTACGTTAGATTCAATGTTGGAACCTCCTGCTTGCTAGGCAAATATCTTACCAATTAAGCTATACGCAAGATTGATGGATTCATTGGGCGATATACGCCAGGTATTCCGCTAATATATATATATATATAGTATATATATATAATATATATACTATATATATGTATATATATACTATATATATGTATATATAATATATATACTACTGCATATATATTATATATATACTACATATTATATAGTATATATATTGTATATATATACTACATATTATATAGTATATATATTATATATATACTATATATTATATAGTATATACTATATATATATACTACATATTATATAGTATATATATTATATATATACTATATATTATATAGTATATATTATATATATATATATATATATATATATACTACATATTATATAGTATATACAAACATATATAAAATGTGATTGTCTGTAGATAAGTCCAGTTATAGCGATAAAGTTTTAGTAAGGAAAAATTGGCTTTGCAAAGGAGTTGAACACATAATGATTGCCAAGCGTACTTTACCACAAGACTATGATTCTCAGCCATATTTTCTACAGTATCTTTATCGCTCTTGTAGGATACAAGCTAAACGGGTATGTAATTTTTGCTATTAATTGGTATTACCTTTTGCGTTTATTTTTTATTTTTGAAAACCCATTTCAAAATACATTATTCTTGTTTTGACTACTCCGTCTCAATTTCAAATGTCACGTTACTTTCTAATTTCTGGTTTATCTTGAGGCAAATGCTAAACCTACATAGTACTCTTGTCCGCTTCGCTGCTGTATGTTTGTACCAGCATCGAGCGGTATCTGTATCGTTCATCAAAACGTTGAATACACCGAGCTTTGGCTGCAATACTACACTTCTTATGCACATACTATAATATGGTCATTGTTATTATCATTTCAATATATTCATAATTTTTTTCAAACAAATAGCACAAGTGCTCTAGTTAGTTTGCCAACTGTCCTGCAGCTAGGAGAATTGTATGAGACTCAATACCTTGAACAGAATCACAGCTGTCTCTGATATGATATATGTTGAGTTCTTGTCCAATTCCTACATGAATGCTGATGTTATAATAAGTGCTTGGGAGTTAAGCATGTGTGATATTGGGAGTAGCTCACAATCTTCTGACCTCTAATTACATATATTGCGCACTAGATTTTGCACAAGGGGAGTGCTTTAATAATTTAACAGGGTAACGAGAATGGACAATCAATTTTGCTGTTTTAGTTGACTTCTACCTTAGGACATTTATATTTTGCTTGTTTTTAGTTTCGTGAGTAGCATACAGAGTAAAATTTTGCTGCAACTTAATTTCGCGGATCTGATGAGTGCGAATATATAGTGATGTGAGAATAAATGCAGTGGAACAAACATAATTAGATTCCTCGGGTCCAGTTCACTAGTAAAAAATTTTCAATTTGGGACTAGTTTGTATTTGTGAACCGTGGGTAGAAATGTGTGGGCGAGATCGACAATGCAACTTGATCGCTTGCTGCTATTTGTTTCTTGGACTATCAATGGCGTCTAGGTCCTTGCCGCCATAACTGATGTAGTACCAATATTAGATCTCAAGTATTTATAGCACGCGGTGGCCATGGCTCAAGGTTGTTATTGTTTTTGGTTGGTAATAAAATTCATTGCTACAATAATTATTATTCAATTTTATGACTTTCCCTACCAGACTTTCATCCTCATCAGTTACAAATTCAGTGACTAAACTGATATCATTATCTTCCTCATTTGTCTTGGCTTTTCCAAAAAAACTTGTTATCTCAATTTGCTTTGCCACTCTGCTCAGTCGGCGTATTAGCTATAATGAGTTTAGCAGAAATTGCCCAATGAGCCCAACCACACACAGAGGTTACTTGCATTACTAATATGACGATTTTATTGTGGATATCAATGAACAAAGCTATTTAATTTTGCGTTTTCGAGCGTTCGCTATGATAATTTAGTTTCGCTCATGAAATTTTTGCGAGAGGATGACTCCGCGAAAATGCGAATGTTATATAGATGACCCAAATACATAAGTTTCCTAGGGTTGTTTAGCGAATGATTCATACGGTAAGCAGTGTTGTTTGCGTGCCTGTAGGTGTGTTCTGTTATTAATGGGATTATTCAATCTCGAGTATTAATTCAGTGGATTAACTTTGTTAAAAGCACCCTCCAGGGGTGCTTCCACCAAATTTATTATTTGTGAGACAAAAGCATGCATGAATGTGAAGACAAATATGGCGTTCAGTTTAAATGACAATGAAAATAGGAAAATAATTTCATTGTCTACTCGAATTGAAAATCTGTGTAGATTGGCCATCAAAAGCGCTCTCAGCAAAATAATTACTTGCAAGTGAAGCTATAACAAAGGCTGGCAGAAATGTGAAAGCATATTTGGCATCAGTTTCATTGAACAGTGTGTGACTCTATGATAGTAATTGGTCACACAAAAATAAAATCTGTGTTGAATTGGTTATCAATTGCCCACTGCCTAATAAAAGTTTCTCTGCATGAAATCAATATCGGGCTTGGTTGCTCTGTTCGCGTGATGCAATTTTTGGTCTCTGGGACAACCAGTCAGAGAATCAGCTTGAACTTGGCTGGTGCAAACACAGCTTTAGTCTTTTACATTTAGCCCTTGGTTTTTAGGAAGAAACTTGTGGTATGCGGAAGATCTAGCGAATATTGTCGATTGATCACTTGTTTATTTGCTCTAGTAGGGCAGCTTAGTCAGTTTTAATGCTTATTAGCTGATCACAGAAGTTTAATAGAAGCTGATGGGTTCATTCTCAAGAATGTACTTTCAGTAGAAGCATATGTCAGTTCATTTCTGACAATTGTTTTTAGTTCTAGTTTATTATAGGCTTCATTGATACTATCTCTGCATTTGGATTTGAGATGAATATAATAGTACAGTTTGGTGCCATTACTATGTAATCAGTCAGCTATTTGAATGACAGGTTTATTACTGAAGCAGCATGTTTATCGTGTAGCCTTAACTCTTTCGCTACCAACTTTATTTCTAGCTCTGCCGAATTTATTTTTTTGTTCACACAAATGTTTACATAACATCACTAATTTTGTAATAACTTGAGAAAGAATGAAGATATCCATTTAATTCAAAAAACAGGTTGTTGAAAAGAAAATACTTTATTAGGAAATAAAAAAAATCTTAAATTAACTTAATCTAAAAATGGTAAAGATTTTACAACCTTTATTAACAATATTTTGACAGCGATTTCGATAGTTGTATTTTGACTGTCGCCTTAATATTTGGTTACTATCACAATTTTCACATGAAATACATGCCCTAGAAAAGTCAGAATCAGTTGATATAGAGTTAATGGAGTCTCAATGGCTAAGAATGTTAGAAGCTTCTACAGCTTAAACGATCGCGGTATTCTTTTTGTCTGTGATTTTTCTGCGGTCAACATTCTGTTTGATAATCAGTGAGCCGCTAGTGAGAGGCATGCTGATTAGTTTATGTCGCTAGCAACAAGCTTTTGTTTATAGAAATCAAACCCTATTGGTCTGTCTAAAGCGAAAACTGAATAATCATAAATAAACTAATGCACTGCCTAAAAGCTGACGTATTGGCTTCCGGCCACAAAGAGAATGTAACCCGAGCCGATACATCGTTTTGCGGTAGTGAAAGAGTTAAGTAGGAAGTTGTGGTTGTACCATGAGCAACCTTCTGATATCAAATAGTTACCGACAACGCTGGTGAAAATCTGAGGGCTTTGATTTTAAGGATATAAACTATATATTAGCCACATGTACATCACTAACTTCAGACTGCATTTCACACAAGTTTCTTGTAAAGTGGTGAGTTTAGTGTATCAAGACTTCTGGTGGCTGGCTAATTCAAGACTGTTTTATTTTTACATTACAAGCAATATATATGTGTATGCAAGTCATCAATGATTCACCATAGTGATGATTTCAGGTGCAAAGACAACAGCACCAAGAAACAAACATATTGCCACATTATTGCAATTGTTGACAGTATGATTCAGGTGGCATGCTTATGACCCTGATACACTACAGTGAGCTTCATAATTCAATATTCTTTGATAGCGCATGTGTTTCATGAGTATCTTTATTAGACCCTGAAATATCTGGTTACTCATAGATTGACTTAGTTGGCTGAGCACTAGTATCTTTGTCAGGTGTATTATTGTTGGCATAAAATGCTCAATTGCTAAAATATTTTGTTATTTTAGATAATTTATAATATAAATCTATTCACAACAACTCCAAGGCAGACAAAGGAATTTTTTGATAATTTCACGGGTAATTGCATTATGTTTTTTTCATCCATACTTATTGGCACGCTGGACTTGATGAATGACACCGACATCTGCAAGCAAACACATCAATAATAAAGTATGTTAAAAAATAATGCTTGGACTAGGATAATGCGTTCTCAAATTGGTAACTAATACCGTTGCGAAATTTTTCCCCATATTTCTAGATCCACTTTAAAGTGGCTTTTGCTAAAAAACAGCAATATATTTTCTAGTGCTTTTTGGTTCCACTTAACTAGCACATGTTTATTACAATGACTGTGACTCACATGCTGGTTTATCAGTGTTTGCAGCTCAACTACATGCCACTCAGTTACCTATATTGGGAGTCAACCAGCTTTATGGATGAAAAGCTTTTACCTTAGTTTAATAATATTTTTAAAAAGTATCACTATAAAGCAAATTGGTAAAGTGACTGATTTGAAGGTTGTCGAGACATTTTTACACATTACTCTCATGTCACTCAGAAGAAGAGTCTGAGTCTTACCAGATATAATCAAAAATAGCCTTCTTTGCAATTGTGATATGCAATCAAATCAGGTGTAAGTTTGAATTAATTGAACCAAAATTCAAAACTTTCTATTTACCGTAGAGAAATAATTTATGAAAATAGAATTAGCTGAGCCATTGAGTCTGAGCCTATAAAACGGTGCTTAAAATTAGTATCTCAGTTAATATTTAAGTTAATGTTAAAAAGCAAAAAAATGTAGATCCAGAAGTTGTTTGAGTAATGGAATAACCCATAACTTGTTTCTATCAAATTGTAGGTTACGATAAAATGGGGACTGTTTGCTTGGCAATCCAACAATAGACCAGTCCAATTTATGATAGCCCTTTTTTTACATTATCAATCAAAGTCCTAAAGCATAGTCAGTGTGAGGGTGACTCTGGTTTTACTTTGTGTAAACCTTTACGCAGAGCCGTGATTTGTACATAGTCAAACAATCATTAATTTCATTGGAATTATAAAACATGGCTTACATTTGAAGGATCCACTAACTTATTTACCTCATCTGATGTAAGCAATGTTTGAAAAATGATGCAAGTTCGGCATTAATTCCCACTACTGTTGCATCTCTGTGAGACTTGTAAATGGTCCCTACAAACGAACAACCAAAATTTAATATCAGCAGCTGTAGAGATTAGCAACTTAAAAATTATATTGAGCTTACACGATGCTTCTGTACAACTCATAAGCATTTTGTAGCTGGCACACCAATGCAGCATATAGGGCTGATAAATGAAGTATTTTGAAGTTGTCAAAGTGAGCGCATCTGAGGTTTTCAAATCTGATTTTAAAAGGCAAACTTTAAAAGGTTTGTAAGAACTAAGTCTTAATGGTGTAACAACTGCAGTTTTATTCTAACTGAAACCAATTTATGTCTATTGTGTCCGTGGTGGCGATTATGAAAAGAGTTCTCCCAGAGTTGAAAGAGCGCTCCCAGAGTTGAAAGAGTTCTTCCAAAGTTGAAAGAGCTCTCCCAGAGTTGAAAGAGTTCCATCATCTCAATTACTGTACAAAGCAAAATGGATGAATGGATAGTATATAGTTGTGTTCATTGATGACCACAACACTATTATTAACTTTTCAATATGCAATCTAATTTAGTTCAAATATTAATCACATAAAAACTCCTGACATAGTTAGCCACACTTACTGTCCACACATTTGTAGAGGCTCAGATTCTTAAATGCCGGTCTGTTTGAATCCTTTTGTCTTTTTCCTGTTAGACTGTACTAGTTCCACAATGCATTGAAGCCAACCCTTCTCATTATTCTTTCTATCATCTCTCTGATTCCCCTTCTTCCAAATCTTGACAAATACGAAGACTACAATCTGATGCTGAATAGATTTTATAGTGCTCTTGAACACTGAAAAAAATCTTTAAATTGGTTAGAAAGTAATTATCTGTTCAATTTTTATCACAAATAAATTTCATTGTTTTTAATAATCATCCTCAAAATATTGATAAAAAAAAACATTCATCTGTTGATGAGTCAAAATACATCAGTGCGTGGCCAATAACACCAAAGAAAATTATTTAATGATTTACCTATGTCCTACTGAAATGAGGTCTTTTAAATGTTGACTGGCAACAAAATTCACATTACAGTTATTTGGTATCAAAAAATGTACCATGTCTTACTCTGTTGTGTTGTAGGTGCAAAATATGTGGAAATGTGATTTATGGAGCTCTTAAAAGCTCCAAAACAAGCGGTTAATCGCAGCCATCAGGAAAACGCTGTAGATTGGAATTCCTTTATTTCGATTATGTATTCAACTTGATGTGGTTATTGTTTTGACACGCAATGTTATCACCTGAGTTGAAGGGCCAATAAAAGGCTTAAAATAAACGTCTCGTAGCACTAGTTTATCACAAACATTTCGGGTTCTACGGGAATGCCTGTATTAAATATAGATGCTCGCTACTTTACAGTTTCATCTCACCTTAGTCTAATCATCTAGTCATAATCTGATCATGTGAGCATACTTCCTGCCAATTGGCGCGAACACTTTTTTGCAGTATTTTTCGACTATCACGAGTGACCAACAGGCTCCTCATGTTGATCAAAGGATGATAAACACTCCTTGGAGCTAGAGTAAAAAAATTAAACTAGGTTTAGGCTAGGTTTTGAGATATCAGTGATCAAAGTGAAAGCATTACAATGATGATGAAATGGACGCATAAGGACAATAGACAGGGTTTTATTGAATGTGTGAAGTATATTTGTGAAAATATTTCGATGAGTGAGGTTGCATGAAAGTGTAAACAGAAGTCATCGTGTTCAACTACGTCCCATTTGAGCCATTATGGAGAGGGATTTTAACCTACGGCGTTTTCTTGATGGCTGCAATTAACTGTTCATTGTTGAGCTTTTATGAGCTTGTAATCACATTTCCACATATTTTGCACTTACAACTCAGCAGAGTAAGATATAATAAAGCTTTTGATACCAAATAACTGTAATGTGAATTTTGTTGCAAGTCAACCTTTTAAAGTAGCAATATTTTTGCTTCGCGTTAAGAACGCATCACAAGGAAATCATCTCAAAGTTACACTTTCACTATATATTTTTTAGCAACAAAATTACGTTCTATTTTATGCCCTATTATTTTTTTTCACAGAAAATGAGTTTTGTAGCGCACTTTTGTATGATCTAAATTAACACTTTAAAACCCTGGGCCTGAAATAACTTGAAAATTCGTTTTCTACCTGATTCTATGCACCAGTAAACTCAGATTCGTAGTTTCGCTATGTTTTTACGTTCTTGTAGTTTACAAAAAATTAAGAAACTGTTTCAAGTTTCAAAGTTTCAAGCAATCGAACTATTTGTTTTTGCAAATATTGCAAAAATACCAGTGATACTTTCGTCTGCGCGTTATCCAAAACATGGCTGCCGACAGGACACCAGCTTTTTTTAACTTCAGTTTTGAAGCATTGGCAAACTTTGATTTCTTTATGGGCCATTTATTGTCAACATAATTCAGTAATTTCAAGTCGATTAGCTTATTAGTTTGAGAAGAACTGCTAAAATGCCGAAGACACTTCTTAGCAGAAAGAAATGAAAAACTGCGGTCTTCAGAACATTAGTGTCGAATGACATACTGATTGAAATTTTTGGTGATGAAAATATAAACTAGGCAAGCTAACTAAAAGCAAACTAGACAGCTTTTTCTCCTCAGCAACAAAAGCTATAAGCTAAAACTCTTTGTTTTTATTCTTCAAACTATGCACACCCTATCAGGCTGCTAAATTTCTACACTGTTACATTCCACTAATGTTCTGCACTTAATGTTTTCGGAATGCTAGCTAATATTTTTGAGCCAACATCGTGAAAGGTATGTTTGTGGAATATGATGTAATGTTCTCCCAATATTGTTGGAATGTTGTGCGAGATTATTTGTTGAGTGTTCCATAAAGGCGGAATGGCATTTTTCAACTCCATTTGAAGCCGATGTAATATTTCGATGCTTACACCCAACTATTCCAATGTAGCATTCCTATAATATTGCTTGGGAAATCTGTTTGAAAGTAAAATGATGTTTCACAATAACGTTCCAGTTACAATGCATGTCAAGGTTACATGGAAATTTATGCCTAATCACTACAGATTAAAGTTTTTAAAACATTGCTAGGACATTCAATAACAATATTCTTTGACAGTGTTATGACAACATGAGCAAAGTTCATTTCTGTAACATTTCAGCTGGAATGTTACCGGATCGCTTGATTTGTTTGTTTGAAGTTGTAGCTCTTTGACATTCAAAAACTATTTAAATTTAAACAAATAAAAAGTTTTGTTGGTTTTTCAATACAAATAAGAAATAAGCGAAATAATGTAGAAAAAGGATGCTAATTTTAAATGATCTATTTGAAGAAAAATAAATTTCAATAAAAATTTCAATTTTTGCATTTCATAACAAATATCGCAAAAATGATTAGGTTCCATTAGAAAATAACGAGCTCTTCAGTGATTTAGCTACAGCATGCAACCATGATAAAAATTTTACAACTGATTATATACACATAGTTCTAATTTGATTCAGATTTGTATTTTTTATATTATTATACATTGTATTGTATTATATTATACTATCAGCAAAATAATATCAATGAGATGAACATATTGATATTAAAATCACTTGTTGTTGTTAGGTTGAGTAATAGAATTTGCTGCTAGTGTGTTCACATTTATACTTTAAATCCACAATATAGTTCAAATGAAGAAATGTTGTAGGAAGGTTATGCTCAGTATATAATAGTAATGTTAGGAGAAAATCCTGGGAAATTTCGTCAGAATGTTTAAAATTGTCTACATTTACAAGTACATGTACATCCTATTAATGTTCTGAACATAAACTTCCTAGGATGTTAGCGAATATGTTTCAGGCAACATCAAAGATGGATTGTTTGTGGAATATTATATAATGTCCTTCCAAATATGCGAGTATGTTGTGCGAGATCACTTGCTGAATGTTCCAGCAACATATTTTCTACAAATTTGTCAGAAAAACATTACAGCAACGTATTTCCCACAAAGTTGCTATAAAGTTGTGGAAAATATATTCTAGCGATGTATTTCCCATACAGTTTCTGTAACCTTAAAAACTTGTCTACAAATAATCTTGTGACAACATTGTAATGAAACGTTTTTAGGATTTTTTGAAACATCCCTAGAAAGTTTTGGGAATGTAAAAGTATTAGTTGGGTACTTGCCTAATACTTGAAATTTAAACTGTCTTATTAACAGCGCTCTGTATGTCTTACACAATCGTTGCTAAAACAAAATAAATTTCTGCCCATCCATTTGAAGTTGGGAAAAATGGCATCATACAGTGTTTGAAATTCCACGTTTTGGTACAATAGACTGACACATGCTAAACAACTGCGCTAATTAAGGAATTCTGAATATTTAGAATAATTGGGAAGATATTGAGTTTCTGTGATTTATTGAACCATCTGGCAATATCTTATGACACACCATAGTGCTCAGGTATTAGCTAATTCAATGAGAGGCCTCAGAGCTGGAGTGGCTGAAAGACCAACCATTTTTGTCAAATTGCATATCACAGCAAGTCAGACAAGATTTTAGAAATAACATAATATTAGAACCCTTTCATCTATTCAACATACGTGTACAATGTGGGGTAGTTAAACAGTTCAAGTTAGACTGCATTGTTAGGACCAAATTCAAGGTCTATGTTAAAAACAAACTTGATATTTTAAAAAAAGCCTCAACTCTGCCCAGTCTAGATACTAGATTTGTCCGATTTTGATGAACAGCGCTGATGGAGTGCAACATGAATTTAACTAATCATATGTTGCAATAGCACCAGAAATGCGATGGTGGTAGTTTCTATTCTCCTAAATGATCAGTTAACAATAGCAGTAGCTGTGTTCACACCAAAATGATTTAAAATCAATACATATTACTAAATATCAAATAATTACATAAACATGTACATGAAGTCTAGTGCTGGTGTGACTCTCTTTTTTGTTTATGCTCATAAGAGATCAAAATAGAATGCATATCGATGTCTTATTTCAGCCGCTAAATATATTGACACAATTTGCATAGTCGGAGTTTGAGTTGGTTTGGTGTCTTTGCAAAAACCTATTTCAAATCGCGAACAGACTAGAGGCCATTCTGAATACAAATCCCCCAGCAATAAAAAACTCCAACAAATCAGCCAGGTGTTAATGAACTGGTACTATTAGGTTTTTTGCATTGGTTATAGCTACTCTTCCGCAGACATGGTTGTAAAGTAAAGAGATAATACAATGCTATTTTTTATGTACTTGAACATTACTGATTTGGTTTTTGCATATAACTAAAAGAATCCATCACATTGAAGAAATAATAAAACAGTTTTTCATGAAAATTTATATTTATTTGTCTAGGATATTTTTCCAATGAACTTAAGTAACTTACATGTAAGTATTTACTATAGTATGACTTGTGTGTACCTCTCTGAAGCCAGCATTAGAAAGAAAATATTGTGTCATGATCTCTCATACAAACAATTTATCTTAATCAATCGGCTTTGAAGATTGGCAGATGTATAACTATGTGCACAATTATTCTATGGTAATGCCACGTAAGAGTGTAGTTTAATGAATGGCACACCTGTCTACAAAACTCCCGTTTCAGAAATAAATTCCAGTGCAAAACAGCTGTTTTTGTTTCTAAACTTTTATCACTATAAATTTACACACGGATGACAGACAAATAAACGAAAATCCCGAGATTTGTATATGTACATATAATATGTTACTTTTAGTAGTTAACATAGTTTTATGAAATTTACTTGCTTTAATGCCATATGAGATTATTTAATGGATTAATCAATTTTTTTCTCAGACTTTTTGTTATGAGTACCATTACACTGACAGGACCTCGCATTGAAAAAGACCATCATGCGTATTGAAGATAAATATGCAAAAAGCTTTTTGTTATTTTTGTCAGAAAGTATAGGTAATTTTTCTCGTTTGTAGTTGCTTTTGATGTTTGAAGTGATCTGATTACCGAAATATTCAAATACTCTAATCGGTAAAACTTGATCTCAATTATAATGCTCAGATTAAGTGAAAGTGTGACTATGGTGTCTATAATTGCAAAGGGTTCGACAGAATAAAGATGCTGAACACTTCAACTTAAATGCAATAGTCGCTATCAACTGTTGCAGCAATGGACTAGTGATGTCACTTCACACCAATTTTTCTACTGAGCCCTATCAAAAATAATTTTCAATAAAATATACAAAATGTTGTGTAGGTTCACTTTTATGTGGCTGTACAAATATTCGGGAATGTGTATAGGAGTTTGAATAGCGCAGTTAGTAGTGTATCTGGCTGCAAAGCCAAATATCTGAGTTTCACTCTCATATGGTGCTCTTTATATTCTAATCATAGTTTCAGACAGACAAACAAACACTGGACTTAATATAGAAAATATTTAACAAAAAAATAGAGTTGAAATCCTTGCGCTATCATTTGTCATAATACGAACATGAAGGTCAGTGGAAATTATTTTTGAAATTCTAGTGAGTCAAAGACTAACAAGGTACTGTAGTTTTACATTTAGGTTTGGGCTTATCTCAAAACCATAAAAATGCTAGGTTCAGTGTGGAAACAGAATTTGATCAGTGCATTACAAAAATATAGTTTTGTAATATCTGTAACACACAATTGAGCAAAGCTTTTTGCTAAAAATTATCTCGAAGTAAAGGATTCTTCACTGTTGGTATACATGGGGCCTTGACCTCAAAACAAAAAATTGCTATTCAATCTAAATGGACTCAGTCTTCTTATCAGCCAGTTCCTTAGTATGCGGCACCTGCGAGATCCCAACCTTGCTGGCCGCAAAGTTCGTAGAACTGAGATTAAAGATCAGCCTCCTGCTGAGAAGACGTACCAGTAATTATGTTTTTGATGAGAATAAAGCTTTGGCTCACTTTAAACAGACTCATTATGCTATGTAAGCAGGTCCATTTCATATTAACCTAGGTTAACTATACAAACTAGGTCACCCACAAATTCATCTGTGCCAACTATGCTAAGTAGGTCACGTAAAAATTTATTTAGGTCACCTTTACTAAGGAGGTGAGCTGAGAACACAGTTACACTTTTAGTTTAAAAAACTTTATATTTCATCTTCATGGACTTCAGACAACAGCTAGGTCAATAGGTAATCTTTATATACAGGTATAGGATAACAATGTATCTCAATGTTTTTTGGTTGTATGTTGGTATGTTTGTATGCTGGTCATTGGTGTGTTCAGTTAGAGCGACAAAGTTTTACGAACAGAAAACAGGCCTGCTCTAAACTTGCATGTCTGCAAGCATGCATGCTAAACACCTCAAATACATGTCCAATAGGTTGTAGCAATAAATGAATGTGGATATACCTACTTATGTACCAACCAATCCTTAATGGCTTCTAAATAGCTAGCATGCTACAAGATAATGATTGCGTGAGGAAGCATGAGACAATCTTTTTTCCTTGCTGGTTGAAGTTAAATTTACGGCTCTTATTATGGTAAAGTTACTAGTTTAAGTTACTTCAATCTATTGAGTAAACAAACTTAACCAATTAAAAATAACACTTCTAAGAAAATTGTTTTATTACCTGTTCAACGGCTGGAATTCATCTGTTCTTTTACCTAACCTCTCTCCTGTAATGTCTTTCTAGTTCATGTGATGTTCAATGCATTTTGTGTATCAAAGACTGCTTTGGTGACTGTGTGTCTAATAAAAATGACAAAGGTTTTGGTATGTCTATGTACTATGTTGTCGATGACACGTCACTTATGGTGCTCTTATGTGATGTTCTTGAGCTCTGGGAAAAGATATAACATAATGTGCAGTAATCATTGAAAATATTTCAATAAGCGAAAAGAGAGTAGTTCCTAACTAAATGAAACCTTAGTCTACTGGTCAGGTTTCCAATTATTGCTACTTCAGAGTGAAAAAAACTGAAAATAAAAAGTATTACTGTTCATGCTAGATATTACAGCTTCCTGCATCTCTAATTTTCAGTTTGAGTAGATAATCAATGGTACCTCAATTAATACATAGATGCCAGACTAGAAAAGGACCAGGTTAAGCAATTATGAACAAAACTTGCAGCCTGCATCTGTTTCTTAAAATAAGGCTGCACCATGTCTAAGCAGAAAATGTAAAATACGTAGCTGCAAAAAAAAATCTCAGCAACTTAGCTGAATTATTGTACAGTATCGACGATCAGCAGTAAGATGAGTCACACTCTCTGGAAAAGCTGCAAGCGCATTAGCTTCCACTGTCAACATTCGGCAATGTCAGCAGTCTACCATAAGGATATAAAAGCTATATGATTCACATATAACATCAAGTTTGTTAGAAATGCTACACTAGAAAGTGGGAGGGAAAGAAACCAAATCTGAGCGCTAAAGTCTAGTGAACTTGAAGTATATAGTTTACAGGCTGCTGTTTTTGAAGGTCAATATTGAATACCTACTGAACAAATGAAATTTAGTAATATTATTTTTAAATGTAAATTGTTCGTGTTTTTTAAAGCAAGAAAAATGTGCTACCCAAATGGGGAATAGGCTAGAATTTCTATTATCAATGTTCCAAAAGGCAGTTAGAAGATAGTTTTACAAGGAGTACATTCATTGTCTGGCCTCAATATTGTATCCATGAGTACAGTTGTCATGATTAGAAGCAGATGAAGTTTTGGTATCACCATCACAATGCTTAAAGGTTGACTTGCAACAAAATTCACATTACAGTTAATTGGTATCATAAGATTCACCATGTATTACTCTGCTGTGTTGTAGGTGCAAAATATATGGGAATGTGATTACAAGCTCTTAAAAGATGAAAAACGAATCGTTAATTGCAGCGACACGAGACCGCCGTAGTTTGGATTCGCTTTCAAAAATGGCTCAAATGGGGCGTAGTTGTTACAGGATGGTTTCTGTTTACACTTTCATGCAACCTCATTTGTCGAAATATATTCACAAATATACTTCCCGCATTCAATAAAACCATGTCTATTGTTCTTACGCGTCTGTTTTATCGTCATTGTAATGCTGTCACTTTTAGCACTGATATTTTATAACTTACTGTAAAAAACCGTTAAACTTTTTAACCTTAGCTCAAAGGAGTACATATCATTGTCTGATAATCATGACAAGCCTGTTGGTTACCTGTGATAATCGAAAAGTGCTGCAAAAATTATTTGCAAAGTATTGGGTCACGTGATCAGATTACGACTTGGCGATTGAATAATGCCGAAACAAAACTGTAAAGTAGCGAGCATCTATATTTGATACCGGGGTCTTTGGTAAAACCCGAAGTGTTTGTCATAAACTAGTGCTACAATAAGTTTTATATTGAGCTTTTCATTGGCCTTTCAATTCACGTGAGAACATCACGTGACAAGATCATAACCAAACTGTAATGACTACGTCAGATAAATAAAGAGATTCCAAAGTGTTTCGTTTTTGAGGTTTTAAGAGCTTGTAATCACATTTTCACGTATTTGGCACCTACAACACAACAGAGTAAGACATGGTGAATCTTTTGATACCAAATAACTGTAATGTGAATTTTGTTGCAAGTCAACCTGTAACTGAGTCGTAATTCGGTGGTTAAAAGTCTTCAGTCAGTAGAGGCTTACTCTTCATGAGCTGCCGAACATGTAGGCATGTCACAAACAAGTATAGTAACTGACTGGAATGAAGTCAGCTTTGCTTGAGCTATTGTAGGCGTGTTTGCATTCATTTCAAACAATGATAATAAATGCAATTTACTAGTTGTCACAGCGTTTGCTCACACTGAGTGCTAATGACTTTTTACAGTCCTTCAGTATCTGAATCAGCTAATCCTCATATTATAAGATTACTTATGCTAGCTTTGTTTGTCCTAGCTATGTTGTATCTGTCACTTACACACATCCTACTCATGCAGGTGACACTCAATGCAACACTATTACACTGACTAATACTGGTTCTATGATACTAGTCGAGTAGTCTAAGCGAAGCGAGCTCATGTGTCTCATTTCTATTATCTATTATTATTTCTATTATCTATTAATTGTCTATTTCTAGTATCAAAGTAGTGGCATTCCAGCATAACAGAGAGCCTATGTATGTAGCTTAATTAGCCTGTTTTAATTTTTACTGCACCGTTATATAAACTTCTCCTATTCCATTGACTACATCTCCACTTGCAGAAATAATAGCTTGAGTCGTTCCCTCAGTTCTAGATGGTGACCCAAGAGAACCAAAAAGGGATTTTGTAAAAGTAGAAATTTGAGCTCCACTATTGATAAAGACTGATTGTTTCACACTGATTATCGTAGCGCTCATCGTTGATTTATTACATAAGAGGTTGAGCGGCACAAGATATCACACAATGTCGGTTGTTTTAACTGAGAAGGAAGAGTAGAATAACTCAGGCGGCAACTTCTTGCAACGCTTCTTATAAGTGAGTCTGTAGCCTGCTGATACTATTTAGAGATGCTGGGTTTGCATGGCATATAACCATCCATTTACTGTGTCTACTTGCATAAATTTGTGATGGTGATTTCAATTCTCTATGTGTCTTGATTTCAGTAGTATGAACTACTAATGGTTCAGACTAGTGCTGGGCACGAGTACTTCTTGGTCAACGGGTTTAAACCCGACCCCTTCTGTTTGGGTTTTTCGAGTATCGGGTAGCTAGTAGTGCTAGGCTCGGGTATTTCTTTGCCTATGGGTTTTTCGGGTATCGGGTTTGTTGATATGGATTTTATGTTTAAATTTTCTAAACAGATATATCTTCAAATTTACAACGCAATTATATTTCTTTTCAATTTATTTTTCAGTTTTTATCGACTGACATTCGTACTCGCAGGGTTAACAGGCGGATTGTTAAACAGTCAAGACAGTCTGGGGCCACAGGGAATTTTCGTGTCAACAGGTGGCAGAAGATAGGGTTTATAGTAGCTTAATACTTAAGCATGTTCTATGGACCTCTCTGATTTTGTGTAGATGGTGCTCTAAATCTCATAAAAACTTTACATTATCGGCTTTTTCCGTTAGTAAGGCTTGTTGGCTTAGTAGAACTTGGTTATAATGAATTATGTAATCCATAATAGCTAGCTGTGGTAATCAATTTAAACAGAGTTATTAAATTTTCACTGCTACTACCAACGCTAATGACAGTTTCTAACAAAGCGATAGCGGAAACAGACTAAGGACCTATGTGTTATCGGTGAAAGCAAACAAGCGCCGTATTAAAAAAGGCATAGATTTGTTTACGAAGCCGATTTGGCTAATTGCGCAAATAAAATTTGATTTAAGTATTAAATTTTCTACTCACCTTTTAATGACAAGTAATCACTGCTTGACTACAATATTCCCGGTAGGTATGGTAAATAAGGTATGAGATGCTTTATTCTATCTATTAAATTAAAGACTCGTTATACCCCATTGTCGTGCCTTCTTAGCAAAAATGACACAGAAATGCCCTGTGGCCCCAGACTAAGAGCGCAGGGTGCCATAGACCGAGTTTTTGTTCACACTACCCGAAGGATCCGTGTACCAAAACCCGAACTCGAAAGTCAAAACCCGAACCCGAAGGACCGGAATACCCGAAATCTCTTTAACCCGATACTCGAGAGAAGATAAACCCGCAGGTTCAACGAGTATTACTACCCGTGCCCAGCACTAGTTCAGACAATTGAGGTTCAACAGTTTGCTTTTCTACATGCTTTTCATAAAATTCTTCAATCATTGGTTCAAGAGCAGTTGTGGCAGTAGTATACATGGCGCCAATGACCGCAACAAAAACCTGGCATTCATATGGCGTGTTTTGCAAACCAATGGTGCTTAAGTACTTACAGACGCTATGACACAACATGCCAATTAAAAGAACTGGTGAGAGCTTTTTACTGGATAATTTTCTATTAGCTTGGTACGCATGAATGATTTCTGATGACTGGTTAATTTGGGAATCCCCTTTCCTAGAGCATAAGGGTTCTTCCGTGCATACTGGCAAAGCCACATACTCATATACAACAGCGTGCGCATGGTTGTAAGCTTTTTTACTATAAAAACATTGAATGCTACTGTCTCCTCCAGCTCTACATTGTTTTCCAGAACTAAAACTACCAGAAGTGTATTGGCTGTTTCAAGCAGTTGCTTAGAGAAGCTCCACCATTAACAGCTATTTCAGCCATAACCATGTCAACACTAAACATCTCAGACATTCAAGCGCGACTGTCTCCGCAGACCAAGGCTGTCAAACTCGTGCAACTCAAGCATAGCTTCTTTTTCAGGATCTGCTAAACATGTAATTTTGTAGTGAGATTCTATCTCATTTTTATTGTTTTTATTTACAGCATTTGCAGAAGATGCAAAATGGTAAATTATCGATGGGCTCTGGTTCGGGAGAGCTCGTTAAGGTTTGTTCCCTTTTGTCCTTACTTTCAATTTTTACTGCTAAAGACTATACATACCTGCCAACTCTCCCGCATTAAGCGTGAGACTCATGCAATCACCCAAAGAAAAAATGAAAATGCGTGAGAAATGCGTGAGATTTTTGCCCCAATTTCCACAATTTTATATATACTATCATTGATACATCAATTGCCCCAACGCCAAATCTCACGCATTGCCCCACTCTTGGGTTGGCATGTCTGAGACTATAACATATCGTCTAAGCATCTGGTCCTCTGATCTAACTGGCGTTTTACACGATCTGGAAGCACTCTGTATATCTCATCATTTTTCATGTTTTCTTTTATCTTTCTCTCTGATGTCTCAACAGCATCTCGTTTGTCATCTTCCAACTCAATCAGTGTGATCATGGATTCTGCGCCTTTCTCGTGCCTTTCTTTTGCTTTTTACTGGTCACGGACTGCCATGCTTTCTGATTTTGTTTTCCTCGACTCATAGCACGCTTCTTCCGAATCTTCTGCAGCTCCTGACACCAGAATGTGAGGGTATGCTGACCCCACACTCATTGATTTGGCGTAAATTATTTAACAAATAAGACTTTCACTTTACATTTCAAACAAGGTAATATCTTTGAGTACATACACTGTGCATATCACTGTTAAAGACTCACTCTCTATAGCTGAGAGTGTTTTGTTTTTATAAATACCCTGATGGCATGACTGATGTCAAAACACAAATGCTGCCAAACACAACTTGGTGTATGTGAAACACAATATTGGCCAAAAAATATGCATAATTATTATCTTCTAGACACAAAATGACATGACCGGAACTTCACAGACAGATGTATCATATCATTGGATTTGAGAATAAAATTTGAAGGTAGACATCGGCTGAGATTGTCCATTTTAGACAGAGTTCATAGCAATGCATGTCATCAATGATTGTCAATATAAATTAATCTGTAAACACTGCATTAATTGTGTGAAAGAGTGGCATTCCTGCAAATCTTCTCGCAATGTTGCTATAACGAGATAATGGTTCTCGAATAAATGCATAGCGACCGACATTTGCTAGGACTGACATATTCAGGTCAATATTGCTGAGTCATTGAGATTAAATTGTTCTTTTTCTTTGATATATCTTCATAGCTTACATATTATTAGTTTGCACCAAAAACCTGTCTCTTTTTTCTGATCATTTTTACTGGTTTTATAAACATAGATTGCGGCAGTTTTACGATAAATCAATGAGGCAGGGCACATATTATTTGTCTATTTACAGCGATTTGTTAATTTTTTCTAGACAGCAAAGTCTATTCCTCAAAGTAAAACTAATAACCCATATTTTATATGTCTACAATATAGGAAAACAACACCATACTTTACTATGAAATGAGCAGCGTCTACTTGATCCTTGTCTATCTGCATCCAAGGGTCAAGCTTAGGATAAAAATAGCTTTCAGTGATATTCTAACTCGTGACATTTAGATTGGAAGATCAACACTGTAACACCTGCACCAATCGATTGCTTTAAAGTATTCATTAACAATTTTTATCACGATAACCTAAAACATCATGGAAGTTGTATATGTGATAGATTCAATGCTATACATACATCCTTTTTATCATAGGTGCGGCAAAATATGTGACCTTACAAATGGAAATTGAGAAGTTTCCCTTCTGAACATTTTACATAATATAGATTTTTTTCCGTAGTGCAAAGAAAAGACTTCATATAAGTTTTTTACTTTTTCTGTAATTTAGGAGGTATACACTATAGAAGCGTCTACTGCATCTGTTATACAGTCACTTTTATATATGTATCTGTTTTACATACTCTATACAATAGCAAGCCCTCATGGTTGTTAAATTTGTGCAAAAGACAAACCTAATTATGAACAGTATGAAGTAAACAGACCGCGGAGTAAAATAAGTAAAAAGTAGATAGTAATAACTAGGCTTAGGAAAAAAGAGCAGTTAGTGACAGCTTGTCATAGACATGGAGAGTAGTTAGTAATAACGGAGCATAGAAATAGAATGTAGTTAGTAACAACTAAGAATAGACGTAAAGATTAGTTAGTAATGGCCATTCATAGACTTAGAGTGTCATTAGTAACAGTTGAGTACATATAGTTCAATAAATTACATGGAATATAAAAAATATAACCAAAACAGCTGTATTGTTATTCTTACAAACTTGTTCTCATGAACTCTGAATATTATTCACTATATTACTGCTATATTATAAACTGCTACATGGTAAGCAAGGAATGAGCATTATCATGAGTTTCTGAAATTACGGTTACCTACTAATGCGAACAATGCTGTGCAGGAAAAGCATGCAAAGAGCTAACAACTTCAAAGTGTATTTAATAACTTTTGATAAAGTCTGCTTTTAGTTAAAATGTTTCTGTTTACTCTTTTACACATCTTTTCTATCTAAAACTTGATTCGTTCTATATAAAAGGACAACTGAAAGAGGCAAGTAGCTCCAGTTTTAGCTAGCTCAGGGAGATCAGTCTAGTCTAGAAAGAAAAACATATTCTGGTAATACTGATGAGGAACTGAAGAAGATAATAGAAGATGAGGTCAGTAACATAACTTGTTAGTATGTTTACAAGTATCTCCCTTTTTATTATTTAATTGTTATTGATTTGAAAAACTCGTGAGATTACCGTGAGAAAAGGCAACTTGAATATGCCATGTGAGTTGCGTATTAACAGGTTGCATAGTGTATAGCCACAGTCCATGTTTAAAAGTGACAATATTCAGGCTACTGTCTAATTAAAATAAACAAGACCATTTATATCGATATTACCCCAGTTCCTTACATTATTTGCATGCGTAAAGAAATGATGTTACGTCACACGTTTTTAACATCAATTGTTTGCTATGCATCTTTTCAAGTTTACATGAAGTTATTGCCAAAGTTTGTAGCATGCTAAACACCAAACAACTTACATTTCCAATAAGTTAATTTCCGTTTAATTCAACTTTAAAAAAACTATCTACATCATCAGCAATATCCTAATGTGTAGTGAGATAGTGCAATATTAATTCTTACAAAAGAAATGAATTAGAGGTAGGAAAAGTTCATTCACTAAAATTGACATTAAAGATTCATAAGATTATACTGGTATAAGATAATATATCATTGTACTTTCTGGAAAACTTGCGATATAGAAGTACAGAAGTTATTCATTCAATATGTGCTACACTATTATTATAGCAACTCTGATAATACTATATATTAGAAAGTATCATTATTTATCGTGATAATTGTAATATTGTTTAATAACACATATTAAAACTTGATATAATGTAATACATAATAATATGATAGATCATAATATAATATAATTCAATACAAGCTTTAGGATAATCTTTACTGTAATCTTTACTATAATATTTACTATAATATTTACTATAAACTTTACTATAACCTTTACTATAACCTTTACTATAATCTTTACTATAATCTTTTCTATAATCTTTACTATAACCTTTACTATAATCTTTACTAAAATCTTTACTATAATCTTTTCTATAACCTTTACTATAATCTCTACTATAATCTTTACTATAATCTTTACTATAATCTTTACTATAATCTTTTCTATAATCTTTACTATAATCTCTACTATAATCTTTACTATAATCTTTACTATAATCTTTACTATAACCTTTACTATAATCTTTACTATAATCTTTACTAAAATCTTTACTATAATCTTTTCTATAATCTTTACTATAATCTCTACTATAATCTTTACTATAATCTTTACTATAATCTTTACTATAATCTTTTCTATAATCTTTACTATAATCTCTACTATAATCTTTACTATAATCTTTACTATAATCTTTACTATAACCTTTACTATAATCTTTACTATAACCTTTACTATAATCTTTACTATAATCTTTTCTATAATCTTTACTATAACCTTTACTATAATCTTTACTAAAATCTTTACTATAATCTTTTCTATAATCTTTACTATAATCTCTACTATAATCTTTACTATAATCTTTACTATAATCTTTACTATAATCTTTTCTATAATCTTTACTATAATCTCTACTATAATCTTTACTATAATCTTTACTATAATCTTTACTATAACCTTTACTATAATCTTTACTATAATCTTTACTATAATCTTTGCTATAACCTTTACTATAATCTTTACTATAATCTTTACTATAATCTTTGCTATAATCTTTACTATAATCTTTACTGTAATCTTTACTGTAATCTTTGCTGTAATTTTTACTATAATATTTACTATAATATTTACTATACTTTTTGTAAAGTTCTGCTGTCTGTTAAATTTCCTAATTTGATAGTGCACTGCAATATCTAGTCACCCTGTGTGATTCACTGTTCCTGCCCGAAGCGAATGCCAGTTGATCTGTTGATCTTGGGTGGTCTAATGATCTTGTGTGGTCTGTCTGACTTGCCACAGTGCCATACGTTTGATTAGGTGTCATTGTTTTGTCAGCCTTTGAGCCAACAACATGTAGTTTTTAAGCCTCATTTTTTGATGCTGATACTTTCTTCTATTTGTATTAAGTTTCATCATTACACCAATATCTATCGCATACACATATAATCAAGAGTTAAACAGAAGGAGAATCACATACTATTTAGCAATCTCCTGGATGTGTTATTAAGGTAAAATATCTTTCATTTTATGTGTTTTATTTTATGTTTCTAAATGGCTTTGCAGATGACTACCTGTATAATTAGCATACTTTCAATAACCTTTATCGACAATCGAGTTATTATTTTATTGTAGTTTCACAGTGTTGACAAGCATATATAATAAACTTTTAATAGAATATACACTATGCCTCATCACCCGTATGTGACAATATAGCTACGAACCAGGGGATTCGCTACAGTGAAACATACACACACTAACGGAAGTGAAATCGGACTGCCAGACGTATATAGGATATACATATATATATACATATATATATCAATGAACATTAATTTCGCCTCCAGCAGCCCAAGTGAAACTCCGTTGATTTACAAAGGAAAAGTGATGCCAAGGAGCCAGAGTCGAGCAGCTAGAGCCACACAGCCAGAGACATCTTGACTTCCAACTTGATAAGTCGCATTACCTTTTCTTTTTTCTTTAAACAACAGCAATTGACTTTGTTTTGTGTTTTGTTTTTTAATGATTTATAAATCCTTTTACGCAGCTAGTTGAATTGTTCACTAAATAGTGTGCGTTAGCAATTAAACAATTCTACTAGTGCAGATTCTGGTCATTGGGCAGTGAATCATACAAGGGTGATAGTCTCAATTGATTTCTTGAAGAGAAAATTTGTGGTGTGAATTTCAAAACTAATCCTTTATTGATTGCTGTCAGTAAAAACTACTGTAATTAAAGCTAGAGCATTGTCTTAAAAATTTTGGCATTTTTTAGTAAGATAGCTATAAACAAGTTAAAAAATAGAACAATTTTCAGCTGAAAATTCTGACAGGTTTGACCATAGTGCAGATCACGTTGCCACCTTCTTGGAGTTGTGTCCTCGAATTCATTGGGTTAAATCAATACGAGTTGAGTTCCAAGTTTTTTCTCCTAAACTAAATCATGTCTGATAGCGAAGAACTCGCTTCTGTTCACAGTGAAGAATCTACCAGTAGGAGGTTTTCACCAAGACTAAAAATACAGTCAATTAAGTCTGAGTTACAAGCAACTATTGAAAATCTCAGTGTAAGTCACAAAGCTACATTAAATGACTTGCGAGATAACTCTATTGAACTTTCCTATGAACAGCTTAACAGCATGCATGGAGAAATCACATTAGGTGCAGTTAATATCACAAAACCGCATAGTGCATACAAAGAAGCTCATGAAAGCGACTTACAACCTGACAAGGAAGACATTGTAGAAATAGATCGCGTGCTTGCTGATAACAGGAAGGTTATCGACCAGTTAGAAATTCGTATGAATAAGTTGGTAACAAGAACCAAGCACGCTGAGCCAGACATAGAAAGCATAAAATCCAAAAATTCATCCTTTCTTTCCTCTAGACAATCCAGGTCTAGCAAATCAAGCTCGAGCAGACTTTCTCAGTCACTCAAAATCATGCAGGCCGAGGCAAAAGCTGCTGCTGCAACTAAACAAGCCCAGCTTCAAGCCGAGATAGAATCTCAACAACTTGAGGAGGAAAGCCTCCAACTTCAGACACAAGTTCAAAGGAATAAAAGTCTGATAGCACAAGCTAAATTAAAAGCAGGGTTAGAAGCTGAGCGCCAACGTGAGCAGATTTACGCACAAGCAATAGCAGAAGAATTGGAAGATAACAATGAGTCATTGTTGCGCCCTCCTGTCACCAATAAGTTAAATTCAGGACAAACACAGCTAAAAGACTCAAATGAGTTATTCCGACAAACATCACAACGGCCTGCCAATGAGGTGATCACACCACTGCGCCTTCCAAGAGCTTCCCCAGATAGTTCTCCTATGACGATTTCTAGTACCCCCTACTACAGTCTTTGATCCTGTTGCTCTTGCTGAAGCAATCAACACGGTTCGCCAGCGTCCTGATGAACCACCCATATTTAAAGGTGAGACACTTAAGTATCAGCAGTGGAAGGCCTCCTTTTTCGAAACCTTTGATTTCAGTTCATGCACACCAGGCAAAATATGGCTCAAACTGCAGCAATATGTTACAGGCAAGGCCTGGCAAAAAATAGAGGGCCTCAGCTATAGAAAAACAGAAAGTGCATGGATGCTTGCCTGGAAGAAACTGGACACCAAATATGGCAAACCAGAAATAGTGGCGGAAGCCATGGAGGAAAAGTTACTCAGCTGGCAAAAAATTGAAGCAAATGACGGCGAACAGTTAGAAGACTTCATTGATTTTCTTGAAGTTTGTTCAGAATGTGATAGTGATTTGAACCTTGGTTTTAAATCTGTAAACAAGCGGCTGATACAAAAACTTCCATTACATATTGCTCACAGATGGACAGCAAAGGCCACAAAACTGGAGAAGAAATTGAGCAAGTTTCCACCACTCCAAGAATTCATCGACTTTCTAGTTCATGAATCTGACACATTAAACAACACATTGACTAAAGCATATCAAGACTTTGGAAAAACAGATAAGTCAGTAAAAGGTAAAAGCGACAAAAGCAACAAAATCATGTCTTTTTCGACAGCAACCACAGCTGATGGTAAGTCTCACAATAGTTAAAATGCCAATGGTCTGAAACAAAACAAATACCCATGCTTGAACTGCAATATGAACAATCATACGACGGGTACTTGTTTCAAGCTTGGTAAGCAAATACGCTCCGAAATCGAAAGGTTTTTCATGAGCCATAACTTATGTTTTGCATGTTCTAAGCCTGGACACCCAATGACTGATTGTCGGTCTCCAGAGAAATGCATAAAGAAAAATTGCAACCAACAGCACCTCACAGTATTTCATGAATACTACGTAAAAGATAAAGACAGCAAAAGTAAGACTCCTATAGAAGTAATACAAACAGACAGTGAGAAATCAGCAACAGCCCTAAACTGTTCCGACACCAGACCAGCTAATATCATGTCATGGACAATACCAGTGTATATTTCAACCAAAGATAATCCTGAAAGAGAAGTTCTGGTGTTTGCCTTGCTAGACTCCGGTTCAAATCGAACCTTCATCACTCAAAATACCCTTGACAAGCTCAATGTACAGACCTGTGATGCAGCTATAAAAATTAGTACACTCACTGATACTGAGGGCACTGATTCAATGCGCCAAGCGGCCTCAGGACTGCTGGTTCGTGGCTACCATCAGAGCAGAGCAAGTAGACATCCACCGTGCATAAGCACAAGCAAAATACCTTTCAACTCAGAGGAGATACCCAATGCCACATCAGTGCAAAACTGGCCACACTTACAACATCTTGCCTCTCAGTTCATCTCTGCTCAAAAAGCAGCCAGCCTCGAGCTCGGATTGTTGATTGGAAACAATCTTCCACATGTGTTTATATCTAGACAAAAAATCAGTAGAGAAAACCATGAGCCCTTTGCTCGTCTCACTGACTTTGGTTGGATTTTGATGGGAAACGCCACAAACTCTGCACACAGCTACAACAGTTGCGCTCATACCATTCAATCTGGGACAATAGTAAACTTGGCAGTACAACAGCCAACGACTAGAAAATGTATCTCTTTTAAAATCAAAACAGAAACTCCTGACTTCCCCAACACAGATAAATTCAAACAACAAATACTAAAAGTTCTTAGTTCTGACTTTCAAACAAATCACGCTGATGAGATAAAGATAATGTCAATCGATGATCTCAAATTCCTAAACATTATGAAAGAGCAAATTCATAAAGATAAGCAGGGTTACATAACAATGCCATTACCATTCAAGGCTAAACCGCTCAGCATTGACACAAAAACCACTGCAATGCACAGATTTCATCTTCTTGGAAAAAAGTTTAAAAAAGATGCCATATATAAACTGCAATACCATGAATTTATGTCTGACATCATCACAAAAGGGGAAGCAGTTCTGGCAACCGACGACACTACCAACTCTTGGTATATTCCTCATTTCGGTGTCTTTCATCCTCGCAAGCCTGACCCTATTCGCGTTGTGTTTGATTGCGCTGCTAAAGTGGGAGGAGTCAGTTTAAATGACTTTCTACTACAAGGACCCAATCACATGAATGATCTTCAAGGCATTCTTCTTAGATTTCATTTGAACCCTGTAGCCTTCATGGGTGATATAGAACAGATGTTTCACCAACTCAAGGTGAAACCAGAGCACCAAGACTATTTACGGTTTATTTGGTATGATTGTGATGGAAATCTAGCTACTTTCAAAATGACAGTGCATCTTTTCGGGGCTAGATCTTCGCCCGCTTGCGCAACATATGGACTTCGATTTCTCGCCGATCAATATAATTCATTATTGTCTGGCCATTCTGCATCTCATCAATTTGTTCACCGCAACTTTTATGTTGATGACGGTCTCACAAGTGTCTTCAATGAGGCTGAAGCAGTTTCTCTAATTCATGAGACACGTGAACTATGTGCTGCCGGCCAGTTAAGACTGCACAAAATAGCGTCCAACAGCCGCGAAGTGATGTCACAACTTCCAAGAAGTGAGTGCGCCCGTGCCATTGCTAGTCTTGACCTATCTTCTGATCCGCTGCCCCAAGAGCGATCACTTGGTATTCTATGGGACACTGAAAAGGATAATTTTACCTTTCACCATGACACTGCTACAAAACCAGACACCCGATGGGGTGTACTATCTACGGTGGCCTTAATCTTTGACCCTCTTGGATTCCTCTCGCCATATATTTTAATTGGCAAAAACATTCTACAGGATATGTGTAGAAGTTCAGCTTCTTGGGATGATCCCCTGACAGGTGATTTATTGTCACTATGGAAGGAATGGAAAGCTTCTATTCCAGACTTAACAAACATAAGCATCCAAAGATGTTATCAACCGACAGACTTTGGCGACATCTTTAAGGCTGAGCTACATCACTTCTGTGACGCAAGTACTCGTGGTTACGGTGAGGTTAGTTATCTCAGACTAGTTAACACACAAGGACAAGTAAATTGTTCACTTGTAATGAGCAAGAGCAGAGTAGCACCAATCAAGCCCATAACCATTCCGCGCATAGAACTGCAAGCAGCGGTTACCGCAGCTAAAGTGTCCAGATTTATTAAATCTGAGCTAGAGATTGATACCACAGAAACCTTTTGGACAGATTCTCAAATTGTTCTTGGGTACATTAAAAACACAACTAAAAAGTTTCATCTCTATGTGACTAATAGAGTTCAGCAGGTGAGAGACAATTCAAGTCCTGAAAATTGGCGCTATGTCCCTACAGATAAAAACCCTGCCGATCACACTTCAAGAGGCCTGACTATCACTCAGCTGTTAAAATCTAACTGGCTTACAGGTCCAGATTTTCTCTGGAAGGAACCTATGCAATTTCCTGATCAGTTGACACCCGAAGTAAAACCTGATGGCTCTGAAGTCAAATCCCTTTGTGTCCAAACGATTTCTAGTCTCAGTCAAACTCTCTATCAGCGACTACAGCGATTCTCTAGTTGGAATAAAGCTATCAAAGTCACTAAATTCTTTCTCAATAGAGTAGCCAAGTTAAAGGGCACTCAACTGCCAATTAACGCACCACTCCTGTACATAGTTAAATGCATACAAGCTGAGCATTTTCCAGAAGTGCAATCTCTGACAAAAGAGCAGCCACTAAATCCAAAGAGTACAGTTTTCAACCTGAACCCTTTCCTGGATAAAAATGGAGTAATGAGAATAGGAGGCCGCCTCAATCGCAGCACAGCTCTCAGTTTTTCTGAGAAACATCCAATTCTGCTGCCCAAAAGTGGGCATTTTACTCGCCTTCTTCTTCAGCATCTTCATGAGCAAGTGGCCCATCAAGGAAGATGCTTCACATTGGCCAAGATGAGATCTTCTGGGTACTGGATAATAGGTGCCAGAAGTATAATAGCCTCTTTGATACACCAGTGTATTACTTGTCGATCCCACCGAGCTAAACCTCCAACACCCCAAATGGCCTCACTTCCTCATGAAAGATCTAGCCAATCGCCTCCCTTCAGCTATTGTGGGATCGATTGTTTTGGACCATTCATGGTCAAAGATAGAAAGACAGAGCTAAAACGATATGGACTCATGGTAACATGCCTCGCAAGCAGAGCAGTGCACCTTGAAGTTTTGGACGATATGAGCACAACAGCCTTTGTGAACGGAATTCGAAACGTTATAGCCATTCGCGGGCCTATTAGAAAAAATCTGGTGTGACCAGGGCACCAACTTTGTTAGAGCTGTTCAAGATTTAACAAAAAAAGTCGTGTTTGAGTTTAAACTCAATCCTCCCAGCGCCAGTCGCATGGGTGGCGTTTGGGAATGTATGATCCGAACTGCTAGAAATGTCCTTCAGTCTCTTTTGAAGTCTCATAGTGGTAGGCTTGACACAAGCCACCTTCGCACCTTGATGTACGAAGTCATGGCCATCATAAACTCCAGACCACTATCTGTGGTTACTGAAGAAGACATGCCTCTAAGTCCTAACATGCTTCTGACTATGAAATCTGATGTTACCCTACCGCCCCCTGGAAGCTTTGATGAGTCCGATATGTACAGTCGCAAGCGCTGGCGTGCGGTTCAACACATTGCTAATGTATTCTGGAAAAGATGGAAGACAGAATACTTATATCAACTGCATTCTCATCAAAAGTTGGTTCACAAGACAACAAATAATATAGCAGTAGGTGACATCGTATTAATCAAAGATGACCAAACAACAAGAAATGTCTGGTTAAAAGGCCGAGTTTCTGATTGTTACACATCTCAAGATGGACAAATACGCTCAGCTAAAGTACTGTTAGGCAACCATATACAGGCAAAAAACTCTGGAAAATTTCTAATCAGACCAGTTGTGAAATTGATAAAACTTTTACCAGTCAAATCAAATGATATGTGCTAGCGCCAATCATGTTGAAAATTATGAAAATTTAAGGTGGGAGTGTAAAGTTCTGCTGTCTGTTAAATTTCCTAATTTGATAGTGCACTGCAATATCTAGTCACCCTGTGTGATTCACTGTTCCTGCCCGGAGCGAATGCCAGTTGATCTGTTGATCTTGGGTGGTCTAATGATCTTGTGTGGTCTGTCTGACTTGCCACAGTGCCATACGTTTGATTAGGTGTCATTGTTTTGTCAGCCTTTGAGCCAACAACATGTAGTTTTTAAGCCTCATTTTTTGATGCTGATACTTTCTTCTATCTGTATTAAGTTTCATCATTACACCAATATCTATCGCAAACACATATAATCAAGAGTTAAACAGAAGGAGAATCACATACTATTTAGCAATCTCCTGGATGTGTTATTAAGGTAAAATATCTTTCATTTTATGTGTTTTATTTTATGTTTCTAAATGGCTTTGCAGATGACTACCTGTATAATTAGCATACTTTCAATAACCTTTATCGACAATCGAGTTATTATTTTATTGTAGTTTCACGGTGTTGATAAGCATATATAATAAACTTTTAATAGAATATACACTATGCCTCATCACCCGTATGTGACAATATAGCTACGAACCAGGGGATTCGCTACACTTTTCACTATAATCTTTACTATAATCTTTACTATAATCTTTACTATAATCTTTACTATAATATTTACTGTAATCTTTACTATAATCTTTTCTATAATCTTTACTATAATCTCTACTATAACCTTTACTATAATATTTACTATAATCTTTACTATAATCTTTACTATAATCTCTACTATAACCTTTACTATAATATTTACTATAATCTTTACTATAATCTTTACTCTAATCTTTACTATAATCTTTACTATAATCTTTTCTATAATCTTTACTATAATCTTTACTATAATCTTTACTATAATCTTTTCTATAATCTTTACTATAATATTTACTATAATCTTTACTATACTTTTCACTATAATCTTTACTATAATCTTTACTATAATCTTTACCATAATCTTTACTGTAATCTGTACTATAATCTTTACTATAATCTAATTACTACAATAGAGTTACTATAAAGATACTTGCTACAAAATGGAATAATTGTAGGCATATTCATTACAACAGTTAAAATCCCCACTCTTAAAGCCTCAGTGAAGAAAATAGTATTGGTTACTACTAGCATGCTTAAAAATCATAATTGACTGCATGAGAGATCATAATGTGTAAACATGCTCTTAATAAGTAAGTTGATTTACTAGCTTATAAGTTAATTATAGTCAGCTTAAGTTACTCTTAAGTTACTCAAGTTCATTGGGTATTTATTTTATTACCTGCCTATACCAGGAATTAGTACCAATACCAGCAAGTTTGTTGTCCGTATATTGCGAGTGATAGTCTATCATAAAAGGTGACGCAAGTGTCATAAATTCGAAAAGTAGCTTTCAAAAATATAAATATACAATGTATGTAAAGTACTTGTGTATATATTTGGTGATAAAACGGTAACATAATTTCTTCCAGCCTTAATATTTGCCATAGGGCTAGTATAACTAACTTATAAAGTTTGGTCGTTCTATAACTCAACAGTACTAATATACATGTATAACATAAGTTGGATCTGTAAGTCAGTGCTGCTAATCTTTAGAGCAAGTTAGTTTACTAAGTTAGTAGTACTAATATATAAAGAGTAAGTTAGTTCTGTAAGTCAGTAGTACTAATATACAGAGTGAGTCAGTTTTAGAAGTCAGTACCCCTGGTATACATGAAATGTTTGTTTGATATCTTTTGCAAGTGTTTTTTTCCTCAAGTTGTACATCGCCATAAAGTTATGTAAAGTTTTGTGAGAACATTTACGCAGAGATTAGTGTAGCGAATCTCCTGGTTCGTAGTTATATTGTCACATACGGCTGATGAGGCATAGTATATATTCTATTAAAAGTTTATTATGTATGCTTGTCAACACCGTGAAACTACAATAAAACAATAACTTGATTGTCGATAAAAGATTATTGAAAGTATGCTAATTATACAGGTAGTCATCTGCAAAGCCATTTGGTAACATATAAAATAAAACACATATATAAAATGAAAGATATCATATTTACCTTAATAACACATTCAAGAGATTGCTAAATAGTATGTGATTCTCCGTCTGTTTAATTCTTGATTATATATGTATGTGATAGATATTGGCGTAATGAAGAAACTTAATACAGATAAAAGAAAGGATCAGCATCAAAAAGTAAAGCTGAAAAACTACATGTTTTTGGCTCAAAGGCTGACAAAACAATGACTTTAAGCACACCTAATCAAATGTATGGCACTATGGCATGTCAGACAGACCACACAAGACCATTTGCCCACCCAAGATCAATAGATCAACTGGCATTCATTCTGGGCAGGAGCAGTGAATCATACAGGGTGACTAGATATTGCAGTGCACTATCAAATTACGAAATTTAACAGAGACAGCAGAACTTTACATTATGTTTTAGGACCGAAATAGATACAAACAATCGCAAAAAAGTTTTTTAATACAGGCCATGTAATCAGCCATATTTTTTGGCTCTGACTATATTTATACAGAAGCAAATATTCTCTGCTGTCATGCATTTATTGAGCTTTTTTAAAGTGACTGAGTCAAGAATTGTCTAGCTAAAACTATTTGCTTCAGTCTTAAATAAAAAAACAACAGAATCAAACACTTCCTTAATGAGTTGCTATCATTAATTATAATGTTATCTGAAATAATCAAATACAATATTAGAATAACACAGTCATGAAAAAGCCTTTAGCAAGATTTTGCACATCTATTTCATGCATCATCTTCCATAGATATCGGTCTATTCTAACACCTTGGAAAAGTATTAGTTCTTGTAATCATTAAGGTTTTTTTAAATGCTACATATATGTACTCTCTATATTGCTACACCTTTATTGAGTGGCTAAATATTGTGCTTTTTAAGGCATGATATTTTCCGGCCTGTCTGTGTATTTTAAAAGGAAGTATCTGCTGCCTATTTTACCAGTCTCAGTTTTTTGGCAATCAATCTTTTGTTTTCGAAGCCGTGTCGCTTGTGATAGTCTGGGATAGCACTGCTAGAGATAAGAAACAGGGGTAACTAGGTTAAGCAGTTGTTATTCACATACATGTACAATGGGGAGATGAATGTGAAATGCTTTTATAAAATATCTGGCGAATCAGGCCGTAGTATTTCAAGAACAATTTCCACCACACAAGCTATGATTTCATTTCTTCATCTAGACCAGTTTATTCACAAGTGTTTCTTCTATTAAAATTGTTGATCTCTCTAGTATCTATATTTCCGGCATTCATAAAGTGTAAAGATCTGCTGATGGCTGTCTAGGGCCATGATGGGAACTTCCGTCATAAATGGATTAGTTATAGTTCATCAAAGTTCTCCCAGAGGAATTTTTGTACCAAACAGAATAACAGATTCATGCATCTGATTAGTGATGCACAATGATTCAAAGCCTACAAAAGAGCAGACTACGTAACAACAAATGTTCTCTGATGCTGAAGATGATATCAAAGAAATCAGTGGTTACTCCTGATTTTAGGGACTTGGAAAAAAACAACTATTAGTAGGGGAAGTGGGGCATAGCAGGATACTGAATATCAACACATGAAATTTTCACCTTCTCGTATCCTGAAACAAGTAATATATGTTTAATACAAGCTGGTATATGTCTATTTTATATACTCCAAGCTTCATCACAGCTGTTTATCATGATATTGAGTTTTTGGTGTTTTGTACATCAATCCAAATTTCCGTTTTACCCCAACATAGTGGGTGAATTGCTACGGCATGCTTATATCAGTAGAAACGTTTGGATGATTCAAAATAATGCTTTTGTTAGTTATTTATTGACTCTGACAATATATAAGTAATACAGTAACCTAAATAGCTTTAGAAATAATGAATTGTAAGCCCAGCTATTTGCATATTTCACACATAAAGTCATCATCTTTATCATCGAGGCCAGCACAAAGCTCGTGAGTCCAGCTACTGCAACGTTTGCTTTTACCCATCTACTGTCAGTGTTAGCTTTCTAGTAGGAATCATTGTGGTGTAGACAGCTAACGTCTCCGTCATCGCTGTCACTACTTTCTGGTGTAGACGTCTTCCTTCTGTTAACCTGTTTAAATCGTTTCTTTCAAGATGTTATTCGGTCACTTGTTGAGGGTTTTTCTGCCAAATGAACCGAATAAACTCTATTAGTAAGTATAGCAGTTCTCCTTATGCTAGCTTTATGTTTCTTGAGTGTTTCAGTTGATTTCTTAGGAGAGGGTGATATTTCTTCATGAATGTTAATGAGAAGATGTGCGGTCAGTAATTAATGTTCATGGATCGCTTAGGGCAAGTAAAGAATTAGAATTACTGGCTTGAAGATTCTCATATGCTTTTGTATTGTCAGTAGGCGCTGCTGCCTGAAAAATGCTATATTTGATAGATACCCCACAATCTGTTGGGAAAATCCTACTCTTTCTAAATTCACCTATACCATTTGCTGGTACTGAAGCTTTGACATAGGCCTTAACAAATAAAGTTGCTAGTTACTCTAACGAAACTAAAAGGCCGGAATTTTTTTATAGCTATGCCTCAATTTTTTTGGCATAGCAGGTGCTGAGTGGATTCCTCACAGACACATCTAGGGGCTGCATACGGTGGCGATAGTATAGTGGCAAGCATAATATGGAAGCTCCTTTGTCTTTTGTATTACATGGAGACTTTCTTTGTGGGTTTTGTGGCCATCAAGTATCAACAGAGCTAGGTTGTTTAGGGTAATTCTTCCAAACCCCTTTGAAAAAGTGGGTTTGCATCCATCCAGAAGGGTATGTGACACAGGGGGAATCTGGTGGACCCCTAACTTGTTGTGGCTAATTTTGTGGAGGTAGCCTTGGAGCTTCCCAGTGACAAAATATGCTTACGCGTTAAACTTCTCATCCAATCCAAATCAGCATGCTTTGTATGTTGTTGCTCTCAGGGTACTGGTTTGCCAAACTACGCAGCCCAGTTGTAGTTAGACCACACAACTTCTATAGACCATCCAAAGACTTTACATAGGCTGCAAGCTCAGTCTCTTTATCAATTGTAAATTTAGTTTTTCTACTACCCAGTCCTTTAACTGGTTTCTTGGAATAGTTTGTTGTCATCCTTACACCAGCGCTCTAATGTACTCTTTGGAACACCGTACTTCTTTTGGGCATTCACATTTGCCTTCCTTCACATCCGCTATTGCTTTAAACATAGAATCCTTATCTCATGATTATCTGTTGGTCTTTCTTACATAATTTCGTGGCATATTGATGCCTAAAAAGGGGAAAAAATTAGGTTTAACGGCCTGAGGTGAAATTGGATCAAATTGGCTAAAATGGGATACAAGGTATCTTTTTTTACCCAATACTCTTAGTCTATAAATTTTATGTGTAAAAAGAAAGTGAATAAATTTTTAAATTTTATTCCATTTTCAGCTTAAACACTGAAAAGGTTGTAAAAATTGTACAAGTTATAAAACAGATAAAGTGAGATTTAGTAGCTAGTCAAATAACCTTTGGCTTTTGCTAAAAAAAACTGAAAAATAAGAAAAATTTATCCCAAATTTTTTAATCAAGAAAAAGATTAAATATGACCTTGACATTTAGTTAGCATAGGTCACTCGTATTCCCTCTGTTTAAATTAGGAGTTTCTACTTCGCTCCTACATACAAAATATTGTCCTATCCCATTTCACCTCAATACCCCATTATACCCCTACCTCCCTGACCTATAAACTTGCCAAACTAAACATTTTTAAAATGGACATTTGTGTAAAAGTAAACAAATTTACTGCCTTTAGACATAAAACACTTTTCTGTCCCCGATATTTTCAAAATAATGCTGCAAACAGACTCGAGTGAAAAATATGGCAACGTCTTTGACCATGCGATAAATAAAGTATTGAGTGTTACCTAAGATTCATCACTCTGAAGTACTTCACAGCTGTAATCAAGTATAAATCAATGACATATGTTGAACTCAGTTAAACCATTGATCTTCAGCAAGCAAAATTTGGGTCTATACTAAGATATATTTTATTTAGTATTTTTGTTGTCAATATTACACAAAAAATTAGCTAACACACAATACACATCAGAGTATACTTGAAAAAAGAATCTTCGACAGTAGTTTAATAGATGATAGTATAGGTGGAGGTTGGAAGCACTGACATTGTGTGATTCTCATTACTTCTGTTTTGATGAAATGAAGTATTCACAGACTAAAGTTTAACTTTTTATCTTAATGACCTCTGCAGATGATCTAGGGTAGACAGCTGTTAGAATGAACTGAATGCGTTTGCTAGCACACTGGGTGGATCGGTACAACATGTATAGTGTAGTATTTAACCAGATGAGGATGTAAAAACATATCTTTGACCCAACTTCTGATAAACGGAAGCAGATGCTCTGCAGAAGTATAAAAGCGGCTAGTCATGAATATCAGTCACCAGAAGGTGCTGCTGTATAAGGCAAGTATATTACATATACAACTAGTCCTTGATTCTACTTATTAAAGTAGATTTTTTAATTCAAAAATATGTACACAAATATTTTTCGAAAACATTAATATTTTATACTTGCAAAAAATATATTTTTAGTATGAATATGGTTTTAGCGCAAATTTACAAAACATATTTTGTGCTGACACAATTGGAATGACATCAAATAAGATTGTTAATACCAAAACAACATAACAAAACTGGCTTGCTTAGAATACAGTTGTATGATGGTATTGTAATTCATCATTAGCATTAATATATCTAGGTGCTCTGGTTACTTTGAAAAATTAAACTTATTATGTTAAATAATTAGACATTTAAACAATTTAAATATAATAGAAATAGTTTTATTTAAAACATTAGAGGAAACATTTTGTAATAAATTCTCATATAAAAATTTGCTTGTTTGGTATCCCTCATTATTATTATGTTATTATATTATGATTAAAATTTTACATATAATATGGTTAGCAGTAAATGCAGTGAGCTGAGTAAAAGTTATAATTTGAAGTATTTGATCTATAACTGTTGTATGTTAATTTTAGATTACATAATGGAAAAAGGCTATGTGGTCAAGCAAGGAAAGCGTAATGACGTCATCCAGGTATTGACTGCTGTTATAACAATCTCTGCTCTGATTCTCTCTGTCTACTCTCAAATAACTTGCCAGTGGTTACAGAAGAATGTTGATCATTTAACCAGTAGACTAGATCAGCTAGAAAGAATTGGAACTCAGGTGAGAAGTAATCAATTATGTACATTAGATTAACTACGACTGACCTAAGTAATAGTCAATACTACAAGAGTATATTCTGAACTGGTACAAGTAAGAGTGTACAGTAGAGTTTAATTACTTGTACTTTGTTGTGACATTGTGAATGGTCACATGAGAGTTTGTTTTCATTTTAAAAATAGTTTTTGTCACACATGTTTGAATATCTCAAAGTACAGGTACATATAAATGACCAAAACTCGCAACTTTCTATAACATACAGTATGATAATATTATATGTTCAAAGTACATTGTGTATAATATGTACAGTGGACATAAACATGCACTTGGACGTACCATAAAATTTTCATTAGCATAAATATTGGTTTATAGAGAAAAACAGGATTTGATGTCGCATCAAATTCTCAAGATTTAATCAAAAGATAAATGAGTTTGGGCTGTTCACATAATTATTAGTTGAGAAGCTGCTTCAGATGCAGAGGTTTATAGGATTGTGATATTTGAAAACTTTATATCTAGGGGTCAATGATGCCTCCTACCGATCCAAAACATGCCATACAGAAAAGATCAGCAGAAGACGAGGATATCAGTGATGATGTGCTAAGTCAATTATCACCAGGTAAGTTAGCGAAATTCCACAATCATCATCACAGTGTTTTAATAAATATTTTATATTCGGTTTTTATGTCAAAGCAATAAAGTTACCAATAAATTAATTAGATTTCTAGCTTCATAAATGATGTAGGGAAACACCCTACGATACTTTAACAGTGGATTTGTTCAGTCACATAGCTCTAGATTAAATATATGTCTTTTTTCAATTAAATTCTATTATTGTTATGATACTATGATGAAAAGAAATTTGTTTTGTGAATGCGCTATTAACATAAAAAGATAACTCTAAATTGATTGATGAGAATCATAGAGATGGCATTAAAAAAATTTTTTAAAAACCTCGATATATAATAAACTGAAACTACTTTGAGTTTAGCAAAGTAGTTTCAGTTTAATAAATTTGTTACGCTATTCATCCGATCAAAACATTAGATAACTAAAAAAATTTCAATTTTAGTTTAACTTAAGTTCAACTATAAAACTTAAATAGAAATATAAACTTTACTGGCAATATCAGTGTTGGTCAGAAGAGCACAACTCCTCAATACAAATAAAATTGAAAGCAGTGAGTAGTAAACGTCTTTGGAAACATTAAATTTATCCTCTTCTTACCCGATATTAGTGTGTTTTGTATTGCTTAAAGACGCACTACACTCTCCGTAAAGTTTTGACAACCTGTACTCCAGTTTTTATTTGTTTTGACTCGAAGCATAAAAAGATTATTTTAGTTTCCTAATAAACTTCAGCATCAAAAAGAAACAAAATGCTTTGTTGCCTATTTTACTAACAGGACAACTGCCATACTTGAGAGGACCTCCTGGAAGAGATGGTAGGGATGGTAGAGATGGTAGAGATTGTGAAGATTCAGGTCTGACTGACCTAAGAATGAGGGTTGAGAACTTGGTAAACCAGACCAAGTCTGTTGTGGTGCGACCATCTGACATGCATTCTGATACTGGTATGTTTCCAATATTTAGCAAGTTGGGCACCGTTGTAAAAAGCCTGATGCCAATAAAGAAGAAAACAGCTCATATTAGTTTGGAGTAAAGAATGTACAGAGTAAAAATGAGTATTGCACCACAAAGCTTTAAATTGTTTCCGAGATAAGCAGCACCGATATTATTTTTAGAAGAACTCCTACAAGAGTTTAACCAAACAATTGGTCATAGATTGCTGAGTCTCTTTCAAAGTAACAACGGAAAGCTGAAAGAAATTGAAGAGCAACTGCAACCAGATGGTGAGAGGAGCGAACCCTCTTCAGCTGGTTAGTTAGTTGGGTCTCTTTTGCAGTAAACTGTAAGAAATTACCTGAAAGGTTGAATATTTGGTATCAAGAAGAATTTGAAATTAGTAAGATCAATATTCCGACAGCAGCAGAAAGTTTCCTCATGGTAGATGTAGTAAGTGATCCATGAAAGAGATCAATGAATTTTCTACTTTTTATTGTTTTACAAAACATTACAAAACATTTGGGTACAAACTGGAAAAGTTTGGACCTTAGATCTTTGATACTGATAATTGAAAACTGGACCTTACTTTGATAAAAGTTGGTAAGTTTGAAACATGAAACCTGATTATTTTGTAGCTGGTATACAATCAGGTTCTGGAGGAGGAAGTTCATACATTAGATGGGGCAGGAAATCATGTGATAACTTTTCAGAGCTCCTCTACACAGGTTGGTAACAAAAAATATCTACTTCCTTCTAGTTCATTGCAGCTAGCTTTATCCAGCAGAGAATTGTCTTGCCATTCATTTATTTTATCATAATTTTGCAGAATCATTCAAATATATTGTTTGTGTAATCAGTTATTTCAAGTGCTGAATAATATGGTATTTAAATACATTTCATGACATATTGATGTATCCTACAGGGCTAGCAGCAGGGCAATACTTTGGCCATGAAGGAGGGTCATCTGAGTATACATGTCTCCCTTCAAAGCCAGAGTATAACTCATATCTAGCAGGTGACCAGGGTAATTACATCTATGGAGCAGAGTACCAGACTAGCTCTAATATATTCCCTAGCCGTATGCATGACCAGAATGTACCCTGTTCCAGATGCTACCTTCCTAGTAGATCTACAACAATTATGATACCTGCTAAAAGAACGTGTCCAACGTCTTGGAATAAGGTGAAGTACCGTATATCCTCCCATATAAGCTTCTCGCATATAGGCTGATACTAGAAAAGACAGTTTCAAAACAGAGATTTGTTTTATAAATTTGGTTGGTTCATGTGTCCTGATACATATTGCATATAACCTGTAACATGTACATGTACATTAGCAAGGAAGTAATTAATTTGCTAGTTTTATGCTTAAGATAGAAAAGCCCTATACAGTATTTTTGCAGCAAGTTTTTTCAGATGCTCAATTTGACACAATATGATTTTTAGCTTAGATGCTATTATTATTGTGGTACTATAATAAAAAAGGAAGTTGTTTTCTCAATTTTGTTGCAAATGTAAACAGATAACTCCCACTTAAAAGATAAGATACAGATGAGAAAGAAAATATACCAAGATTTGCATTAATATAAATAAAAATACGCAATTAAGTTGGTAAATACAGATATGTGATTGATTATCATTTATAAAAGCTAAGCTCATTTTTATTTAGGAGTACGAAGGATATCTGATGTCAGGACACCACACTCAAAAAAGAGCGTATAACTATGTTTGTATGGACAAAGAACCAGAAGCCTTAACTGGATCACATGCCAATACAGATGGAGCGCTGTTCTATTTCGTTCAAGGAAGCTGCAACCGGCTTGGATACTGCCCACCTTACATAGAAGGAGCAGAACTAGCTTGTGTTGTTTGTTCTAAATAACATGCTTCATGTACACCGAGTTTTTGAGTTAACTAATAGTAACAGTGAACCTTTATTGATTTGATACTTCCTTAACCTCGCTAGCTAGTTATAGAACTTATTGCGCAGATTGAAGATAACAACGAAATAGTCTGAAATCCCAAATATTACTTCCCAATATTAATTTTTTCTATTTAATCCAAGATATTTACTCTTGTAGTTACTAATAAACCAAATATGGAAATAGTTAAAGCATAGTTATATTAATTCACCAAAGGCCCAATATAAAAGATTAAAAAGTACTTTTGGGTACATACAGTGTTGATCCTTTTCTAGAGTACAGTTGAACAGAATATTCTAGAAGCCATGTACCTGCAATTGACGAAAACCAGTCAGTGAGTTCAGTGCGGAAAAGAAGAGCAAATAGGCTTAGGGAATAAAAATAGCCATATTCAATGATTACCACTGTTAAAATTGAAACTCTACAACAATGTTAAGTTGCTTACAGTATGTAATAGTCATTGTAATACATGAGTTAGGTGAGAGTTTAGGATGTGTATGTGTATATGTTTGACTGACTAAACAACAGCTGAAATCAAGATAGTAACAGCTATACAAGGTAATGACAGGATAATAGACTACACCTATACAGGATAATGACAGGATAATGCCTTTAGCAGTATAAGTCACACAAACATGTAAAATGTAGTTCTCACAGATTACAACATGTTATGACTTTACAACATAAAGTTTTTCTTCTCAAAAGACTTAAAACAAGACAAAAAAGCACCCATGAAAGCAATAAGGTATTGGTCCAAAGATCAATTAGAATTACAAGGAAAATTTGTGCATAATATATATTATCTAAACTGCTATAAATATAAATCGACTGCAGTGCTGAAATCTTTGCAAAAGTACAATTTCTAATCATAGATATTTCCACCAAATCAGTCTGGTGGATTTGAAACTTCCACTCCTAGTGGCGGTCAGGAAGTCACATGGAGCAACACCTTCTCCCAAATTACGGAGATCGGCACCGTCTCAGCCCAAAATTCAGCGCTATGTGTTCTAAATGAAAATGTTGTATGCATGCAATGATAACTTGGTTGTGTGCTACTAGACTCCTCAGCTATGGAAGCACCTATTTTTGTTTATAAAAATGACTGGTTTCTCTTGGAAACCCTGTCACTATCTAATCCCACTATAAAACTTTATGGGGTGTCAAGATGTTTTATAACTTTTTTCTCACCAAATTCCTGTGTCCCATTTTTACCCATACACTTGTGCCCTCTACAAAATTATGAGGCTTGTTTTTGTGCTGTTACAAAATTCAGACAGCGCTTGTCATCTTCTAAATATTTTAGCTACTTCTCCTTAACTTTCTACTTAGTTGATATACTTTGACTTTAGTTCTTTAGGCATGATGTGCAATGTTGATTTGAGGTTTCTACTTTTTAGTAAGGCTGAATGGGCTGGGAGACCTTTACCTGAAGGTGTGGATCTAAGTACAGTTATATGTGACTTACAGTTATATGAATAGCCTCATAATCTTCAATAAAAGATTTAAATTCAAGTGAGGTGAAATATGATGCATTGTCTGATACTAAAGTTTTAGGATTGCCAAAGTCCAAGAATTGCATTTTTAGCAATTCAATTATCCCCTTTGATGTAAAATTTTTCAGTTTATGGTAGGTGAGCCATTTTGAGTATCTATCTGCAGTATCTGTCTATCATACAGGGTGACTAGATATTGCAGTGCACTATTAAATTAGGAAATTTAACAGAGACAGCAGAACTTTACATTATGTTTTAGGGCCAAAAATGATACAAACAATTGCTAAAACAGTTTTTTAATACAGGCCATGTAATCAGCCATATTTTTTGGCTTTTACTATATTTATACAGAAGCAAATATTCTCTACTTTCATGCATTTATTGAGCTTTTTCAAAGTGACTGAGTCAAGAATTGTCTAGCTAAAACTATTTGCTTTAGTCTTAAATAAAAAAACAACAGAATCAAACACTTTCTTAATGAGTTGCTATAATTAATTGTAATGTTATCTGAAATAATCAAATACAATATAAGAATAATATAGACATGAAGAAGCCTTTAGCAAGATTTTGCACATCTATTTCATGCATCAACTTCCACAGATATCGGTCTATTCTAACACCTTGGAAGAGTATTAGTTCTTGTAATCATTAAGTTTTTTTAAAAATACTACATATATGTACTCTCTATATTGCTACACCTTTATTGAATGGCTAAATATTGTGCTTTTTAAGGCATGATATTTTTCGGCATGTCTGTGTATTTTAAAAGGAAGTATCTGCTGCCTATTTTACGAGTGTCAGTTTTTTGGCAATCAATGCTTTTGTTTTTGAAGCCGTGTTGCTTGTGATAGTCTGGGATGGCACTGCTAGAGATAAGTAACAGGGGTAACTAGGTTAAGCAGATGTTATTCACATACATTTACAAGGGGAAGATGAATGTGAAATGCTTTTATAAAATATCTGGCGAATCAGGTCGTAGTATTTCAAGAACATTTTCCACCCCACAAGCTATTATCTCATTTCTTCATCTAGACCAGTTTATTCACAATTGTTTCTTCTAATAAAATTGTTGATCCCTCTAGTATCTATATTTCCGGCATTCATGAAGTGTAAAGATCTGCTGATGGCTGTCTAGGGCCATGATGGAAACTTCTGTCATAAATGGATTAGTTATAGTTCATCAAAGTTCTCCTAGAGAAATTTTTGTACCAAACAGAATAACAGATTCATGAAAAATGTCGATGCTGTCTGTTCACATAGGGTAGTCAGAAATGTCAAATGTTTCAAGAGCGGCTTCATTGTTTACTTTGACCTTCTCTTCGCATGTCTTTCAAACATAAACTACATGTAGATCTATAATATTGCCAACATAGTATGGCAGTAAAATGAATTTTTATCTCTTTCAGTGTGCTTACAAATTCTGAGGTGGCTTTTGTCTATAGCATTGATAATGGTTTGCCTGAGCGATATTGTACCATTAACTAACTGCCTTTTAGCACAATATCATTATGCATACTCAAGTCTTGTCCATGAGTGCCTGATTTCTGGCCATCCATTTAGTATGCCTGTATGAGTTTCTCTAAAATACGATTCTTTATGGTGGATTTGATAAAGCGTTCACTGCGTGTTTGGTTAGACAAAATTCCCTTGGTTATAGCATATATTTGCTTATAATCCCTACTGACTAAGTTTGTACTGTCTCAGCAGTGGTCACTGAGGAAAACCCTACTCAAACCATCAGCAATAAACATCATGCTGTCAGGCTTGTTAATCAGACCATAATTATACAGTTGAGTTTAAAGTTTCATTCTTTGTAACCTAGGTGGCAAGTCGCTCAACCCTTTCTTCTTGATGCCAAGCAATGGTAAATTATCAGTTTCCGACACTATTTTAGACCATAAATGTATTGATAAACTTGATTAATCCATTGTTATAGCTGGCTGAGCATTTTTCAAAGTTTTTATTCCTATACCATTTTATGAGCTATTACCACTTGGTGTGATTGGTTGAGTAGGATCAAACATTATCAATATCTGACCGCTACTAAGTAATGACTTTAACAGCTCAAGGGACTTTTCTTGTTCAGTTCTCTATGACCATTGAACATATTTTGTGTAAGATTTCTAAGAGGAGCTGTAACTTCAGCCAAATTGAAACAAAACTTGCTCAAATATGTAGCCATGTCTAGCAACCTACGCAAATCAACTGGGCACTTCGGAGCGGGCATATCAAAAATATTTTTAATTTTTGCTGGGTCAGGCCAGATAATTCCTTGTCCTATTATATGTGCCAGTATTTGAGTTCTGACTGTTCAAATCTACATTCTGTTAGATTGAGTTTGAGAGTAGCCTAAGAAATCTGTATCTTCCAAAAGCAGTTGAAAATGTCGTTAAAAAACTGCTCTCACTGTAGAGTTCAAGTTGCAAAAAACCGTTGAGTTGCATCTGGTGAGGACATAACCCGCTGCCGCGATAATTTCAAAAATATCTCAGTAGCGGTTGGCAAAGCAAAGTGTTTTTGTCTGATACACCTGTTTAGCTCGGTGGGGTCAAGACAATTGTGTAGTGATCCATCAGGCTTCAACACACCGCAGTGGTATAAACACAATCCGTAGGCATTTTAACCTTGTTTATTGTACCCTTAGATTCTTATAAGTCAAGCGTGCTTTTCAATGAATCACTCAACCTAAAATGAACCCTTCTAAAACTCTGTGAAAATCTGTGCTTCTAGAAAATTTGCCAAACAGAAATATTGGCTACAGCACATGCCATTTCTAATAATTTTATAGTGATACAACTAAGGAGGTCTCAAAGGGATGTCTCTCCTTGCTCAACAACTATAAAATCATTTATGGTAAAAGTCTGCCTATGTTCGAGCATGAGTGCTACTTTTCTTGCTACCTTGAGTGTTTGTACACTGAATAAAGTTAATTTTTGGATGTTAAAAGTGGTAGTAAGAGAGAAACCTAAAAAGACTAAGTGATGCAGAGCAAGATACTGATAGAAACGAAAAAGTGGCAGCCATCCTTTAAACTACTCAGAAACAGACTCGCAAGTAAGACGCCATTCACATGGCAACTCGGCCAGCCAAGAGGGCAAAATGTCGCAAACTGTCTGACCAACGCATTAGAAAAGACTATGTTGGTCCCGAGGACTTTAGCCTTGAACTTGGCACTACACCACTACTTGGATTGTTTAGTCTCCACGAAAATATAACATATGTATCTTACTTCTGTAGACAATTATAATGATTCCATTTTTGTGTTAACTTTTACCAATAAATTTCATGATGTTTTAGAGAATTTTAGCCAATCTTATCATTAATTTTTAAACTAAGAATAGGCAAGGAAGCTTAAATTTCCAAAATGATTGATGGCCTTTAACTTTTAATTTTTATTCATGTCTTATTATCTTCAAGATGTCTATGAAAATATTTAGGTATCAGAGTTTACTTATCGCAAAGACTTAAATACAGTCATTTTCAGCAAATGATATGTAATTTGTAAAAATTATTCGATAATATATAGCTAGTCAAAATATGTTTATTTATCAGGGTAGGAATATCATCATATCATAAATTGATTGATAAGACATGTTTATTGATGGTTATCATTCAGGTTTAGAGACTTCTTTAAGAACTCTATGGTATATACCGGACTCTTGTAAGCGTTTATTTATATAAAATGACTGTCGCCATTGTTAAATTAACTCATAAAACATAAATTTTATGTGCTTTACTACTTTTTCAAGGAAGTAACCTTAAAGTTATACTTAAAGGTTTTTTAATATGTTTTATGTAAATCTCATGAACACAACAGCATTTTTATGCAAGAAAGTGTACATTGTTCAGTTAAATGCAAAAGCAACAATGTCCAATACCAATTATAGGTTTCACAATTTTGTAAAACAATTGCCAAAAAATACCCAATCATACAAGTTTGAATTTGTTATCTTTAATTTTATGCTAATATGGACTAGCAATATATTTTTATTGCATGTCAACCTAAGGTTACAGTAATAACTCACCCTTACTAGCCGCTCTCTTCCATCCTTATCCAGCAATTGAAAATATAAGCTGAATATTCCTTTTTTTTGAACAAGTAGCATACCATGGTACATTTTTTAGTTGATAAAATGTGGTAAATAGTTAAAAATAATATATTTGTGTACCAAAACAACAAAATCATGTTATGTTATTTGGCGTTAAAACAACTGTTATTATATGTCATTAATCAACTGTCATGATTTTACATGTAAAGTCACTCCTGCCATATTGATTTTTCAGTAATCTAAATGTCACATCCTGGTATTGGTTTTTAACATTTCAAATTTAGTGACCGAGGATGAATTTTACATAATTTGCTGTCATGTTAGTAAAAAATTCATGACACATTGAACAGCTTTTTACATCCCATAAAATGACTTTTCATTGTGCCCATGCTTGAGCTGGTCTAGCTGTCTGAAAGTCAGACAAGTTTTTTATAATAAACCAGTCACACCAAAGCTGGCGATAAGGGTATGAAAGTCATCAAATGAAAATAGAAGAACTTATCGCTATTCTATAACCTTGTTCTGTGACTGACAACGATACCAACCTCAATAAAGTATCTTTAGACACCTAAACAATTTTGTATCAAATTTTCTGTAAAGAAAGTATTTCAAAAGATATTTGCAGTTGTAAATTACATCTGATTAACTGTTATAGCACAAAAGATAATTGAGCTCTCAAATAAAATAAAGTTTTTTTCTTTGGGAGAGTGCAGGATGAATGTATCTATATTTTCTATGAGTAAATAAATAAATCATCTTGCACCAGGGCCTTAGATTTGTCTCAATAATGAAATCATTGATATCAGTCTGTAGCTGATTAGCAAGAGCTGTCAATACAGTCTATCGCTGCTACTGATAAGTTATCATCATTAGTTTGTCTGCTATTACTCTTTCACAGACTAGCTATGACTAAAATGTATTTTAAAGTTTTTTCTTAAAGGGAGTGATAGGTCATCTTTAAATTAGGCTTAGTAACTTAAATGTAGTTAATCTTTATAAATAAATAAATTTTTTATCGTTGTATTTTGAGACTGAGTTTGTGCTGTGAAATACGTAGACTAATTTTGACAGTGCTTCTACTTTTTGTGTAAGTTATAGAAGGGCATGTCATCGCTGCAGTCATAGAAATACAGATATAACATCAACTAGATGTTCAATCAATAAACGTCTAATTCGTCACTATTGCTAATTAAACCTTTTTAAATAAATGTATTTGATACCTACACACAAACTAGAATAAAATTTATAATTGGGAACTATTTTGTCCATGTACGTATAGCATAAATTAGGGAATCAGTAGTTGAACCTCAGTCAAAGTATTTGTTAGATATGTGGTTAGTTTAGCTGAATAAAAAGTACAACTTATATTGTATTGAGTAATGTCATACTTTTCTGACAACATCTACACTAGTGTCAATATACACACTAGTGTCACTACAGGTAAGTAAAGAGAGTAAAACAGTAAATAACATTTTACTTGTTACTTGCTGATTACCTAAATTTGCAGTTAACTGCAAAGTGATTTACTTCTTAACAGAGTTTTATGCTATTCTATATTTGAAATTTTTGCGATGTCAGTTTTTATTATTTTAATTAACTATTAACTTTACTCAATTGGTACAGTGCTGCAGTCTTTGTATTCTAAATCTTTGCAGAATCATGGCACATTTTGTTCAATATTTTACATCTAGCTTGGCACATCACACCGTTTATGTGAAGCTATTAGCCCAATCTCTGAATTAAACCTGGTTAGGAGTAGCAGGCAGTTGGCTACCTTAATTTTTCTCAAGGCAAAAAATTGGCGTTACTCAGTTGGCTTTACCATTTTTTAGGACAAGGCTAGGTAACTTTAACTACTCACAGAAGGCTGTATAGAGCAAATTGCTGGTAATAAAACACTTGCTTTAACTTTAGTAGTATTTTTGCTGTGAGCAAATAACTCCTGAATAAAATGACCTAATACCTGCATCGTAAGCTAATTAGAACCCTATTTGACAGATTAGCCAGTCAAACTTTGATTAATTTTGGTTTTGTGATCAACTTATCTTAACTCAACTCAACATTATCCTACCCCTCCGGCTAATCAGATAACAGTCTTCATTCGCTTTCATCGGTTCTAGCAATAGACAATACAGAATTAATGAATGTCATGATCAATAAGTATTTTTCTTTAGAATCTGCATCTAGGATAGTATAGTGAGTGTTACCTAACACAAAAGAAGAAGAAACTGAGGGCACACATGCTAAAAAGGCAGGACTTTAACTTTCACTAACACTAATGCTTCTATTTACCAACCATTCAGCATGGACACAACACAGATTGTATTATGATGCTTATACCACTAACTATTGTCATTATTTACTATCTTACTCTGCTAAAATAGATACAGCACAAGCTATCAGAGCCGGGCACCCACTAGTTTTAATATTTATGTTATCATACTTTTTTTCAAGGTATTTTTTCCACAATCAAAGCCACAGTCGCGAGAATGCTGCTCAATATATTTTAAAGCTCTTGCTGAGATCTATATCATGCTTATCAAATGTGAAATTATATTCAACAGTCAATGTAAAAATATTTGCAAAAACATATTTTCTTAAATGCTTATTGACCTGTTTGTTATGATTAAATGATTGTTTAATTTTTTGTAAGTTTTGCTATTGCTGCATGAAATGGGGTATCTTGGCTCGTCATATTGTTATAAACTATAATAGTTTAATAGCATATATTAACTTCGGAAAATAAAATCAATAAAGTTGATTCTTTCAAAGATTAGCACTAAATGTTTTTGAGAACTAAATAGTTTGCAGGAAATTGCAATAATGAATTATGAATTGTTCTACAATTATTTCTTAATACAACGAACATATTTTTAAATTTATTTATTTCTATTGTTAGGCTTACCGGCTAACATCGCAGCATACTTCATAATTAAACTCTGAAGACCTATTGTTAATTGTCACATCGACAGTAATTTGATATGAACATTAAAATATTGAAAGTTTTTAAGCATTGCCCTATTTCTGTATTGCTCAATCATTTTAAATTTACTAGATTCACAGTTGAGTGAAAAAATAATATCAAATCCCAAATAGTAATCAAGTCAATAGAAGTATTCAAAAAATGCATATTTAACAGATTCATGAGTCAATATTTATTAAAACACAGAAGATGAAAATAGGTAGATTGAATTCAGCCCATTATAAACTTCTAATTGAGATCTTTTTTTAAGGCAGAGTATAAAATATATTGAAAACTCATTTTTAAGAGGAAGTTCTTTGGGTAATGCCACATTTTTTGCTTGTACTTTTTGTTCTGCGACTGATGACAATACTGATTTCAATAAATCTTTAGACTGCCAAAACAATTTTGTGTCAAAATTTGTGTATAGAAAGCATTTCAAAAGATAGTTCCTGTTGGAGGTTACATTTGATTAAATTTTGTACCACAAAAAATAAACGAACTTTAAAATAAAATCCAGCTTTTATTTATGTGAGAGTGCACAATTTATCTACCATTTCCACAAGTAAATAATTCCTGTCGTACCAATGCCTTATACATGTCTCAATAATAAAATCATAGCTTTCAGTCTATGGCTAGTTAGCGCAACCTTTCATTGTGGTCTATTGCTGCTATTAATAAGTTCTCTTCATTAGTTTCTCTGCTAATAATCTTTCACCAGCTAGTTATCTCTAAAATTTATTTGCTAGTTTTTGTTCTAAAGTGAGTAATAGGTAATCAGAAAATTAATATCTGTAAAATAATTTAAAGTTATTAATGTTAAATTGTGTGGCTGAGTTTGTGCTGTTGCGTACTTGGACTAGTTTTGGTCCTGACTAATTTTTTGTGCTAGTCATAGACATTTGGATTTAAAAAAGCACATTGTTTTTTAACTTTATTGAATGTGTCCTTGAATACGGTCAAATTTCATTCTCTGATTCTCATTCGAATTTCACTCCAAATTTGCACAAATTAACCTCCTATGTTCTGACAAGACGATGTCAACAGTGTCAAGACATAGCCTTGATGTCTTCTCATCAAGACATAATAAAGGAAAATATTTGTCATATGAGCATCTTAATAATTATCTATAAGTTAATTTTATCGATACATTTATAAAAATTGTGTTCAGAGAATTCCCACACAAAAATTTAAATCATTGTGTGTCATGATAAACTTATATGCAGTTTTAAACATACAAATTGTGAACCTTATATAAAAAGTATTGATAGAAGAGTAAAGACACACTTGGTTTCAATATTTTGGCAAAATGATCTACTTCTTTCTGTAACAACTAGCAACTTGTTTTAGAGTTGAAATACACAATAAAATGAATGACTGCTACAAAATCTGACATTAATTGGATAACATCATAGTTCTTGCTTTTTTAACTGTGTAGCTACTACGCGCGCTGTGAACCATGAACACCAATAACAACGGTTTAATTTAATTGAAAAAAAAGTTGGTGTATACTGCAAAATTCCTTATGTTAACTAGAAATGCCCCCATTCTAATTTCACCAGCCGATTCAGATACTGATCCGATATACCGATTCTTATTGAAAAACAATCTGATTCAGATATCGATTCAGATCTTTTGTGTTACATGGACAATTGTCAATTTTATTATGCAAATGTAAGTATAATGCAAAGAACATAAATTATTATGTATTTATTTGTTTGTATTCATGGAAAAAAGATATATGTGCATGTATATTCATATACTGACATACCGTGCATCTAGTAACAAAACAATCCATGTTTCTTGTAATTTGATATTAATAGTGGTAATTACTGCTAGTGGTACAGCTTTCTCTGTGATAATAAAACCTCATTTTCATTGCTAAATGAACTGCTGCGCCTGTACAAGTTTAGAGCAAATCAATGTTTCTTTTAATTACCGTTAGTGATTCAATTCTCTCAGCGAGACCTCTCTATCTTCCATCACTATTGATATAGCCAGTCGAACTGAAGAAGGACTCACTTGCCTCAGATGATGAAGGATAGGCTAAATACCGATAAGACACTGAGGTTATTATATGCGATACGAACGACACATCATATCGTCAAGATCAAGAGAGAGATAGAAAACTTTATACATCAACTGCTCAAATTACTTTTGTAATGCTAGTAAATATAAATATTACACCACATTCTGGTTTTCCATCATTGTTCTCTTGTTCGTTAAAGCCTAAGCTAAAGCCTAAATATTCCTCAACTGTGTGGATGTTTATCAGGCTATAGACATGAAATAGATTGTGTACCAGACCCGGAATTCATAAGGTAAAAATGAGGAACTTGTAGGTGATGATTTTTTATTAGTATAGCGGGCTAAAATACGAGTTTCTGCTAAATAGCTGATCTGTAAAACGTATCTGACGTTTCTGATTTTTCAAGAAAAGATTGGTCTGTACCGATGCGGATACTTAACACCCATATCACCACCGATACCGATTCCAATATTAAAATCATGGTAACTCTAATATTAACCACCAACACTGAGAACAATCACACTTTAAACAACAACCAAATCTAAATGAGAATGCATAATAAACATGACTTATAAAGATAATGTATCAGTTTATTAACAGTGAATAAACAGGATCGCTAGTGTGTTGGTTTGAAAACAGTTTAAGTGACGATAAATGATAGCATAATGAGTAAAACAACGATACAATAAAAATGACATACAATAAAAAAGACAACAACTTGAGTGACGATAAGTGACAGCACAACAAATAAAACAACAATAAAATAAAAAGACAACACATACATTAGAATAAAAAATGTAATGTCATGGCCCGGCGTCCACCACATAATCACTTAAAAGATTAATGTATAAGAAAACTAATTTGCACCAGGACTGTAAAATGACTCAATACATTCTAAGTATCATCACAGCCGACCACAATGATGAAGAAAATATAATTAATTAAAAGCTCACTAATGACAAAGTAACAGTTCTTAGCAGAGAGGTAAAGGGAGTCTTTAAAATTATTTTAAAAATGTCTAATTTTACTGTGTATAGCAGAGTATAGGAAACCAATTATAGGTTAAGGTTTTATTAAAACTGTGAATAGCAGAGTATAGGAAACCAATTATAGGTTAAGGTTTTGTTAAAACTGTGTATAGCAGAGTATAGGAAACCGATTATAGGTTAAGGTTTTATTAAAACTGTGTATAGCAGAGTATAGGAAACCAATTATAGGTTAAGGTTTTATTAAAACTGTGTATAGCAGAGTATAGGAAACCAATTATAGGTTAAGGTTTTATTAAAACTGTGTATAGCAGAGTATAGGAAACCAATTATAGGTTAAGGTTTTATTAAAACTGTGTATGTACTTGATGATATTATGAAAGATAATGACCTTGAAAAAGTTCTGCAAAATAGCTCTAGTGTTTTGGTACCTAACTGATGCATTTACAGACAATCCATCTCTTTTAAAGTACTAAATGTGATTAGTACATGTATAAACATAATATTGTCAAAATGCGTTTTAACAGGATTCATACTGAAATTATAAGAGAATAAATTATGTGTGGTATGTTTCTAGTAACCAGTGCATACAAAAACATTTGTTGTGTTAGAGCAAATTTGTGGTGGTAAGGGGACAGCTACTAAAATAAACAGAGAGTTATTAACTATAAATGTGAGTCAATGTAATTATTGCTGCTGAAATGAAAATCAAGTAAAGATTACAATTGAACTTGAACCACATGAAGACTTCTAACACGTTACTGTAAGTTATCTGCGAGCGATTATTTCTCACACGGTCTCCTCTCACCTGACTCAGAGCGAGATTGTGATATTTCAACCTAGTGATGCGAGTCACAGATAAATTACATACAAAATGGTAGTGGAATCACTAAGCGTGGTTGTGTTAGCGGCTCATATTTATATAGTGTGTGTGCGTGTGTGTGTTCTATTATAATTGGAAATATTGGAGTGGAAATACTGTAGCACAGAAGCTTCAATCTTGGAACTTCCTGTTCACCAGGCAAATGCCTTACAATTTAAGCTACCTGATTTTGACGGATTTATTTGGTGATATATGTTGCTATGAGGGTAAAAACACACTACCATTCTCTGTTACAGTGCAATGTAATTTTATGCTTGTACTCACGGCTCTTATTAGTAGGCCTTTTAAAATTAGCTATCGACAATGTGCCAGGCCAATAGCAAGTGGCAGGCAACTACATCACCTCTCACTGTTTATAAGCTGAGTTTTTATATGAATGCAATACTAGGTATTCAGCTGGTGCAAGTACATAATCACAAATGCGCCACTCATATAAACCTTCTTTAGCGACTAACCCGTGTGAGTTCGGTATGGTAAGTCGCATAGGAGTTTCATCTGCCATATGGCCATTATTCAGCTACAGCAGACTGAAGTGACATCTGATATGGTCATGACATGGTTCTCCCACATTTGCAACAAGTGTATAGGCTTTGGTATAGAAATGCATGGCTTTCATGAGTTGAATGAAGATGGGCCATCAGCTGAGAGAGAAGTACAGTAACTTGAGTCATGTAAGGACTACAACTCTCTTGATATAGATACCATTTATGCCACAGTTACTGTTCAAGTAGTGCATGCTCTTCCTTAGTATATTGTTGCTGCAAATGGAAGGTAGTGCATGTTTCATACACAACTAAATATGTAATTGATGTTCCAATTATGCGTCAGCAATCTCTAAGCTCTAATGCATAAGCCATTTTCAGACAGAAGTTCAGTTGGAGCACCCCAATATTTCCAAGTTGCTCTATTACTGCTGCTAATGTTTTATTGTGTACCTTCCTCTAAAAACATATCTACCTGGGCCTCAGTCTATTACTGTCAAGTATGGTAAATTGCGGTGAGAAGTTACATTAATTGCTAATTGAAAACAGTTTCATGTTACGCCTATATGCCCAACTGCCCAGGAAACTGGAGCCATATCTACTTACCTACACACAGAGCATTATTTTCCAATTTTTTCTACATTTTTCTGCTGATGCTAGCGTTCACCATATTTATTGCCACATGAAGAATTTGATTTACCACTAAATGATGAGTGTCAAAAAGTTTGAGCAGGTTGTCTTCCCGATATTTCAAACTCAGTATGTTAATACTGTGTATCAGCGTTGCTAACTATATGTGTGAAACTCTTAGTAATTGGTCCACTTTATCTTTTTAGTACCTATGAGAGAAATTTCACAGGTTACGCTATAGTTCTCAATTAAGCCAACTATTGTGAGAAACCTTTTTTAACCAATCACTTTACTCGGATCTCTAACTTTAGGTCTTTTCACATTATTCAGCACTAATCTTCCCCAGTCGTACACTGTAGCTAAGTCTGTGCAAATCTGCAGATTTTCAAATTTTTATTTAATAGGCATTTTTAAGGCTTTTACCACTTGATGTAGCTCCGCTGTGTTTTTATGATCTCCATCATCGATACCTCATTACCATGTGGCATCTTTTACTAACACATTGTCAATCTCTACACACACTCATATTGCTAAGCTAATGGCATGATCCTAAACGTTGCCATTTTTTCGAGTTCCAGTCACACTTGACTGGCCCACTTGATTGGATCATGTTTCTGAAATATTTCGGCACTTCAGTTAACATGGCTTGAAGAGTTTAAGGTATACATCTGTCTCACTTACATGTATTTTCTTTTCGCTTCATGTAACTGCATGCTATCAATGATATAAAACACCAGAATAGGCGACGGCTATTATATGGGTGGGGTTTAGTGATCGAGCTCTGTTCAGGTTGTGCTAGCCTGAGTTTCGGGGCTAACAAGGTTCTCGTGGGGCGGTCACGGTGCCTTATTAGGTTTTGGAAAACATGACTCGCTGTTATTGTGTCATTAGCTCATTTGTTCAGTAGACCCTGCAGTTTACATTAGCAAACTTTTAATTTCTACAATGTAGGTGTAACAACTAGCCAAAAAATAGATTCATGGAAAATTAAACATTTTAAATTACCAAATATAATTTACCCAAAAATCACTCAAACAACGGCCTATTTTCCCTAGTTTTTAATTAATATTTTGCCACCCCATATATAAAATGACAGTCTCTTATCGTTTTTACATTGTTTTACCTGGCCAATAATATAGACAGCAGGAAAAGCAGTGCATTGTAGTTTTCATACTCAAAATCTGACTATAAAACCGAACTTGGGTAATTTTACAATCGCGACTTTTAATATCACAAATGCTTGTGAATGGCAACTGACTGACCATAACGATAACCATATTGGGTAACTAATAGTTTGACAACAAAATAATACTAAAATATCATTAAAATAACCATTATTGCTCAAAATATTTGTAAATTTACCAGGGCCTTTATTTAGCATATTTGTTTGGCTGGGTGCCGTGTTCGGGTTAATCCCAAAAGAGCTGGATCATTAGGCCACTCCCACTTGATGCCCGTCGCTTATCCTGTGAGGGTTAAATATCATTGATGCTACTTTGAGCCATCTAGCTACCAGATAGTGACCTATTAACTCCCACATATTGAGTACAGCTGCTTTTTAGTTACTTGAGGTTGCTCACCTGGCAACTCAGAATCTCTGATGCGTATAGGAACAATTTCTTCATTAAAAAAATATTAACAATATAGTGCTTGCAACTGCTTTGCATAGTTTTATCAAGAAATAACACTTTGGCTATTATACAAAATGGGGACTTACCTGCAAGCTTAGACCAAACTCTTTACGAGTCAACACATTCAGTCTGACATTGAAATGCACTGCTTGAAACTGATGCATGGACACACCTACATGAACTTGTAAGTATGCCTTTTGAAAATTAAGTATGCATGTTTGATCATCACACATGCGCTATTATTATAGTTTTTCTTGGCATACTGTTACATTATTTCCTGGATTACTAGTTACATACATATTCAACTAAAGACTATAGTCATTGGAATGTATAACTTTGCCATTATCGTTACTTTGCAAAATGCTAATAAGTTAAAAGATGCCACTTACCTCTCCATGCATGCTTTTGTTATGTGATTCTAACCATCCTTCAGTATTCCTCTGCTGAACTTCAATGCTGTATTTTTCTCTGCATGGGTTATTTATATCATATTCTCCATATTGATTTTGATAACTGGTTGTCTATCTATCCATTTCCAATTTACTGGCCACCTACTACCATTGAACACGGCTGTAAGTATGTATCTTCAATGTGTAAATAATTTTTGGATGGCATTTCTTCTGCAGCCACTAGCGCTTGACTATCCGAGTAACCAAATTTTACATTTTCACATGAATCAACTGTCACAACATCTAGTTTATATATTTTATCTACTCCTAGAACAAGTCTGCATTCAGCAATTAGCTCTGGTGCAACTAGACAGCTAAACGTTCACTTTTGCCACCTGTTATAGCTTTCAGTTACACTTCACAGCTGCTTAGGCTTTCTTAGCTGCTTCATTAGGCTTTCTCACAGTTTTGCCTTAACTCGTAGTTCTTAACTGCAATTTATTGTCAAAATTGTCAGAAAAAAACAGATTTTCACAACCACTATCAATGAGAGTTGTCACTGGCATGCTGTAAATGTTTGCAGTTACAATTTGAATCACCATTTTTACTGAATATAGTTTGAGAAAACATCTGATGCAGGTGATTCCCCAATCTAATTCTTTTGAAGTTTTTGTGAGCCATTGGTTTATTTCATAGTCTACCACAGTGCGATGAAAACATCGACATTGTTATTTTGCTTACATTTTTATTATCCTGTAGCGCATTGTCAAGAAACATGATCATTACCAGGACAGGTGTTACAACATTCAGTCTTGTTATTTTTTACTGATTGTACAACAGCGCTGCATACATAGGTTGAGCTAAAGCAAAAAGTAGTAGATAGCACTGATCTGGCCTGAGACACAAATTCATTCAAAGCTATTTCTTTCTGAAGCGACCGTTGCCTTCAACTTATTGGCTACCCATCTGGTAACCCTGCTACAAAAACACACTTAAGCATCAGCTCAGGAATTTTCTGACTCATGGAATCAACCAGTCGCTGTAAATCTGCTAAATACACATCTACAGTTTTTTTAATGTAAAACTTTCTCACACAGCTGAGAGCACCCAAAGTACCACTTAATACTAAATGCAGTTGCCAACTCCATCTTCGGCTTTGTGTAGTCATTCATGATAGCATCATAAACTTATTGGAATAATGAAAATGCCAGTTCATTCAGACACAATAGTAAAAAGGATTCCAATTCATCCACTTTTTGCAGTTTTGCTACTAATCTCTGCTTGCTAATCAACATAATACACTTCACTAGTATTACCATCTTCTTAGATTTGATGATTTGATGAGTCTCAGAAGTTTTATGGATGTGATAATATCAATATAGCCTTGATGGTTTGTGTAATAAGTACTTTTATCCTTGTATAGTGCACCAGCTAACTCGACACCAATACTGCTTGTATTCAAATGACACAAGAATAGGTATGACATAACAAATGACGTAACAAATGACATAAACACTAGGTAATAAACACAGAGACAACAATCCATGGGACAGCAATACTTGTACACAGAAATGAGTAATAGTATCACACACAGTACACAAGATTAAATGATATATGCTTATAAAATAATACATGAGCGCATAGGTTACTATATATACATAGAATACACCTCCCCCTGATCTCCAAGATCAATTAAAACCAGCTACATAAATATCTGGGGGTTTCCTAGCCCTAGCTGGTCTAGTGGCATTGTTAGCTGCAGATGAATAATTCTCATGATTGTCTTTAGTTGCAGGTGAGGTTTCAACGTTTACTAAACCTCAGTTGACTCGTTAGTATTAGTATTAGCTATGTCTAACTCACAGTCTAAAGTAGCTGGCTGTTTATCAACTCTCCAGCAAAATCTTATGTCTCCTATATAGTGATTCATGTCATCCACTTTAACTGCTGTGTTGGAGACCAAGGAAGTTACCTTGCCAGTTTTCCACACTGATGTGCACTTGGCGTTACCTGGTTTTACATATACCTGGTCACCCATTCTGTAAAGGTTTAAACTAATGTCCCGTTTAGCCGATATTCTAGTAGTTTCTTGTTTCTGAGGATTGTAATAAAACAATCTTCTAAATGGCACAACACCATCGGCATTAATAGAATTGTTGTACCAATATAGCTTGTCATTGAGAGTGCCACCGGATCGAGCAAGCATGCGTTTAATAGTACGATGATTCCGTTCTATCACTCCATTGCCAGAAGCTCTATAAGCATAGCTGTATATATGATTTACAACCCATTTGTCAAGAAGAGGCTTGAACGATCTATAGCAAGATCCATTATCTGAAAATATTTTCACTGGAGACCCGCGCTGACAAAATATGTGGTCTAACTGTTCCATGACCGCGGGAGATGTTTCGTTTCTTAACTTTCTCCAAGTCGCAAACCTGCTCGGTCCACAGTCAATAACAGTCAAGTACGGGATTCTCTGGTAGTGTGTTATGTCAGTTGCCAAATGATACCAATCGCTTTCCACGTCTACTTGACCAGTTTCCCAATGAGCTGGTGCAGGATCGATTCGTTTGCACACATGAAAATGCTTCACTACTTCTTCAATGTCTTTCTTTTTACAGTAGGCCTCCACCTTTCTGTGTCTAGATACCATGTACGATCAAAGCCTAGGTGATGAACTTTATGTAGATCACGCAGTTTCCCTTTTATACTGTCAGAAGTTGTTAAATTAACAGCAAATACTCGTTTCTCTAACCATTTCCAGGGAACTCTAGTCAGTTCATCAGCTTTATTGTCTGCAGACTTTACGAGAGTTATTTGTAAGACCAACTGATACTCACTGATTAGATTATTTAGTAGATTGAGACGTCGTTTCACCGGCATTTCACTGAGGCTGCTCACCTTTGGTCTTTTACAGTCCTGTAATACAGATTTCACCCATCCAAATACTGTGGCAGAGTCTGTCAAAATTGTCACATTTTTGAGATTCCATTTCATAGCCATATTGATTGCTTTGATAACTCCTTCTTACTCTGCCATATTGATATGGGCCCCATCATTGACACCTCTCAACCAACTTGCATCTTCTACTATCTGATTGTCATTCTTGACAGATGCTCCTATTGCCAAGCTGCTACATAGCATCACACCACACTTTACCACTCTCAGATGCAGGTACTTTCCATTGGCCAGTTACAGGGTCATGGCGGTGTATGCTGTTATGAATCTCATCTAATTTTTCCTTGACATTACTGGGTACCTCATCGTCCCACCCATAGGTGTTAATTTCTCTTTAGAGATAGCTACACGCTACTCGCAACCACCTTGCTACTGGATAGTGACCGAAATACTTTCCACATATTGAGTACATTTCTCGTTTGGTCACAGTGGAATGCACTTCTGGCAGCTCAGAGTCTCTACTCCACTTGAGAGTACCGCTATTGGAAGCCTCTACGCTCAAACCTAGTACTCGTGCTCTTGACAGACTTTCTGGTTCTTTTGACAGTAAGCCATACTTCTGCAGATGATCCTTCATTTTGAACGCTGACACAACATCTTCATTTACCACAATATCATATATGTAATGATCTGTGCCTTTGGCTATCTCCTCATCCATTGACAGAACTTTGCCAAGATACGAGACATTATCTTAGGTGCCACATTCAAGCCAATCCCTAATATTGTCATCACATACAACTGACCATTGAATCGAACAGCTTGAAACCGTTGTAGTGAACTGTCCACACGAAGTTGTAGGTATGCCTTTTCAGATCCAACAAACATACATTGTCCCCCTAATGTTCTCCACTGCCTCAGTTTTTCTTGACATATACATGTAGCTACGTCATTTCAGGATTGCTGTTCACATGCTTGTTTAACTCCTTGCTATAGTCCATCACTGGTCTCACCTTTCCACCTTTGTATGACTGAAAGACTGCCATCAGTAAAATTATGCCACTTACGTTGCCATTAATCTACTTTTTGTAGTTTAGCCACCAGTTCTAGTTTGCTGATCCAAGTGCCGAACTCTCCACTGATATTATTGTTCTCGTAAGATTTGATTAAATCAGAGAGTTTTACTGCCATAGTTTCTTATAGCCGAAATAGCTTGTAATAAGTACTTTTATCTTTGTATAGTGCACCAGCTAATTTGACACCAAGATTGCTTGTGTTCGAATGACACAATAATAGCTACGACATAACGAATGACGTAACGAATGACATAACCACTAGGTAATAAACACAGACACAGCAATTCATGGGACAGCAATATTTGTACACAGAAAGGAATAATAGTATTACATGCAGTACACAAGAGTAAATGACATAGGCTGATAAAATAATACATGCATGCATAGGTTACTATATATACATAGACTACAGTAACTGGTTACAAAGATTACAACCAGCTTTACCATAATAGGATGTAAATCCAACTGAGCCAACACTATTCATTGCATAACAGTGCAGTGTCAAATAGTTAAGCAAGAGCTGTTCATAATGTTTAAATCAATGAAGATCATGAAGGAACAATATCTAATGTAAAAATTACTTGTGTGATTACTATGCAATAACCATTTCTATGCTAGACCGTAAACTTATGGAAGATAACGCTTTACTACACTGACCTTAAAACTAGCCCGGAACTATAATCTAGGCAGCATCTTCAACCCAAATCTGATCAGAGAATCTAATTTAAAAAGGCTATGACTCATAATATAATTAGAAAGTTGAACCAGAATCTTGATCGCAATATCAATCGTATTCTATATTGAACTCAGCATAACATTTAACTTAGAATGGTGAGTTTCAATTTGAATTGAAACCGAAGACTGATTTCAAATTCAAATAAAACAAGTTTTTATTCAAATAAAAATTGAAATTGTGTATTAGAACCAGCATCTAAAATAAACCAGTTATGCCATTCAATTTTGAATTGAATTGAGAAGCGGAATTGAAACAAGAATTTCAACATGAGTCAAATTCTAAACTGAAAAATGAAACAAGTGCAGAAAGAAAATTTCCATCCAAATAAGTCTGCAAATGAAAATATATTTGAAAATTTTCCCACCACCAAACGAACGGAGCGAAGTTTGAGAGTTTTCATGATAAATGCATGTGCCCACAACTTACGAAAAATATTCATCAACAATAAGACGAACCTTTGTCTCAAAATCTCATCAACAAATTTAACCATCGTTTTGTAGAGTCGTTAAAGTATAATAACGATACAAAACACATGTAAGCCTATTTAAAGAATAGAAAAAGCATAACATTATTATGCTTTATTATTTATCTTGAGGTGTTGACTGATGTTCTAAAAAAAGAATCAAGAAGATTGACCAACCAGAAGCTTAGATATAGCCAGCCAAACACAGGTCTACCAAAAAACAAAAGTGTTTTGGTAACCATCAATATATGACGTATGAAATCGACATGTGTGCCATTGGTCAATTAAGCCAACTAATGCGCTCTCCTATAACAATCACGGCGTTTTAATTGGTTTAATCCCTGGAAGTATAGAACAATCAAATTGGGCCTAACAATCATCGTTCCTAGAATTCCGAACCAGTCCCTCTGACGTGTAGATTAGTTTTAGCATAAAATAATTACACGCATCTATTATTTTGCAACATTTCGCTATCTTGCTAGTTCAGCTCAGTTTTGTTGTTCTCCTACTTAGCTTTCCTATTCAGACTCATCTTTAGCGTTGTTCAGATTTTTTAACTATAGCTAATAAATAGAATCAATTAAATCAATCATCAATCTCGGTTATCATTTGGAATTTTCTACAAATTATATTAGTTACATCATTTATTCTATACACAGTTATATTATTATTTTGTATAATATGCATTATGAATATTATATAAATCATAAAAAATAATCATAGATAAGATAATAGATCAATAGAAAAATCAAAGCAAAATTTATCGTTATCTTTTCTTATAGCAAGAGCAGCACGGTCAAGTTAGTCTTTTTAAGATTATGGCTGTAGTGAACTTCCAGTCTGTTAATAGTGACGATAATCATGAAAATCAACTGAATGCTGCAGTAGATACACAGTAGAAGAATGCTGCAGTAGATCCACAGTAGAAAAATGATGAAGGAACAAAAAGTCCCATTCCTATTTCTTATTGTAAACAAACTGCCGCTCGCGGATATCGCATATAGACTATATACGCGCCGTTCGTTGAACAGATGATCTTCGGAGCATATCCGTGGAGATCGAGATAAAATTTTAAGCACAATAGTCAAAATCTGCTCTTCTGCTTTAAAAAATCATGGCGAGGAGTTGTGGGCAAATGCCTTTACCACAAAATGTTTGGATGATTTTTCTGAGAAACCAGAGCTAGTATGTAAATTATTTACTATCGCGAGAAGCGTTTCACATTTCATAGCCAAGACAATCATTATACATAACGGCGGTAAGGGTGCGCAACTCCGGCACATGACCATTAAGTCGATTTTATACGTCACAGTTTTCGGGATTTTCGAAGGGTTTTCCTCTGATTCTTTATTAGGTAGACCTGTGTTTGGCTGTCTATATCTCAGCTTCTAGTGGGTCAATCTCCTTGATTCTTTTTTTAGAACATCAGTCAACACCTCAAGATAACTAATAAAGCATAATAATATTATGCTTTCTCTATTCTTTAAATATGTGACCAAGTCTTTGTAAATTGTTGATATTCTCTTAAAGCTTACCCATCTGAACGGGTTATACACAAATAGACAAATTAATTTGGCGGAAATTGTTCACAAAACGCTTGACAAGCTTTGTGTAATAAAAGTTAAGACTGGAAATTGAAACGCCGACCGACAGAGAATAGAACGATTAAGTCGTGCACATTTCACGGAAAAATAACGTGCACATTTCACCAGTCTATAGCATTGTCGAATTGCCGAAGGTTTCTGTAATTAATGTAGGAGTACTGAAATCTGAGTGCTTTGGTATTCTAACTGTTGTCCAATGCAGTGTAAGTAAAGGAAATGATGATGATTTATTTTCTACTGATCCTCATGAGGTTATTACGATATTTAATTATAAGTTTGGATGACTACAGAACAATGACTACGTAGTACAGATTTTCTAAAAATCTATATAAATATTACAGCTTCTTGATATTGCTAGCTATGACGTTTTTAAACGTAAACAAAATTGCGCATTGGTTTTATATTATTACTTTATTAATAATATTGGTTATTCTAATAATATCAGTGCATTTGACTTCGAATATTGGCCAATATTGCAGCTCTCCTATTGCCGGGGGAGAGATATAAACATATAACCTTTTCCTTTCATTATTGTTATTTGTTGTATATAATAACACCCACACCCAGTACATTACAGCTACCATTGCAGTTATGCTATTGCACTGCTGTGTCATTTGACTGCTAATATTGCATTTCTCAACCATTAGTACCCTTTCTTTTTTCCATTATAACTTTGGTTGTGGGCTGTATGACAGTGGAATTTCTAGTTATAAATATGATGTGGATTTGAATCGATCTCAGTTTCTGACCAAAAAATCTAGTTAAGATTTGAATCTGACACTACATAAACAAGAAATACTATATTGCATAACATTGAATCAAAATATAAAATGTAAACGGAAATATAGACTGGGGTTATATTTTTCAACTAACTTATCATAATATTGAAAAGTTAAATAAAACCATTTCACAGGTAAATCGAATGTGATCTAAATTTTGATATCTTTTTTAAGTTTTGCGACATTGACCTTTTGATGCAAAAACATCGCTAACCTACCTCAAAATTGTCGTAGACTATGGTAGACTGAAAAATATGCGCAAAGAGCTTATACGTGTATCTACCAGTTGATTGCTAATTGAACTGGTAATTGTAATTGATTGTTAACTGAAGTTAATTGCTCGCAATTAACTTGTAATTATGTTACACCCTGCTTTGCAATTTTTCGGAGCTGTCAAGTTTTTTTATTTTCTATTTAAATTTAAAGGTACATTTTCATTTCATAACCATTGTCGACAAAGTTGCATAAAAGCTCTTTGCACTCATTGACATTTTTGCTCTAGCCAAAACTAGATTTTTATGTGCAATAGAAGAGTTACGAGTGTTGATCCAATGTAAACTAAAACCAGATTCTCTCAAGGATGCTATAACTAATATACTGAAATCAGCAAATTCATTGGCTGTAAATATATAATCAAGAACCAGTGACATAAACTAACCATACTTACATTACATTAGGTCACACAAAAATTGACATGTTAAAACAAAAATATTAGCAACATTTGTTCAGCTAGCTGAATTCTGATTGCTGCTTACGTTTGGAAACATTTCATGTTTTTTATTCAATATTTTCCAGTGTCTTCTGACCTGAACTTCTTTTTTGTTCAGCTGAAATACTCAATATTTGCATTCAAACTGTTTTTAGCAGAACAAACCTTTTATGCGATGATCCTTACCATACACTTCTCACGCAAATAAAGGAAAACCACTAGTAATCAAACTAGCCTTGAAACTTATTTTCCAAAATATGTTGTAGCGCAGTTTCCATTGTAAATAGGAAAATTTTATTATATACATCAGAGTATCAGAGCTTCATCAAACAAATAACTACTATTAGCCTGGTAGGGCTATTAATTATTTCTATAGCAATGCATTCAAAATTTTTATGAAAATATTGTAAATATTTAAAGTTAAAAAACAGACTTTAATACAGACAGAAACAACAAATGAACTAATTGCTATTGATGCAATCAAATCAATATTCATACAATTTAGCAGACACTTTTTTACTGATATTTGCTATTATGGGTTCTTTAAAACCAGAAATGTCCAATTTTGGTAGTCGACCAAAAGTGGCGGTATATCAATAGGTGGCGCTTTATCTTTTAACTGTTTACTTTTAGTGGCGCTCAAATAGAGGTAATATTTACACAAAGGCAGTGTTCAAATAGAAATTTTACAATAAGTTGGATTCAAATGAGCATTCAGACTTAAGAAAACATCAAATTGGAGTACCAATAAACTTTCAAGTGGAATTTGAAACTGTAATCAAAATAATAATCCATTTAGGAGCTTAACAGAATCCACAAATTAATCAAATTCTGATTTTGAATTTGAGCTGACCAGACTCCTAATTGTATTTAGATGTAAACTCCAAATGTATAGATGACTTACAAACAGAACTGAAATCAAAACTTTCATCAGACTCACAATCGGAGACTGATGATTAACAACACCTTTAAGGCCATTCATGTTATAAATTATCAACACGCAAATCAGATTCTGAATTACAATCTAACCCAAAGTTTGCTTTGCACTCTACATCCAAATTGCGTTCTAACTCAGAACTTGATGAGGAAATTATTACTTTGAATCAGAACTTCCTGTGAAGTCTTAATCTGAATTCAGACTGTGTGCAAACTCAAAAGCCTAGAGCGCATGTTTAACGGTGTCAGCAAGAAATACAAATCAAATCAAATTGAAAACCCGCTACAAGCTCAAGTATAAATTTTGAATTTTATTACGTTTTGAAAATCAGGTCGCAGTCTAAAACTAATTCTAAATTTTTGTTGAATTGAAGATCTTGATCAGAACCCTAAAATTATCGAAACCTTTTGATCCAGTAAGAAAGTTTGCGGGTAGTGCTTTAATGAGAGTCTAAATGGGAACCTTAATCTGAAAATGAGTTGGAATTTGAATAGAAACTTGTGCTGAAATCAAAATTGAAACACCTCTGTATATTTAAAGTATGAACTTCCAATGGAATCTGTATCAGAATCTTTACTGAAACCTCCAACAAAGTCGGAATCGGAATTTAAATTGGAGTGCTAATATTATTGGGATGCCAATTATTGGAATTAGAAGATTTGTTTTTTAAACCAAATCTTTCAGCCTCGATCAAACCTAAAACAAAATGAAGAGAAAATATTTTTAATGAAATAAGAATTCCGAGTGGTATATAGAACAAATAACTGAAACAAGAGGACATATTGAGTCATACTACCAGGTAAACTGAGCAACTTTATTTGCAAAAAGACAACCGATAGCTGAGACTGGAAATCAGTAAGACATACGACAGTATGGTTATTTTTAAATGCAGTGTTGCTTTTGCACATTATTATGAGTGAAATATTTTTTTTCCAGCTGCAAGTTGTATGTAGAGTAAATATCTTAACCTACGCTGCTTATAACAAATCTGATACTAAAAAACTTGTCCAAGCAGCTATAACCTAAGTATATAGTCATATGATCTAGCAATCAGCATAAAATCTAGCCTTCTGGTTCTAACACAGCCCTAACAGCCCAACTAGTTAAACACTTCTGTCATACTTTTCAAATGATTACCCAGTCATCTAGTATCAAGTCATTTAGTCTCTTCAAACTTTTTTCTGAAGTGTCTTATCCATGACTACCAGATCAACAGTATCACCAAGCAAATATGATAGTGCAAGGTGAATCTTAATAATTGACAATGTTTTACCTTGTTTAGCATAGTACTGTTTTTGGTTACTTTATTTGACTCAACATCATCTACTTCTGGTTCACCAACTATATTTCACTGCCTTGTCTTTCTCTATAGCATCCGACATTGTTCTTTTCATGTCACAAAGTTAAACTTTGTTTAATCTATCAGTTATGTATTTTCTGCTGCCACAACTCTGTTTATACATAAAACTTATTAGTTTGACCGCCCTCTTTTATTTAACTATTCTTGCAAACCGATTTAAAACAAAGACCACATGTTTGTGTAGCTTCAAAGCTATAACAGCTACAAGCTAATCCAAGATAAATAGCTGGGAGGAAACTAAAAAGATTGCGTAATATATACTGAGAAATTTGAAATATAATCCAAAATTAATTTTCATAAATGTTGGTCAGGTAGGGAGTAGTGTAGCAAGCTAACAACTTTAACAGCATCCAATGCTAAACCTAATGCCAGGTTCTCATATATGCCCAAAGCACCGGTGACACCACCGCAGGATAGCAGCAGTGAAATGTGAACCTACGTGATGGGTACCGCTGAGTACCGCCGGTAGTTGCTGGCAGAAACACAAGAGTTTAGCACTGTTAAAATTTTCTGAGAGCTACAGGCAAAACCTTCCCCAAATGCACTGTCAGGTTAAGACCAGCATTATTTAAACGGCAAGTCAAGCAAACATTTTTTATGCCATCACTAGCGATGAGGCTTTATGTAAACATCAGCTGTTGAGCCTAATGTCGCAAGCGTTGTGCTGCGCAATATTACCATTGGAGTGTCGCAATCGATATGGGGACCAGGCTTTAGTAGCTTTTTTATCTTTGATTTGTTATATACTAAATGAATTAAACTAAATCATATTAGAAACCAAGAGCAGAAACTATTAATTGATGTCAGAAAATTTATTCAGAGAAAATCTAAATAACTCAATTTTACAAGTTGATCTGATAGTTTTTATAGAAGCAACTAGTTATGCAGCAAGTGTTTTTTTTCTAGAACATTGTTCGGCCATGTTAGACATAGCAAAAAATTAGGAAAAAACATATTTTAATGATATGGTCACCTTCTCCTGTTAGTATTATATAAACTGCTTTTTTGCAAGTGGTGCTTAAACTTTTATTTCACCACAGACTTTTCTGGTGGAAAAATTGCAATAAACCAAACATCATGGGATACTCATGAAAAAAAAGTACGAGTTGGTAGCTCCAAAAAAGTTAACACAAAGCCGATAAAATTAAAAAACTGCAAAAAGTTGTTTGGAGTTTTTGTTTAAACACCGCTTGCTTTAAAGTCTAAAAACTAAATGCACAGTGCTAATAAACCAAAAAAAGAGAAAAACTTTGACATATTTTAATCAAGGTTTAGCCTGTCAACTTTAATTCTAACCTACACTTTTGACTGACTAAATTGAGAATTTTACTCAAAATATTAAAAATTAATCACTAATGATTATTTAATTATTTTTTGTAGTATAATGGAGTTGTTCTGTAATATCCATTCTCTATTACGTTTGACCAAAAATTTTTAGAAAACAGTTAATAGTTCGAGAGTTTCAGGGTGGCTAAACATCATTAAAGTAAAGTGTTGTAGCTGTTTCTAGTGTTAATGTGATCTGTTTAAAATCGAACTCTTGAAAATAACTTTGGAGTAAAATGTTTTGATCTCAATTAAGTTGACAGGGTGTTACACAAAACAAGCAGACTTACATGTTTATGGGACTTTGCAAATGTAACACATTGTTAGTTTGTTTAAACTGCTCCAAACTTGATCTCTCAAAATTGTTACATGCATCACTAAAATCACTGAATTGCTTTTCATTATTCATGCTAGTCAAATAAAACAACGCGAATATGATGAAATGATTTTTTTTCTGCCAAAGGTTCAAATCTATTATACAAATGACAATCGTTGAGTTTGCCCAACTTAAAGAGTGTTCTTTCTTTTTTTTGTCGTACGAGTTTTGGTCTTACGAAGCAAACTGAATTAATATGAGCAGTAAATAAATTATAGAGCGGTCTTTCTTTTTTCCATTCGGTCGTATGAAGCCAACTGAATTAATATGAGTAGTAAATACCGTACTTTTGGACTATTAGCTGCTACTATGTTCTGATGATTTGAGCCAAGCGGCTTATATAAGGCTGCGGCTATTCTGTGTTTTTTCTTTCACCGCGAGGGCGGACTAAACAAAATACCCAGTTAGTGCACCTCTGTGAAAGAAAAAATGAAACAATGCCTAACGGTACTGTTCCGTTAGGCGCTAGAATAAAAATTGTAGGTTAATACCGAACAGTGCCCAACAACACTGTTCCGTTTTAAACAGCAAAGTCGCGGTCCTGTTAAAAAGCACGGTCCTGAGTTATGCGGCCTACACAATGGTGCCTATACAGCTATACAAATGTACTTCACGTTAAATAAATTCATGAGTAGTAAATCACATGTAATTAATATTTACTGCCAACGAGAAAAGTTACTGTGAACGTCTGTTTTTTCCGCCCACCTAGACATATGTTTTGGGGTTTGACCTACTAAATTTCTACTTCAAAAAGGTGAGTACTTATTCAATGTGATATTGTCTATAAATTGCCACACCTACACTACTTAAAAACGTTGGATTTTCTATTGTTCGTGATAGTAAACATGTTCATATCCTTCAGCAGCTGAGTTACTAATTTTTTTCCAGCTACAAGTACTGTAACTTACTACTAAAGAACTTGCACGGGTACTCTGAGGGTTGCGATAGGCGATGGTGAAAAGAAAGAAAGCAGATGGTATTGACTGGTTGTCACTAGATTTAGCCATGACCAGCTGCACGTCGCCTGCTCAAAAGTAGGCACAAGCTGAAAACTGTTTGTTCACACACCGACAGAAAAACCAAAATGTTGTCTACTCGTAAGTGTTGCATTGAACTAACATCGTGTTATTGTTATGTCTTTCTTGCATTTAATTAACATTATGGTATTGTTATGTCATGCTATGTTCTTCCTGTTCTGCTAAACTTACATATTATCCGCATGCTGCATTGTCTAACATATTTTGCAGTATATATATGTATATATATTTTCATGCATTCGTTTTTGTTATTGTATCTTACAAAAGGGCTTTCACGTTGGCGTTATGTTTTGTTATTGTGAGATGCTAATAGTGTTTTTGCCTTGACATCATACTTTCTGTGCTGTTATGCATATAATTTTTATTGACACAACCGCATTATTGTTTGTATATACCATGTAAAAACACAGGCTATAGACTTTTAAGCATGTAGAAGTCTTCATTCAATAAATGCTGGCGATAGCAAGATATTTTGTAGAATGTCTTTAAAGATGCAAAATTTTTCAAAACTGCTAGTTTGACAAACTTCAGTTTGCCTAGCAATGTCAAGTTAATTATCAGTTCTCTGTTCACAAATGGGACAACTCCGATTGGAGTGGTTTGAGACTGATGCATTGTAGACTAGCTGTAAAACATATTGCAGATTTCCTATGTTCTCCCCAACATTACTGACATGCATGACTGCATTTGCGTATGGATAGCCTGATCAGGGCAAAAAATTTCAGTAGGCTGTATATTTGGAGTTGTCTTGCACTATGAAAATACTGTACTCTCAATAAATTCCTTGCTGTAAATGAATCTGATCCCGCGGATGGGTAATGCAGCTAGCAGTTCGGGTTTAGGGCTGTAGCGTCACTCCGGGATGCACGTGAATTTTTTTTTGCTTCGACTGCAGCAAAAGTCTCTAGGCATGGCGCTCTGGATGAATGAGTTGGCGAGTACAAAGCGATTGATTGTGAAGCGATTGAGTGCTAAGCGATTGATTGTGAGGTGATGGATTGCGAGGCGATTGGTTTCGAGGCGATTGCGAGGCAATTGATTTCAAGGCAAGTGCGAGGCAATTGATTGCAAAGTGAAAGCGTGCAAAGCAATTGATTGCAAGGCGAGTGCGAGGCGATTGATCGCGAAGCAATTGTTTTCGAGTTCGTTTCGATTGATGCAAGGCAAACTCGAGGCGATTGATTGCAAGGTGATTGAATGCGGGTGCGAGGCGGTTGATTGTGAGGCGAGTGCAAGAGTGCGATTTTCAACTGCTCGGCAAGTAAAAACTCGTCGGCCATGTCGGGGACTCGGTGGCAAAAGTGAGCGACCGTCTAGTGCAAATATAGAGGGGTATGAACGGATGCATGAATCTAAATGCATGTATCTAGAATTTTTACTAGATTTTACATGCACCTAGCGGTAAAACACATTGCAGATTTCCATTGTTCTTCCCAACATTATTGACATGTATATGTGTATGCATACTCTGATCAGGGCAACAATTTCAGCAGACTGCATATTAGGAGTTGTTTTACAGTATGAAAGACAACTCTCAATAAACCTTATGTTGTGCGTGAATCTGTTCCCTTAGGCGGGTAATACAGCTGGTGGTTTATAAACACAGCAAAAGAGTTGTTTTAGACAAAGGAAAATAGCTGTACAAGTTATGATGTCTAAAACAAGAAGATTGTTATTCCATTATCTTTATACATTTATGTCAGATGTAAACTGAGTTTATCTTTTCGATCGATTGGTAACTTATTAATAGAGCATGATGATACTTGATAAGCCTATTATATACTGTGAATATAAATACCTCTAGAACGAAATGGTGAGACATGAAAATTAGCAATGATTCTAGAGTGCAAAGAGCAAGACTTCATTTCACACAAACAATAGTCTATTTATTTAAATTGGGGAAAAAAATCAAAATAACAAACAAAAATGACAATCAAAACTTTCAAAATACCACATTATTGTTAGTAACTAAACTATACATTAGAGTTCAGTCTCATCAGGTGAGGTAAGTTATTTAGCAATCTACTATCTATTCAATGATAAAAATGATAAGATAATCAGTGAGAATCACAGTCAATACAAAGAGTCTGGTTGAAAGAACCTATCGGTTCTCAGCAAAGGTTAAATACTTGATAATGAAGAATGACGCATTTTTCCAGTCCTGCAGTAAGATTTAATTTTATATAAAATAATTGAATAACAAACTTGTCATGACATATCAAAATAAACAAGAGTCAGCAATTGTTAAAAGTTATGTTTTTTTAAATGTCTAGCAATAACCAGCTTAGAATTTTTCTAAATCAAGTTTAATAATCAACTTTTTAAGAATGATTGACAAAGGTTTGTGTAGTCTGCTGAAACAGCGTTACATCAGTGATGGGTTAGAGTTTTTTTGTAATCTCCTTAAGCTGTATTGTATTAAGTTTGCATAGAGTCTTAGTTCAATTTAGAGGATAAAACTCCTAAGTTTCCTACAAAAAGTACTATATTGTTTATTGGTGCAACGGAACTTTCAGCTTATTAGGTACAGAATCAAATAGCTTAAAGTATGGTGGCTAACTTCTCCCTAAATGAATCTGTCATGTTCATAGAAGATATACAAAGTTATTCAGGCAAGCCTACACAAAAGTGGCAAAAGATTTACCGGTTTTGGTAACCTGGGAAAAAGTATAATTTTCTCCCGTGGGTAAAAGTGCATGTCGATGTTGGAACATTTCCACCTTGCGTGTTGTTTTTCTGACTCATACTGACCTTTCTCACTCTCTGCTGTACCTATAAGTACCATTAAAATTATTATGAACAACTTGTAGTTACAAATTGGTATGGCCTCTTTAAAAATATCATTTTTAAAATTATTAGAAAAACATTTTTTGCTGCAGTAGCACAGCATGAACTGTTTTCAAATAAAGTATTATCAATCGTAATATGTTATCATTTCTAAAAAAGGTGAAACTGAGTGAGCACGCTCATAACTAGCCTCATGAGTTTGAATTTATAAGAAGATAAAAATGTGAAACAGCAAAGATGCTCTTTTGTTCTAACAAATTTTTAATAAAAGTTTGGTTGAATTAGCAATTATATACATTTACAAATATATTGACTAGATTTGAGACCCATCAAAACACTATATGTGATGCAAGTATAGACTTGAGACAATTTTTCCCATTTTTGCAGAAATCAAACGTACCAGTTTAATTGTGAAGCTTTGTAAAACTGTTTTATGTCGCTCCCCTTTTATGTAAAAGAGGCTTGACAACTAAATGTATGGATAGTAAGGTATAAAATGATATTCTGATTTTAGACTTTAGTTACAGTTAAGAGAAACATAGTAAGAGAAGTCTTTGCCTATCTTTGAGCAGTAATTCTTGCTTTGAACTGAACTCTAGGAATAATAGTAGTGCTTCATATTAGAAAGTCTACATATTATTTTGTGGTTACATCATAAAAAATAAAGTTACAATACTCATTGAAATTGTGGTGTATTATAATTGCTTGATTGTAATTATACCACATTTTCACCGTAACAAATTTTAAACATGAAATGTGGCAACAGGAAACTCTCAGTTACGAACACTACCTAAATTCTAAATAGGCTTTTCTATCTCAAGGTACTGTGATTGACTTGTGTATCTCTTATCTATAGAAATTAAGATTATGAGAAGCAACTTTTGTAGAAAAATTGCATAAAACTATAAAGAGGGAATCTACTATTGAAGTAAAATAACAACTTATTATTAGATTTTAGTGCACTTGAAAAAGGTCGAGGAAAATGGGAGTACAGCTAAAGACTATAGTAGCGTTTTGCCCTAGGCGTATTTACGCAACCAGGTAATTAAAATTACGATGTAATTCAACTGATGGCAAATAGTAAAACTCTTGTGGGAAGAAATACAAAGGTGAATGTATTAACTTTTGCTCATGTATATAAACAGCTGTTTTTGTTGAATGTGTAGTCAGAGTTTTGTTTGCATGATGTGACATTGTGAAATATTTTAATACTACAATATATTGATACACATATGACAAATTTTTCTTGGTAATCTTTGAAAGGTTAGATCAGAGAGTTGAGCTGGTATATAGACATTATGTTTTTTGCTGTAATATAGGTATATTGTATTATTCACTCTTACTTGAGTCTCGCTAGTTTATACAGTTTGTTTGCAGCTGTAGTATAAAAATATGAACATGTACTGCATGCTCATGTTGAGGCTAGGCTGATACATACATGTATATATATAACGTTATATATATATATATATATATATATATAATTGTTTCCTCACCCCGGATACCCCGTATGGGTGGTAAATTCTGCTCTAACTCGGGTCTCCTACCAGAGACCTGGGAGTTTGAGCACTCTTGCAGACTAACTGGAAGAGCACATGAGTCACTATATGACCAGTGCTTAGAAAGGAATTTGGCGCAACACCCGAAGAGCCAGACATCAGTTACTGGTAGATCGGAAGGCCTGTCAAGACAGCAAGAGAAAGCATACCAATCTTGCCATGGCTTGGATTGACTACAAAAAGGCCTATTACTCAATACCCCATAATTGGATACTTGAGTGCCTCAATATGTACAATGTTCACCCTGCTCTTGTGGCATTCATCAATATGTCAATGACCAAATGGAAGACGGAACTGGCTTCCATTTGGTACGTTTTTTGCCATTAGCACCTAACGCGTTTTGCCATTGGCACCTAACGCCAATGGCAAAAAGCTGGTGAGTGTAAAAATTAAGCGAGGCATCTATCAAGGTAACTCCTTATTAGTGCTGTTCTTCTGCATATGACTAAACCCTCTAAGTAATATACTGGAAAAAACTCAAAAATGGCACCAAGATAAACCACCTCTTTACATGGATGACATCAAACTGTACGCTAACAAAAAAGGGACATTGATTCGCTAATACACCTTACTCAGGTATACAGCAAAGACATCGAAATGATTTTCGGTATTGAGAAATACGAAAGGCTAATTCTTAAGAAAGACCATTTTATGCTCACAGATTGCCTAAAAACGTCAAATAGTACCATCAAAGATATAGAATAAGGGTACAAGAACTTGGGGAATATGCAAAGCAACATCAACCATGAAGCCAAGGTATGTCACAAAGCCATTTCCGAATACAAGAAACGCCTTCAGCAGGTCCTACGGAGCCAGCTCAATGCCAAGAACCGAGTCATGGCAATAAATACCTACACACTGCAAGTAATAAGATATTCAGCAGGCATAATAAAGTGGACTGAGGAAGCTATCAAGGAAACAGATATAGCAACTCATAAACTGCTGACCATGCATGGAGCACTCCACCCAAAATCTGATACTACTAGATTGTATCTTGATAGAAAAGATGGCAGTAGGAGACTCAAAAGTGTACAACAGACAGTGAAAGAAGAAGAACAAAGCATCAGAGCTTATGCAGCATCCATAGCCACTTCAGATAAGTTGCTAGCTGAATTTCAATCGGCTGCTCTTACAACGGAACTTCGCCCTGATGATGAGGAAATTAACAGGCACACGAAGCCTCGTCATGGAGCTTACCACTGACAAATATAACCACCGACAAATACCTAAGATTGGCGATCTTCACCAGACATATATGTGGCTGAACTAAGGAAACCTAACGGCCAATACGAGTTGCTAATCATGGCAGCCCAGGAGCAAGTGCTCTCAACAAGACAACTCCAAACAAAAATCTATCACACTAGAGATGATCCTAGATGCAGATTGTGAAAAGATGCACCTGAGAATATCCAACACATCATCAGTGGATGCAAACAGCTAGCAGGAAATGCATACACTGAGCAGCATAATCATGTCACAGGTGTTGTGTATAAAAGTCTATGGGATGAGTATGGCCTTAATAAACCACAACACTGGTGGGAAGCTCTTGGTAAGGTGAATGAAAATGACCGTGCTAAGATCCTCTGGGACTTCTACATCCGGACTGACAAGCATGTCCTAAAAAACAACCAGATATAGTGGTGGTGGACAAGGAGAACCAGAGCGCTACTATAATAGATATAGCAGTACCCAATGACTACAATATAGATGGCAAAGAAAAAGAAAAGGTACATAAATATCTCCCTTTTGGAGATGAGATTGAAAAATGCTGGGATGTAAGAGCAACTGTATTCCTAGTAGTCATTGGGGCACTGGGCACAATAACACTGGGGCATAAAATGTAGCTTGCTCAAATACCAACAGCATTGCACTCAGGTGAGTTGCAGAAAAGTGCGCTATTGGGAACAGCTAAGATTTTGAGGCGAGTGCTCAAACTCCCAGGTCTCCGGCAGGAGACCCGATTTAGAGCAGAAATTACCACCCATACGGGTTAACCGGGATGACGAAACAATTTTTGTATATATACATACAGTATATATATAATTTATATTATATATATAGGTATGTGTATATATACATTTATAAATGTATATACATAAATATATATGTGTGTTTCTGGCCGGCAGCCTGGTGTGTCTTTGCTTTTTTCGGATAGGCATGATGGCATGCCTGATTCGTTTTCCGGCCCAGGCTTTAAATCATCCACATGAGTCCAGACTATAAAGTAGGAAAGGATAAAGGATGAGGTTTGCCCCTGCTAGCATAGCAGATGCAGACCTTCTAATTTTTGGCTCTCCATTTTTATGTCAGGGCCTCTTGGATGTATGGGCTGGTTGAGGCAGCTGTCATGACACACTGCAACAAAACACTGATTGATTTTCTTTTGCCTTAGGATTACGGTTTTTTGGTCTCAGTGCAACTAGTACTTTACATCACTAATGTTACCTATGTCTGTTTCCCTGGAGTAACAATATTTTTACGTAAAGCTGTTGCTTGTTCCTAAGGGCTCTGAAGCTCCGCATTGCAGATTATTCTTTTCCTTTTATTCTTGAGACCTTTTCTTTTCCGGCTGCTGCGGCACCTAATATGTCTTTTTCTTTATGAACTTGCCAGTTGACTGAACACAATGTCTTTGATTGCCACCACCTCCTTTTCATGAGCCATCTTTATGAACCACGAGTAAGCGGCTCTTTGGCCTTCCGGTTTGATCGGAAAGAACTCTATCCAGGCACGCACGGTTTGTGTCAGGATAGCTATCGGCATAGCCAGAAGGGTCTCCGCAGGGTGGCCTGCTAGAATGAGCTGCAAAACAATTCTTTCACCATGTTGACCTTATAGAGGCCCGGTAAATTTGTGTTCGCCATCTACAAAAGTATTTGTACCTAAAAAGTATGCACCTGAAGAGAGGTTGCATCAGCCTGCCTCAGTGTGCTTAGGATTGAGCTTGCATGAATAAAATGTCGGACTGAGCTCAGAGCATGCCAAAAGAGGTTCTTACGTGGTTGGCTTGTTTTCAGTCTTCCGCCTCTTTGTTCATGGTCCCTTAAAAACGTTGCAAAGGATTTAGAGAAGAAGAGGACGGAAGAGAGCCTGGATAAGGGAAGCCCGCATCAAGGAAGCCCCCGGTCTTCTTCGCTCAGGTACTAGATTCAGCTACTGCTTGTAACTGACTGATAAAATACTTGAAATCCCCAAATTCCGTGTACTGAGGTGCCTTGAACTGATGGACTAGGAATAGACACAGGGTGCCATTACTATTGTTCAAGGACCTTAGCCAACTAGTCAATCCCTCAGTCCGTGCTCATCAAGCTTCGGCCATCCATAATCTACTGGAAAAAGCTTGCTAACGGCTAGGGGAGGGTGATGCTGTTTCCAGACCATGGCTTGCCAGAGGTTTGAAATGTTCCTGCCTCTAGACTCAGTCTTGTGGAGCTAAAATATTTGATCCCACTGCTGCTACCAGTGTAAAGGAAACTGCCCGCTCCTTCACTCTACACAAAACATTAAATTAATAAATAAACATATTGCGTGTTTAATCGCCAGAGGATATATATTATCTAGCAAATATATATAAATACATGAATTCAATTGAGTGTGCATACCAATGACAATCGTAAAAAAATCTGTGCTTGTTCTGCTAAAAATAATGGTGTTCTCATTTATTTTAAAGGATTGATTTTTGTTAGGCACCGCCTCTTCTCTTTATTTTTCACTCGGTCATTTTAATTATCACTCAGTTGACTGATTTAGTTTATCGATGACTGAGCCTTGCCGATAGCAAAAGGCTTGCTCCGGTGATGTCACTGACCTTAGGGTTATTCCTTCTAGCTCGAATAACAGCACGCTGGCACAACAATAGATATATTTATATTAAAATATGTGTAATATTGGTGTCATAAATTTGCTGATGTTTGTTGGAGAAATGAAGTTGTTAGACTATCCTGGGGAAATCATCTACCAAACTTTTTCTTAGCCAGTGAACATGAGCATAAGCAAACAAGCAGAAACGGCAGAGGCTGCAGGCTGCGCATGATGAAAATCCAACAGAAAGGCTAAAATGAACTATCAATTTATGCACACTGCAACCTGGTATGTTGTCCAAAAAAAGAGGAGGGGGACAACCAAAGTCGCAAGTTTAGTTTTTTGGGGCATATCTAATTTTAAAAGCAAGGCTTATTCCCACTTACCGTGTGAAGCGGTAAGAACAGTCCTCAACATAAAAGGAAAGCTGTCTCATGCCATATCAAGCCTGCCGAGAAGAACTGAGTCGCGATACAGATACATTGAGCTAAAAACGGGCTCAGCCTAAAGGGAGCTAGGCCAGTCCACCAAAAAAGAAATAGAGATAACCTAAAAATGGTCTGGGTAATTCCTCAGCTTCCAGTGCTGCCACTCAACTAAGCTAATAAAAGAAAAAACTGAAAAAAGTTGATAAGGCTCAAAAATGTCAATTACTGTGGGAAAAAAGGCTCTGTACTTGATTGTCAAAGAGGCCACTTGAGCCAATACGACACAATAAACTCCACTACAGCACTATAAACTTATGATCTGCCATACAGAACTCACTACATACAAAATGAATACTGCCTCTGAATGTTCATAACAAGACCTGCTAAATCAGTTGGACGCTTCTACAAAAAACTCATCTATATCAGCCAACCGGTGAGAAACATTATTATAAAAGTGAGCTGAGATTGTCTTAAAAGTGTCAACAGTACTAACACATGCTCGACTTCCTAAATTTGTAGTATTGACAGATTGAGCCTTCACAAAATAATTAACTACCCAAACAAGGATTTCTATAGGAACGACTCCACTAGAGTCGCACGATACACTCGATTAGTTTGAGGAAGCACCAGTTGAGACACCCGCTTTCAAAGTGCCATATACTGTGGATGAGGCATGCTACATATAAATACTGCAGACTGCACTAGCTAAGAAAAAAGTGAAGCTGAGCTTCAGCTCCATAAGGTCAAACTACTTGCTACTCTAAATAACCAGGAGAAACTTAGGCTTAGGTCAGTCAGATATTTGTCTCTGGCAAAGCTAAAATTGAACTGAGACTCTGCAAAAGCAAATGGTAGTTACAGAATCTGACAGTTCACTTCTAGTCACAATGTGGGGCCCGCATCATGTGATGCAACACGTTATGATCTGTGTACGGCTCTGTTTCTGGCAGGATGTTTCACGAAACCAAGTGCTGAGACATCAAGATGCCAAAATTTTTGAAAAACCTGATTCGGTGGTATGTCTGGTTGGTAAGCCAAAATGGAGCTGGTTCCTGGCCTATCGAATATGGTATTCCCAAACTAAAATAACTTCATTTCGCTTGATTTTCAATACCAAGGATTGACTTTAGCAGAGCCAAAGAATCCAGCCCAGTCATCCAGACGTTCAGCCTACATCAAAGTAAGACAAATTTTAGAAAAGTTTTAGGAAGTTTTAGAAATTTTAGGAAATATAGAAGTTTTAGGAAATTTTATAAGTTTTAAGACTTCCCCTTGAAGCCTACCCGCCATTTGACTTCTGAAAACTGGCCAGCATTTAGAAAACTGGGTGATTTGGTACTCAAGCTGGTCAGCTATTGCCAAAACAAGAGAAAAAAAACAGATAAGCTAAGCAGCTAAATCAGAACCTCTTGGGCTGAAAAAATGCAGTCACAGCACCTAAAGACCAACTTCACACTAATGATCAATAACTAGTGAGGGAAGACATTGGGAACTTGGGGTTCAGTGGTCCAGTAGCTTGTAGCCTGTGTTCAGTTGGCTCATACCAAAGTTTGAGTAGAAAGATTACACTCCTAATAGTGCAATACGTGGTAAGACACAGCCGACCTTTAAACCGGACCACCGAGTAATAGAGCATAAATATAGGTTTCTCTGATATTACTCAAAAACTAGCAAGCACAAAAAAGCTGAGATCGTTTATGTACACTTCTGTCTACAACTATCTGCATATAACAAGTGAAGAAAATATACTATATTCAGATAATCAAACAATGCGTGTTTTTAGAATCTCGGCAATATGCTAGGCATTATTTATAATACAAAATCTGTTATCAGATGTGCGAGAGAGTTTGCGTTATAGCTATTGCTGGAGTTGTGCTGGTCCACACAAAGTCCACTATTGACTGTTACATGGAACGTCGGTGTTAACGGCTCCTACATTAGTTGTGCGTAAGAGTATAATTAATTATTGTTAGCATTTTAGCAACTATCTTGAAGTGTCAGTTTTGGCTTGGCATACTACAGAGTTGTCCTGATCTTATTTCACTTAATAGTTAAATTACTTACAACCACTGAAATCAGCTGTGAAAAAATATGTCTACGATCAAAGCAATCGGCAGGAAAATGTCTTATGTACTTATTGGTGGTATAGATATTGTGTTTCTATCAGATATAATAGTCATTTTCTGCTTTATTACCATAATGTTTAACAAATATAAATTAAAAAAGATGGTTTGCATAACAACTAGCTATTAACTCGGGAGTAGCAATTCAGTTAGCTAGCTTTTCAGATAACTTTTAATGTAAAGCCTATTTTATTATTATATTGGCTGAAACTTATTTTTATATTCATTTATCCGCGTAGGAGCTATATCTTGATACATCATTAACAAATATGAAAAGAGTATATATAACTTCCAGTGTTGGTCACTTGGTTTGTTTATGTGTTGTGTGTCCAGCGTTAGCAATAAAATATGTCCGCTTGCTGCGGTTGCCTGAGTACAAAACAAACGAACCATGCCACACTAAACATTAAGCTCGGACAGACATTTTGATGAGACTTTTTCAGACAGTCATGTTAACTAACACTCCACGTTGCCATCATGTCGCACTAATGAATAATTGTGGACAAACTTATTACACCTGCCAATCTTCAATACCACACTAGAATGCCTGTCGACAAGAAGAAAATTTGTTCCAAAAAAATTATTCAAACTTGTAGAACAAATAGAGATAAACAATCATTTCATTTAAAAGATAAAAAGGTAAATGTTGTAAAGGTTAATTAAAATGAGCAAATGGAGCAAACAAAATGTAATACTCATGTAACGCCTGGTGTTCACCTTGTAAAGTATACTTACAATTTTGAATAAACTCTCAATATCTCTGTGGCATGAGTGTTTGTAGAAAGTAGCAACTAACAGTCGGATAAACCAAGATCCATGAGATGTGGACCTGATAGATGTGTATGCTGCAATATATAGTAGGTTAAATAAATACTATCTGCACTATTCTATAGCATAACATCATATTCATTCTATGTAATATACGTAGAGTTGCGTTCGATAATTGTAGGGTAAACTATTTTGCAATAATATTTTTAGCAAAATTTTATGATGGCGTGCTCCATTAGCAGCTCGAGTAGTAGATGCAAATTTAAAAAAGTATAATAAAACTCCACCACAAATGACTGCATTAGGAATGTGCTACAAAATTCAAGCAAGCCCAAAACAAATGTCTTAGTTTGATAAGTGAAGGGGTATAACATTTTCAATTAGTAATCTTGTAAAGGAGTTTGCCGACTTTTATTTAGGCAAGATCTAGAATGCTGCATAATAAAAAGAAAATCAGCCGGTTTTCCCTGCTTTTACTTAGGAAATAAAATCTAGTGGCCGGGGAGCATACGAATATTGCTCCGCTCTCTTAACGAACACGCTCCTTCTATATACAATAATTTACATGTTCTGAACAACGGAACCCAGTAAATAAAACCAACTAACCATGGGACTAAATAGAATCGCTATATTGTTGGCATGGTTATAAAACATAACAACAGCAATACAACATAACACCGGCACAGCATAATAGCGATTTATTATACCAAACAAATTAATAGTGATGTAATAAAAAGCAAACACAACATGCAAGATGTATACATATGGAAATATTTACAAGAAACAGAAAGTCATTGTTTGCCGTCCACCACACATTCCCCACTATTACAGACTGTGCCTAAAGAAACAAGAAATAGTGGAACAACCAAACGGGTCTATGTCTCATGTAGTTCAGCACAACGTTTAAGGAAAGTAACTCTTCTACTGAATATCTGTTTTTCGTCAGTAGCTGATGTATCCTGGTTTTAGTACTGTGAGCAACCTCTTTGCACGGTCTTCCTTTCTCCCAAAGTGGTTGCTGCATGATCTGGATACAGGCAACTAACTGGAGGCTGTCCTATAAGAGTGATCGGATGGTCTGGACTAGGCTCTCAGGTCATCTGATCTGCGGCTAGGTCTTCACATTCTCTTGTTACCTGATGGACCTAATCACTGTACCGTTTCGGCTTTTGTATAGTACGTGATGGACGATGTTTGGGCTCTCCTGCATTGAGATGGGGTTTTTCTCAACCTGGAGAAACATCGCTAGGTGTCTAGAGTGCAGGTCCATATCCAACTCACGGGGGCTTTCTAGAAGATAATGGTTTATTTCCTCTCTTGGTTTGCTTCAGGGATGTGCTGCAAGAGGTTTAGAATTCCAACTCTTATGCGAGCCTTTGTAAAAGTCTTCACGTGAGTTTTCATGTTCGGAATTGGCCAGCAAAGTTGCCTTTTCCATTTCATCGAGCCTATCAGCTGGACTCATTTGGGAAGGAAATTCTATCAAGTTATTATCAGTTTGTTGGTGGTTGCTTCATGATTGCCGAGCACTCCTTGCCCTTTTCACATTTGGCCCTTTTCGAGGTGCCAGTGTTGCTGAAGCACTTCCAAGGTTTCTTGAGATAGCATAACATAGTTTTAACCTGGACTCGTGCTTGGTCAAAGTTTGGCCCTTCATTTCAACCACATAGGTGTAGTTGGACCACGCGGTCCTAACTGGGTAGGGGTCGACTAACCTAGCTTGTAGCTTAGCGCTTCTCACGTTGCCGCCTCAGGTTCACCAACCACACCCAATCTCCAAGTGCAAACAGTGGTGGCCCTTTTTGATCTGCCTGTCTAGTTTACATCTGCCCCTGGTTGAGAGGTTCATGCGCCTCTTCTAGCCTGTGCTGTTTCTGCTGCACATATGCGGTGGTAGATTGAATATTTGTGGAAGGAGTGGCATTCCGACTGATCAGACAGACGCAATTTTTGGCAATCATCCTGAAGTTAGACGCCTTGCCTGTCATGATGAGGAGGGCTTTAATACGCCCACATGAGTTGGAGCAATAGTTCATCCCATTCTTCCTGTTCCCGTGCCAACAACATGGATTTCAAAAAGTCGCCCTGGACTCGATTGTTTCTCTTTACGATCCCAATCGCCTGATGATGGCAAGGAGTATTTCATGTTTCGCTCACCTTTCGGAGTTGGCAGACCTCCTTTATCGGTTGGCTCTCAAATTAAGTGCCTTGTTCTGTAGGAAAGTTTTTTGGAAACCATATATAGCAAAACACTCTTTCATTGAAAGCACTGGCCATCACTGGAGCCGTGGCCTCAAGGATGAAAATGGCATCCTGACATTGGGTAAAATGGTAGGAAAGTATGGGAAATGGCCCCTCGGAGCGGTGAATAGGGGACCTACCAAGTCAACGGCAACCTTCATCTAGGTTTGGCCTGCATATAACGGCAGTTGGCTTTCTGCAGGTTTAGTCCCTCCATACCTGGCGGCTTGGCACACATCACAGCTGCGTTCCATCCTGTGTACAGCAGCTGTCAATCCGGGCCAGGAGGCACTCTGCAGTCTTCTCCACCCCAGGGTGGGTCATGACAGGTGTTTCCCATGTAAGCAGCTCCCTTATTATAGCTGGTGGGTACATGGCACTCTACTAATTTGGACCATAAGGGACCACTCTGACTTCCATTACACAATCCTGCCTGATTCTCAGAAATTCCTTCCTGCTATGCAAAGTCCTGAGCTGCTGGCTACCCAATTCCAGTGATTTCGATTGCACTTCGGTGGGAAACCGAATTGCTCAGCGCATCATGGCTATGGCACTATTGCCCTCACTTTGCAGCCGAGCTAACTAGTTGGCTGACTCAGCCAATGCCTCGGGTCTAAAGGTAGCCTTGACCAACCTCAGGCTGGACCGTGCCTCCATGGGAGCATGGTGCTGGCCCGTCTGGCTAGTCGTTTTGCGCGCGCTGTTCTGGTGACTTCCACCCAGCTTTTATGTGGTTCTTGGAAGCAACTAGTAGTGCTTTCAGTCATTACCCGTTGGATGGCAGGGAATCCCAAAATTGCCATCAATCATACTACAACTGGTTGATAGTTTGGTCACCACCAGGCCTCGACCGTTCCCTGGTTGACCTCGGCTGTCTCAGTTGAGACAGGAGATCGCACCTGCAATGGCAAAGCCATTGCATAGAGGCATGGTCCGTGTGAAGCCATAATTTTTGTTCATACTAGTGCAGGCAGAAATGTTTTACCACTTTGATTACTGCCAACTTCTATCTGTGTGTAACACAGTAATTTCGCTCTGAGGGAATGAGTGTTTTGCTGCAGTAAGCAATCACTCGTTTTTGGTTGCCCTGCTGCTGTTGCCGCACAGCTCCCATGCCGCATTTGTAGGCATCCGTGTCCAGGATATAAGCATTCCCTGGATCTGAATACTTTAGCACAGGCGCTGTGGTGAGGCTGTGGCAAAGAGTGTCAAACGCTGCCTGCTCATCACTTGTCCATCGCCAGGGCTCTTTTTTTTCCATCAACCTGTTGGGAAGTTTCGCAACAGTGGCATATTCCGAGGTGTGCCGCTGGTAGTACCTGACAGTAATTAGAAAACCATGCAGTTTTTGAACTCCCTGCTGAGTAGGCTACCACTCGACGACTTTTACTTTGGCTGGGTTTGTGGCAACCCTTTCACTACTTACAATGTGGCCTGGGTACCGCACTTGAAACTGTAGCAGTTCACACTTAGTTGGATTGAGTTTGAGTCTGGCTTGCTACTGGGACACTTCCTTCAGCTGTTGAGGTTAGTCTTAAAGTCAAGTGCAATAACAATCATGCCATCCCGGTAAAACAGTAGCGTATGCCAGTAAAGCAGCACAACCATCTCTATATCAATTGCTTAAATGTGGCTGGGGCAGAAGTCAGTTCGAAAGAAAAGACTTTCTATTTCCACAATTCAGGGCAAGTAATGAAAGCTGATTTTTCCCTGGTATCTTCGACCAGCGGAACCTGCCAATATCCGTTGACAAGATCAAGGGAACTAAAATCTTGGGTTCTAGCTAAGGCATTCGGACTTTTGTCCATCATTGGAAGGGGATAGGCATTATATTTTGTTTCACATTGAGCCTCTGGTAATCCACACGAAACCGCCACTTTCCATTCTTCTTCACAAACACAATAGACAAGCTCCACGCTCCTCTAGCTGGCTCAATAAACCCTCAGGCCAATAGGTTCAACACATGTCTCTTGGCCTCTGATTCTTTTTAGGCCTTAAGCAGTGTAGGGGTTGACGGATAGGTCGGGTCCCGTCTTACACGGGTACGCGTTTGCATGGTTATAATACTTTACAACAACAATACAACATAATGACGACACAAAATAATATTGATATAGTATAACGAACAAGTCATAAATAATATAACAAAAAGAGCAAACACAACATTTAAAATGTAAACATATAGAAATATCAACTAGAACTATACAGTCCTGGCCTGGCGTCTACCGTATTATAATGTTATGTAAATGAATTTCCTTTTTTTAAGTTGTAACTCATTGTATCTCTGTTAGCTCTGGGATTAGGCAAGTTTTTTGGCTATCAGTTATTACAGTATAATTACAAGGTGATTTGTATTGCATATATGTCTTGGTACTCACATTCACAGCTGGACTTCATTATGAAAAAGTCATCTACGTTAAGTACAACAGGACGAGCAGCAAGAGGAAGCTGATCATAATCAGAACCAGGTGAGAAAGAAGGAAGTTCTGTGGTTCCTTTAACAGCAGACAGTGATGAAGTGAGGGACGATGTCTGCTGTTCACCACGTAACTTCACGTCTTTTGGATTTCGACGGATTTCTGAATCAGGAATTTCTCGCAAGTCGCCAGAATCAAACCGATCTAAAACGCCAAGTAGCAGATGTAATGTAAACCGTAGAAATATATAAGTGACATTATGTATAGTACCATGAAAATTCTACGCTCAGTTCCAAGTGTAATGGCAACAGTTCAGTTGGCAAAGCACATTATTTGCATGCATTCAAAATAAGAACTATAATTTGTATGGCTTTAAATATAATGAGAAATGACTAAAATACATGTAGAAAGTCCTCATTTCATTGTTCAGTATCTGGTTATTTCTTTATCTCAACTTTTTGATGAATGGAATAAACAAATATAGAAACTCAAGCATTGGTAGATATGAAACTGACTTCTGATGACTAGTTGACTTCCTTATAGTCACCAGCTAGTAGTCAGTTGTCCCATGCAAAATAAAGGCAAAAAATTTCATAGTTGGTCAAAAGCTCTTACTAAATGACTAAAATCTATCTTAGAAGATTAATTTGTATAGTGGCGCATAAGCTCAAAAATCAGGCTCTTAAAACAAAATTGAATAAATCCCATGCTATATTTGCTCATAGTCTATAAAGAAAACTTCTCATAAAAGTGCAACAGTTAGCCATGGTCTGCAGACACAACACTTCCTAAGTATGCTATGGTCCATTAATATTAAGCATGTAAGATGCTTGAAAGACAATTTTAGCAAATTTTATTTAAATCAATTATAACTTACTTGCATTTGACTAAAGCCATCATGGTGTCATTTTAAAACCTAAATTATTAATACAGACCAAATGGTTATCATATTCATTTAAAACCTGAATTATAAATGGAAACCCAAAAGGTTAGCTTGCTCTTGCTAAATATTACATTAGTTATCATGTAGTTTTGTCTTGGGTGAACAAACACTAATAAAATGTATCTTCGAGTCATTGCATAATTATGTTACTAAGCAATGTATCACATGTATGAAAGATTGACCAACTATGAAAATGACATATTTTATGTATTTTTTCACTATTGTTGAGGTACATATAGACATTTGTAGTGAAACATGAATCATCAATAACCAGGTCAGAAAAAGTGATTATCCAGCAAATTCATGCAATAAAATCTTTGCTAAAAGAGTGCCACGTATTAATGATGAAGGCAAACACCTACTGTAAGACTAAGTCAAAGACAGAAGTCAAACTATGGAAAAAGGGTGTTTTGCATTCATATAATTGGTTAATAAAAATTATTTTACCTGAAAGTATCTATAATAACGATATGAATATTTTTAAAAACTATTGCATACCACATTATACCAATGTTTTTTATCTGCACAGTATAAGACAGAGTTTCGATATTCATATAATCAGCTCTTTCAGTCAGTTACAAAAAAGTTCGTTCAATAGTTACTGATGCAGATCAGCAAGTTGATTGCATGAGGAAACATGAATAATATTTTATGACGCATCACAAAAACATTGGCTACACAAAGTATGCATTTTTTCTGTGTGTAGCATGGCCTTTTCAATGATATGGTTATACTACAAAAATAGCGGGTTCTAGTCTGAACCATATTATATTGGTCAAAAAACATACGAATATATGTTTATCTCCTTCTCAACATGATGCAACTGATTACTGAAATGTAGAAACAAAAGCTGGTAGCTTTATCTTAACACCTGAAAATGTTTACGAAAATATTTGTAGCTGTAAAGCTGTTCATAAAATCAAAGTTCACCTGGACTGCTAGAGGCTGTTGATGAAGTAATTTTTGAAAACATATTCCTGGTTTGTTCAAAAAATATTAGCTCGTTCAATCAAGTTTTAATTAATAGTAATTTCACAACAAAAATCAAGTTATTAAACTCATGTTGTTATGTTTTGATCAGTGAAAACAGAAACATATATTTCATCAAACTAATTTGAAATTTTTCTTGATTAAAAAATTAAAAAACTAAACAGCCAACTTCAAACTTGTGGTAGATGGTTGCAGGAAGCAAAACCTTCTAAAAATGTTTGAATTGTTAGGTAAATACTGGCATACTGGCTACTGATGGCTGCACTATGACACTAAAATTATATTAAAATATTTTACTCTCGGACATTTTGAACGTAAAACATTAATGGGGTTTGGGTTTAGGCTGATGTGTATTCACTGCGCAGTACACAAATAATTGTTTGCTCTTGTCATAGCTGATGAGTCACAGACTGTGCACACAGTATACAGTACACTTAGTTGATAGGCTTCGGTTTGCACTGGAAACAAGCTAAATATAATGCTTACAAACTCTAGTCTACCAAGACATGTACAACGACTGATGAATACACAAAAAGTACATTTTACACCTAGTTAGAGTTTTTAAACTTGAATTAAAATAACACATTACTGAAGGGAATTCACTCAGCATTTGCTAACACTTATCACCTATTGACTCCCCAACTATAGTGGAACAAGTCTAGCCTTTCCCACTGAGCAGTTTACATTGATAATCCTATTGCTAATTTGAGAGCAGACTATTTTATAAACAACTGATAATCATGTTTAAGAGTTGTCCACTTATAGCTGGATAAGCCTCTCAATAACTTAAGTAATTACACACTCAATGAATTTACACTCAAGAAATAATCATTAAACTCAAACTTACACTACATCTCTCATGATAGTGAATCTAAACATGTGATTGTTTCAGTGTTTAGGAATAAATTATGTACTGTAAATACTAAACTACCAATTGAAATTGACAGAAGTCACTACAACAAGTTTTAAATGAACAGAGACCATTTTGTAAAACATTCTATTAAAAGTTGTACTAGTTTTACCACAGTAAAAATGCAAATATTGATGTTTTTCAGAAAAAGCAAGAAACTTCAAGAATAATAACCCTAAAAGTTGGTAAACCAATTAACTTGTAGTCCATTTTGAAATGTTGACAATGTCTTAAGGAATTAAGTGTAGTTTTATATTTGTTGAAAGAGAAAGTAAATCTTATTTTCTGACCTCCAGAGCACGCCTGAACAATGATGAGCTTAGGTTTGCCAGCCATCGCAGGAAATCTTCTTGGTGACAAGCTGTCTCTGATAGCAAAAAAAGAGAAATAATTCTCATGGTGGTCTAGCAGCATGTCTGCATCAGATCCATGGCTCATGATGATCAGTACAAACATTCCAAGCCTGTAGTGCTCCTCCCTGCTTGTTTCCTCCTGTATTTCTTTTAGTATTTTCTGGTAAAGATTTTGCACAGAGAAAGTTGTAAATGCAAACATTTATTACCACTGTTTTCGTTGATGAAATTAGAAAACCGTTTAATCAAAGTTTACTTAAACTGGCACAAAATCACAACTTAAACATTGTAACCGATGTTTATTTTTAGAATATGGTAAGCAGTATTAAACTGTTTTTATTGCAGATGGTTTAACAAGATAATTGTCTTAAGAAACTCATGGTTGAGACTACTCATTGCTTGTTGTCAATTGCATTTGCAGAAATAGCAGAGACATAGTAATAGATTGATAGGTAAACTGTCCAAATGTGAAATAATTAAAGTATGTATTGCATGTTTAGTACACAGTTGAACTGTTTATATAAACACTTAAGATTCTGTGTGAGACGACAGCAAGGACAGAAACTTATCAAATGATTGACAATAGATGATTGTTTAGATATTGATATTTAGTCAGAATTATCTACTACCTCAAAGCTCAAGTCAGTAAGTTCTGCTTGGGTTTTGGCGACATCAAACTTTAGATCTTTGAACAGGCTCTTCAGGTTAGCATAGTCTATGTCAGAGCCATGCCTTGTCTTAGCAGGATCTTGGAATGTTTTGATGTTTAAAATGAGTGCCCTTCCTCTTTTCTTACTCATCTGATATACCTGAATACCAAGCTAGTGTTAAAGAAGAAATGTAATAAAAAGTTACTATATGGTCATAATAAAGAATTGTATATTGCTTCATGGTGTACAAAAGCTGTAACTAAACTTTAGGAGCTAATAGCTATAATATTTGTAGTATAAAATCCTAATCACAAGAAGATAAACAACTATGTGTCAAACCAATATTGTTGTTGAATATAGGCGTACTACGGTGTGTTATCTTTTTCTCAATTAAGCCACAAACTAGTTTTCTTATCTTGTTGAGCTGGAAAAGATTTGTAATAGTTCGCATATTTTCTATAGAATTGAGCTCAGTGTTGAAACGTTAAGAACGTGATATAATTCTTTATCAGTCTAACAACATTGACAGCAACAAAGAACATGAGTTATGATCTTTGGGTGACCCGGGCAAAAATTAACAATAATAAAACTAGGCCATGTCATTTCATGGGAAATTTTATGCCTTTAATAAACCCCACCATGCAGTTGCAAAAATCTCACGATATCTTATTTACTTCAAATAAATACCTCGTCCTTGTTTGTGTAGAGTTCTTTAACTTTTTGCTTTCGAACAGGTGCTAGTCTCATGCTGATCAAGGGAGAGGAAGTCTCATCACAATAACCTTCTTCACTATCGGATACATCACTCTCATCAACTCTTGCTGATATTTGCACAGGAGGCACTCCGTCATCATCACTTGGATGAGCTACAATTGAAAGCCTGCCTAATTGAATATTGTGATGAGTAGCATTTCAAGCAAAATAGAATCAATATCTTGATAATACACTGATGAATTCACAATAAAAATAGTTACGTAATAAATGATTCAGTTTGTTAATTTTTGCCAAAACTTACGATTAGAATTTGTATATTTATACCATGTGTAGATGGAAAAAGTGTTTTAACTACATGTATGTGTTCCCTATGCAAATGATCACCTTCTTCTGAGCTGGCTTGGCAGGATTCCAAGTTGGAAAGATATTCATCAAGCTTTCCTATCTCATTGTCATTGAGTTGAAAGCCTAAAATTTGAAGTTGAAAGTTTACTGATAGTCTGTTTACAGATAGTGTAAATGCAGAACAAAATTTGTTTGTTATTGTTTAGAAACTATATCTAGTGACTCTCATAAGTAATAATATCTGTCAGAAAAAACTGGAGTACAGAATGCAAAATAAAAAGAGTGTAATTGTTTTTTCAATGTGACTAAACTAAAATAATGGATAATAGTGGTGACAACCCTTTCACTGCCATCCATGTACTAATTTATCTACTGGCTTACCACCAGCCATTTTACGAAAAATTGTCGTTTTTGTTTCATGATTGTATAAATACTTTTTCAACTTCAACCTATATATATGAACAAAAAAAAATTGTTTCCTCACTCCGGATACCCCGTATGGGTGGTAAATTCTGCTCTAACTCGGGTCTCCTACCAGAGACCTGGGAGTTTGAGCACTCGCCTCAAGATCTTAGCTGTTCCCAATAGCGCACTTTTCTGCAACTCACCTGAGTTGATTGTTGTTGGTATTTGGGCAAGCCACATTTTATGCGCCGGTGTTATTGCGCCCAGTGCCCCAATGACTACTGGGATTACAGTTGTTCTTACATTCCAGCATTTTTCAATTTCTTCTCCAAGAAAGAAGAAATTGATATATATATTCATATATATATATATATATATATACCAGAGACCTAAAAGTATATGCTAAGGAGTATATGCTCCCTTACTTCGGTTTGGTTGAGCACTCTGTGAGAGGTGCGGCACTATTAGCCTTTGTGCAAAGCTCATCACTTTTGTGATTTGAGCACTCTGGTGCCAGCACATTGATTTTCTTAAAGTCTGTGAGGCAACCTAGTTGTTTCATGGCAGGAAATCAACTCTCATTGGTAATGGGATTTGTGTCCCTTGCCTAAGCTCTGAGCTGCACTGATGAGGCTTCAATAGCCGAAACAGTACTGTCTGTAGCATGAGTATATATATATATATATATATATACATATATATATATATATATATATATATATATATATATATATATATATATATATATAGAAGCTTTTGTAATAAATTTTGTTTTGCCAACATGTCAACAAATAGAGCTATGCAAAAAACTTAAGGTATCTATAATCTGTTCATTGCTAGAGCTATGTGAAACTACAATAGCTACGAAGCCAAAACGATCCTCTACAATGTTCTTACTTTTACCAAACTGTTGCTCTCACCACCATCAGAGTCAATGCTGCTATTTAAGTATCTGTGTGATCATGAAAATCTAAATCGGTTATAATTTCATCAACACATTATTAGTAATTATATGTTTTCTAACTCAGTATGTAGTTACGAAAGCCATAATAACGTTAAATAGTTTGAACACCAGAAATAAAAAAGGTTTATTTTTATGATGAAATTTCCGAATAAAGTTTTGAAACTGTTTTGCGATTTCAGGCCAATTTTATAGAAAATATTCGAACAACACTTCTAATGCCTTAAAAGTCCTAAAGATCGTTCTTTACATTGTTAACGAATAATAAAATTATGCTACTATGCAATTGCTGGGAAAGTTGCAGAAATGCGCCTACGACTGTCGACTCTAGATTACACATTAATGCGCATAAGGCAGTGAAAAAATTAAATTATTCAAATGACTTACATGGAAACTTCAAAGGTGTTAGCATCTTTTCTTGAGCAGAGGAGTGTTTTTTGCAAATGACAGATTTTATTCCGGAATGATTCGTAACCTTGAGCTCAGGTTTCCCTTCACTTGGTTCGTAGTGGAAGTAAAGCCAAGGGGGATTAACCTGAATGTCAGGTTCTGGACTGTCAATGAAGAGGCAGTGAGAGCAGTAGGTACGAATAGCTACACGGCAAGCTTTCCATGATTGAAACAATTGACAAATGATGGCTTCTGTGACGCGAATCAGGCACTTCCAGGACTCACTCAGCTCTTTAGTCGTAGTTGAAACTTTCACAGCGACGAGTCTTTTCTGCAAATCATGTACAACACTTGTGATGCTGTCTCCATGTGCGATGCTGACTCCATTATATTGAGCACAAGTTTCATGATAATGGTTTTGGAGAAGATTGAGAACTGTTACAGACATTTGCTGGTGAACATACTCTGGTATAGACAAACCTCCAAGAAGGATGTCTAATCTTAGTTGGAGTTTGTTTTTGGTCTTGAACAAGACTCCTGGAGATTTCAAAGCCAAAGCTGGGACCAAATATTCGGCATGTAGCGACTCTTGAATGGGGCCATGAATCATCAAAAAAGAGCGTAAAAGCTCTCTTGAAACAGAAAATGACAATGCAGAATCTTTGAGAAGATTTTTTAGAAGAGCTTCGGCCATGACACCATCATAAAACAGTCGTCGTACCAGTTGTTCATATTCAAACTTGCAAATTTCTCGACTGTGATGAGAGAAAACTTGAAACTCGCAAAGATGATTGTCCATCTGCTCTTGTAAAGAATGATGGAAAAGCAGATTTATCATAGAAGTGATCTCACTAAACCTGTGAAAAATGAAACATGAGAGGCCTTCAATCTTTTCAAAGAAAAACACCCGACCAGCATTGTGCATGTAACGCAAGATAATCAGTGGATCATCATTTGGAAAGTTTTCGAGCACTTTAGAAACTTCAACATATGGCTGTTCAGAGAACTGTTGAATGAAACGCTCCACAGAATTCCATAATTTGGGTAGTTCTACAATATGCTCTTTACATCTTTCATTGAGCTTCTTTTTAAGAAGTTTTATGTTAGATGTCTCTTCCAGATCGTTTCCAAACTCAAAAATCTCTCCTTCATCAAACAATGGTAGGTTCATGTTAGACAGATGCTCAACCACGGTCAACATCTTTGGAACGAGTGTTTCAAGTTGCTTTTCTTCTTCCAGCAATTTCTTTCTTATTGCCTCAGCTTCCATGAGAAGGTCTTCTCGTGCTTCACTCCTCTGAGCACTTGTCAGCTCATCTATGTGAGTGAGAACAAGAATTGGTGGGCCGAGCTTTGGACAGGCCAGATAGAGATGAGATAGCCAATCGAAGCATACCATTCTACATGCTTCTTCTTTTCCATTATCTCGAACATTTTTTGCAAAATTTGCCAAATGTACTACTATCAGAGGTACACACCTCTCTTTGCTGAGAATTTGGTATGCGAGATGGTAAACTCGATTCCCACCATAATCAAAAAGTTTGACTTTGGTGGCCTCAAGAGGCAAATCTTCTACTTGAAATACCCTGGTTGTCTCATCATTTTCAGAGCTTCTATCACGATGTGTCAGAACGCGTTTGCCAGTTTTCAATGTTCTAAATAAGCTTGTTTTGCCAGACAGCGTGTTTCCAATAACAGCTACTGGAACTTCTACCAACTTTACTGGCTTGTCAGCAGCAAGATCAACAAAGAACTTTCTGATAGCATCTATTCCTTGTTCACAAACACTGTATGGAGGCACCTTCAAGTTTTCACACCCTCTACAATCAAGATGAACAAGACTATTCAGCTCTAAGACTGCACTCTCTATTTTTTCCAGCTTTGTGTTTCTCCTCAGATCCAGTTGCACTAGCCTTTCTAGCTTGTAAATCCAGAATGGGAGAGACTGAATGTTGTTGGAAGACAAGCCCAAATCTCTCAGCATCTGAAGACTGTGGCATCTAAAATATAGTTTTGTTATTGATTTTTGAACTACAAACAAATTTTAGTAAAACCTTTTGATATGTCCAAAGGCAGTGTCACCAACATAAATAGCAGCATATCACCTCAAATTAAACTCTGCAGTGCATTATTTTAAACCTTTGTGCATTATTATGATTAAATATAACACGATAATTACAAATTTCTTCATTATATTAATGGCTGAAGGTGCTCAAGAATGTCATTAGTTGTGTTATAGCTACACCAGATTTATTCTTCCATCAATCAGAAATATTATAAATTTGGGGTAATATCTCCTGTAATCATATATTAAATATGTGCTGCCAAAAATATTTTAAATTTAGTTGCACATTTTTATACAAAATATCACTCAATAAAAGTTTGGTGAACCCATTTGATTGAGCACATATATATATATATATATATATATGATATATATATATGATATATATATATATATATATTTATATATATATATATAAATATTTATATATATTTATATATAAGCTCCTGGTAAGGTCAATGAAAATGACCGCGCTAAGATCCTCTGGGACTTCTACATCCGAACTGACAAGCATGTTCTAGCAAACCAACCAGATATAGTGGTGGTAGACAAGGAGAACAAGAGAGCTACTATAATAGATATAGCAGTACCCAATGACTACAATATAGCCAGCAAAGAAAAAGAAAAGGTAGAGAAATATCTCCCTCTTGGAGAAGAGATTGAAAAATGCTGGAATGTAAGAACAACTGTAATCCCAGTAGTCATTGGGGCGCTGGGCGCAATAACACCCGCGCATAAAATGTGGCTTGCCCAACTACCAACAACAATCAACTCAGGTTAGTGTCAGAAAAGTGCGCTATTGGGAACAGCTAAGATCTTGAGGCGAGTGCTCAAACTCCCAGGTCTCTGGCAGGAGACCCGAGTTAGAGCAGAATTTACCACCCATACGGAGTATCCGGAGTGAGGAAACAATTTTTTATTTATTTATATATATATATATATAGATATATATATATATATATATATATATATAAATAATGCTGCATATGCTTTAATTAAAAGCAAAGCATCAAAGCCTATGCAGCCTCCATGGCTACTTCAGATAAGTTGCCAGCTGAAATTCAATCGGCTGCTCTTACAATGGACTTTCGCCATGATGATAAGGAAAGTGACTGGCACACGAAACCTCTTCAAGGTGTTTACCACTGACAAATATCTAAGATTGGCAATCTTCACCAGACATATATGTGGCTGAACAAAAGAAATCTAACGACCATTACAGAGTCGCTAATCATGGCAGCCCAGGAGCAAGTGCTCCCAAAAAGGCAACTCTAAACAAAAATCTCTCACACTAGAGACAATCCTAGATGCAGACTGTGCAAAGATGCACATGAGACCATCAACACATCATCAGTGGATGCAAGCAGCTAGCAGGAAACGCATACACTGAGCGGCATAATCATGTCACAGTTGTTGTGTATAGAAGTCTATGTGACGAATATGGCCTTAATAAACCACAACACTGGTGGGAAGCTCCTGGTAAGGTGAATGAAAATGAGCGCGCTAAGATCCTCTGGGACTTCTACATCCGGACTGACAAGTATGTCCTGGCGAGCCAACCAAATATAGTGGTGGCGGACAAGGAGAACAAGAGAGCTACTATAATAGATATATCAGTACCCAATGACTACAATATAGCCAGCAAAGAAAAAGAAAAGGTAGAGAAATATCTCCCTCTTGGAGAAGAGATTGAAAAATGCTGGAATGTAAGAACAACTGTAATCCCAGTAGTCATTGGGGCGCTGGGCGCAATAACACCCGCGCATAAAATGTGGCTTGCCCAACTACCAACAACAATCAACTCAGGTTAGTTGCAGAAAAGTCCGCTATTGGGAACAGCTAAGATCTTGAGGCGAGTGCTCAAACTCCCAGGTCTCTGGTAAGAGACCTGAGTTAAGAGCAGAAACTACGACCCATACGGGTTAACCGGGGTGAGAAAACAATTTTCTTTTATATTTAAATACAGCTATATAAAGCTATATATTAAGCTATAGTTAGACAGTTTATGATTTCTCTCTAGCAAACAGATTAATTTAAAAGTACATTTAACCAGCCTCAGTTTTTTATGAACATGTTTGTAGTTATTATTACAAAATTGTTTGGTACACAACCGGGCATTGTTCTATGTAACCGAACAGAAATGCAGATTAGCCTGAAAGCCACCGCTCTGTTAACACTTTCGCTACACACTTTATTTCTAGATCTGCCCAAATTCAATTTTTCTATTTGAACATATGTTGAGATAGCGTCTTTAATTTTGAGATAACATGAGAAAGAATGAACATATCTATTATATATCTATCATATGTCTATATGAATATTTGATTTAAAAAAACTTGATTCAAAGATAAGATACTTTATTAAGAAATGGAAAGCACATTGAATTAACTTTATTTAAAATGGTAAAAACTGTTACAAACTTTACCAATATTATTTTGCCAGCGATTTTGATAGTCGTATTTTTACTGTCTTCATAATATTTGGTCACTATTACAGTTTTTCAAATGAAATACATGCACTGAAAAGCCAGAATCACTTGATATAGAGTGACTGAAGACCCAATAGCAACGAATCTTTGAAGCTTCTACAGCTTAAATGATTGGGGTATTCTTTTTTGTCAGTGGTTTTTCAGTGGTAAACCTTCTGTTTGATAATCAAGGAGCTGTTGGTGAGTGGATTGCTGATTAATCTATATCGTTAGCAACAAGATTGTTTTCATGGAGATCAAATCTTATTGGTCTATTCGAAGCAAAAGCTGAATAATCATAAACTGACCCATAGTCTAAAAGCTGATGTATCGGCTTCCAGCAACAAAGAGATGGTAACCCGAACCGATACATAGGCTTGTGATAGTGCAAGAGTTAACTATAGTTAAAGCGGAAAGTTCAAAAGACATGAAGTAAAAATAGAACTCTGTGTTTACAATGCAAACTTGTACACCTATTTATGAGCTATTCACATAACACAAACTGATAATAATAAGGAGTCACTTATTAAAAGTTGGAAGTTGTTATGAAAGCTCTAATTGTATTGTTGTAAAAAATGTTCTCTAAAAGCGAGTTCAAAGTTGATAATGTTTCAAAGTAAGTGATTTACTTTGCAAAAAAATTTCAGATTACATCCGCGTTTCTAGACAAATTTTAAAATAAATTCCATAGTTTCTGTAATGCTTTGATAGATGACAAATAGATAAAGTATAATCTATTGATAGAGAAGAGGTAGTAGTACAATGAGCAATTGGCAGCAGCTGTGACCTGACACCCATATGAATATGTTAGAATTACAAGGATATAATAACAACTACAAGCAACTACTGCTTATCAAACTGTTTTGAGAATTTAAAAATGTTTTCTGTTTTCAATTTTCTATTTACCTATTGGTCACGCCGAGTTAAAATTTGCAGATGAGAAACAATTTCAAGACTATGCATATGCATTAAATTAAACAGATGCTATATTCTACCTTTTTTACAATAAATACTTTTTGATACAATTAATAATGTTTTTTTTAAATATCACTATTTTTGAGATTCTAACAGCACATTTTTAATTGTAACAGTTGTCACTGAGCTATCAAAATATATTTACATTGAATATTATCAGAAATATTTTAAACAAAAAACGAAAATATTCATTCATATATTCAGTCAAAAACACTAATAATTATGAAGTAATTATGGAGGGTATAAATTCAACACAAACTATTACTTTAAGAATCACTATTAATAGTACTTGGATATTCCCTATGGAGACTTCGAATGAGTAACATTAGACAACGAATTCCTACTTGATATGCTGAATTTTATATCTCTAACTACTACTTGTAGTCATGAAAACCAAGTTGTAGATGTTTATTCGTACAAAAATTAGCATTTAACAAGAATATAAATCATAGCTTTCTGGCCAAATGAAATACTGTAGCAAAATTTTGCAAATTTTTTTCTAATTGTTGGTAAAATTTACTGAATATTAACTATCAAATAATTATATTAATTTAAGACTAGTAACATAGGTTTAGGAAATATAAGAAATAAAGGTAGTGTTGGTGATAATTATATATGGTATAGTTTACTCTCACTTCAACTGAATAAACTTTTGGTTACTATAACTTACATATAATTCATCAGTCTTTTGCATTTTATATTTCTGGCATTTTAAATAAATTTAAAACTGTTTAAATATACTATCAAACTTTAACCTTTTGAACCTTAATAGTCGGTTTTCCGGCATTGCCAAGGGTGTGTCAAAATCCTTAACGACCGGAATTGCGGCATTCACATGGCTTTGTTTACAAAAGCCGTTTCTAAGTAAAAGCGTAAACTAATCAAATTAATTTTTGCACAGGATATTAGACCAAAAATTTATCTTTCATTTGTAACAATTTTCAAATATCTTTATCTACTTTCTTCATAATAATAACAAATCTTTATTAGGACGATATTGCAAAAAATTGATACCGTTCACTTGTTGGTAGGTAATAAATGATTGTGTTGCAAATAAAGAGTATTATGATATTAAGTTGAATATTCTAGAATAAATTGAATAAAGAAATAATGATTAACATGTGCTCGATGAATATGATACCATTGTAAATGTTTTCACAAGTTTTTAAAATCATACTAACTTTTATAGTTTTAGCTTGAGTCATGGTGAAATACAGTCTTTTTCTGTTTGATGAAATTTATTGGGGTTGCCCGATTTTTTACTAGTAAACCTAATATAATTGTATTATGAGCGCAATTAGAAATATTTAGATAAAGTTTAAAAACTTCGGATCTTTGGACCAACTGATCAGGGTTGCTGACACACATTGACAAAAACGGCCAGGATTGAAAGGATTAAACTGTGAAGCTTTTTGAAAACCATTAAGTTTTATGTTAAAAATGTTTGTTCTTCAAGTGTAATCTTTTTACACATTTTGCCAAGTATTACAAAACTGAATGATTAGACGAGTAGGTGGGAATTAAACTATACGTAAATTTTATGATAATAAGAGATGCACACATTTGCTTAACTTGTCTCAATGTTTTTGTGCTATCTATTTGTACTTTTATGAACCCTTTTCAATTGAAGAAATGCTAAAGAAATTGTATCAATTTACTTTATGCCCAGCTCCAATCAGAAAGTTTATCAAATCAAATAATCTTTCTAATATGGTTTCTTTGTATAAGGATGTGGTTAAATGCTGGTAACACAGAGTTTTGTAGGCCAGAAAGATTTATTTATTCTGGTATGAACCAATATAACCTCCAATTCTAAGAGGTTTCACAACAGAAAAGTAAATGATATTCTACATCATATAAATTATACAGTTTTGCTCTGATAAATGACTTAGTTTTATTTGCTCATTATATGATGTGTTATTAAATATTTTAGATATAATATAACCATCTAGGGCAATAAATGATAGCTGAGAATATACGGGTACTTTATCTCACTTTTGCATATTTAAAAGTATTTTGACTGTTATATATTGGGAGATGTTGAAACATCGTGCGACTGTCTTTATTAATTTGTTGTTTGATGAATGAATATTGACTGGAAGACAAACTACTCACATAAACTAAAACCTTAACTCTTTCACTATCGCAAGCCGATGTATCAGCTTGGGTTATCACCCCTTTGTGGCTCGAAGCCAATACACTGACTTTTAAACAGTGTGTTAATTTATTTATAATTACTCAGCTTTTGTTTCAGATGAACCAAAAAGATCTATCTCCATTAAAATAAGCTTGTTTTTAACGATATTGACTAAACTAATCAGCAGGCTTCTCACTAGCGGCTCATTGATTACAAGACAGAAAGTTCGCTGCGAAAAAACCAGAGCAAAAAGGAATACCACTATTGTTTACAGCTGTGGAAGATTGTAACACCATTAGTCATTGGGACTCTAGTAACTGTATATCGAGTAATTCTGACTCTTCTAGTGCACGTGTTTCATGTGATAAACTGTCATGGTAACTGAGTAATATAGTGACAGTCAAACTATGACTCTCGAATTTGCTAGCAAAATAATGTTGGTAAAGTTTGTAAAACTTTGTTGTTGTTTAATAAAACTCATTAAATTTTTCAATTTATTTCCTAATGAAATATTTTCATTTCAACAAATTCTTTTTTTAAAGTACGTGGATATCTTGGTTCTTTCTCATGCTATCACAAAATTAGTGATGTTATGTCGCAATTTGTGTAAATAGAAATAAAAATTTTGGCCAGAGCTGGAAGTAATTTCAGTAGCAAAAATGTTTAATTATCTGCAAAAAAATGTGAAACTTTATAACAATGTGTGTCTCAATAAAAGATGTTGGTAAAAATTCCAAAACAACTGATGGAACAAAAAAAAATCTGAAAAGTGTGGCATGAGCTTATGATATTGATGCACAGAATGTTCAGCGCCTCAACAGAAAATGTATGGGTTGATAATTTGGATAAATAAAAACTTTTCAAAATATGGCTATGAGCTGTTAATGACCTGTCCTATCAAAACATCAGCATGATAAGTAAATTGTCATAGAAACCAACTACATTGTAGATCACCAACAGAGCCAGCCAGGAAAATGACTGAGCTGTGTAGATATTTGGCTGGGTCGGTACAATACAGATATCTTGGCCAATTTTCCAAAGAAGTACGAGCTAATTGCTGTACCTATATAAAGAATAGCTGCGCTTCTGCTTGGTAAGAGAAGAATAAAAAAGATAAGCGCTAATCTACTATATAAACGGCAATTGTAGTCTGTCTGTTTATCTGTATGCGTATGTATGTGTCCGCCTTATAGAGTACCAAACTTTTCGGACTATTAGCAGTTACTAGGCATTTAGGACGCATTAACGGGAATCTCCGGTAGTGCACCTCTATACATAACCTATTCATCGTTTGCTATTTTCGCACAAAAATGAAATAATAATTACAACTCTATGGCCTTCTTTCAACTTCATGACACGCGATGCTTTTTTGTGCTCGACATATTAGGGCTAATTTGTTTTCGGCAAAACGATATCGACAATAGACGCTCTCAATATTAGAATTTGGCGATTAAATTTTATTAATTCTATGAAACATGATGCCGTTTTTGTGAACTTTTATTTCTGGCTTTTTTAAAGGTTCAATTGCTAAATCGATGTTAAGGTCACTACTTTTCATGCGGACAATTGTATTATCTCGAGTAGGAATAGCATCTAGATTCTCTCACCTTCGATCAGGCAAAGACACTACAATATTTTATTTTTACTTAACATATTGTCGTACCAGTGTCGTCGTATTCAGAGTTTTGATGGATAGCTGTCGGTGGAACTGTAACTTTTTTTATACATACATTTCTATGCAAGAACTGTTATTATTAATTCAACATATTCACAAATTTTATTCTATTTTCTCAGTTCGTATTAATTGTATCATTACTGAATCATCTCATATTGTAACCATAGCCAAACAGACTCAATTTAGCTATTACTTGCTAATTATTTCACTGTTACATCTAAACCCTTATAGTTGTTTTATTTTTAAAGATTATTTGACCTGCACGAAACCTTTTTTTTGTCATGATATGAAGTTTAAAAGTTGTTTGACAAAGTAAGTTTGAAAACCTTTACAGTTGTTTTAGGTAAAATGGCAAGTGTTGTTATATGCTAAATACAAATCAATTTTCTGTTCAGTTTTTTTTATTACCTGGACAACGCTGGGTCATACGTCTAGATGTATTAGCTTACACATATTTCCTGTTAAACCTATCCAGTTAGTTTTTTGTAATTAATTTCACATTTTACAACAAACATTTGTAAGATTACTGTGAGATTTATTGTGTAAGATTGTAAGTGTCAGTTATTCTCCACTTTTTTATATTTACATAAACTGACATACTTTGAGAAATATATGTATAGACATACAAATTTAAATTCTCTTATTACATTTATGAACTTCTTCTGACTTTTGAAGTTTATAATATAAGTTTTTTAAAGTTTGTTTCATCGTTGTTAATATTTCAACTTGCATTCTTTTAAACATAAATTGAGTATGGTGTTTGAAGTTTAAACATTATTCATTCTCCTATAACTGTTATTATTACTTGATTAGTTTCTAATCTTTATTATTAATATTATTATTTTATTCAACCATTTTTGGCAGACATTGTTCTAATAAAAATTCCACTACAAAATACTATGATATTCTGTCATATTTTTAGTATCGTCTTAATCAAAGAATTGATGTATAGTTTCTGGTGGGACAGTAACCTTTATATACCCACACACTTCTATGCAAGAATTGTTATTATTAGTTCAACATATTCACAAATTTTAATTTGTTTTGTGAGCTGTACTAAGGTTTGAATAGCTGTATCATAGACCTATTAACTATAGTATAGTTAGTAGGTCTATGAGCTGTAGTAAGGTTTGAATAGCTGTATCATAGACCTATTAACTATAGTGTAGGTAATAGGTCCCTGAGCTGTTTTAAGGTTAGAATAGCTGTATCATAGACCAATTAATTATAGTATAGTTAGTAGGTCTATGAGCTGTAGTAAGGTTTGAATAGCTGTAGCATAGACCTATTAACTATAGTATAGTTAGTAGGTCCCTGAGCTGTAGTAAGATTAAAAGACTGGTATAATTGGAATATTCATTTACATGTCTTGAAACCAACTAAAGTTCAATGAAGATGGTAAAGCCTATGACATAACAAGCCAAGAAAGTAGCTTAGTAAGTCTTCACCTTTTTGTTCCTGAAGAATAGTATGAACCAATTAATTATGATTTATGAATCAATATTTTATGATTTGCAGAGTATTTTTAAAAATTTTAATATTTTTACAATTTTAACATTTTTAAATGTTAAAATAATTGATGTGAGCGAGCGAATTAATTATTTAAGCAACCTTTTCCGATTTGAAGAACTGTTGGTCCTATTGCCAAAAACCACCACAATTCCTTTGTTAGTATTTGTATATTACAAGTATGATATATTGAATACATCATTTAATAATCTAAGTTTCCAGAAACGTTTTTATTGGTCCGAAGAACACAATTATTTATACACTACTATATGGGAATCTTCAACTGATTACACAAATTGTAAGCTCATCAGGCGAGATATGAGTTAAAATGCATCAATGTCCTATTAAAGTCTCCAAAAACTGTTTAGGCCCAGTTGTTACTGATACAAATATGCAACCTGAACACAAGGTGTTAGAATCGTCACAATGAGTTGCGTATGTTTTATGAAATAAACGGTAATAATTTTATTTTTGCTGGGCTCTGCACATGTCTTCATAAACAACTTTAATACATGATCAAAAATCATCGCAAACTGGCTAAAAGACCCATTGAAAGTAGTATTTGGGAAAATGCATGGAGATGTAGAAGTAAATAAGTATCTACCTGATAGAGATGATGGATAGGCATCTTATAATATACTCTAGCATAAACTAAGCAACATCTGAACTACTAGAGTATATACATGATTCGTCGGTCTTTCATACTATATTTTTCTGACAGTTTTTTACATTATTTTTTTGATTTTAAGTACTGTGATACTTCTTGAAGCTTAAAAAATTAAATTTTAACTTAATTTTGTATGTAAAATAATATGTATCTACCAGTTTAATATGATTTATTGGTCAAATTCAAATGATGAGACAAGAGTATGCAGTGATCTAACAGTATACAAGTAGAGTCATTATTTAATGACTCATTTAAACACTTTACACTTTACATTTTTGCGATATGTCTAATGAAGTGCGAAAATTGAAATTTGTAGTGACTTTTCAATTCATTTACATAAATCATTCAAAATTATCATTATTGTTTTTCATTATTTTGTTTGTTTCTATATATGTAATGAAAAATCTATAAAATCTTTAATTTGCATCATTTTAAATAATTTTTTGTTATGAAAGGGTGACGACTTCCAAAAATTAAATCACGCGTTTTTGTACCATTTTAGCTAGAAGGTTAGAGGAAAAGGTTTGCTAACGTTATTATAACGTTGTTACAAAACATTGTTATTGAATGTCCCAGCAATGTTACAGGATTGCTACTTTGAAATGTTTGGGTGTAAACATTCACATATTGTTTTCTAATATATTCGGAACAGTATGGAGTTTAACCATTATGGAACATTGAGCAGATGATCTGGTGCAAAATTCCTACGACATGGGAGAATATGTTACAGAATATTCCACAAGCATGCCTTCCATGATGTTGCCTCAAATATATTAGCTAACATCCCAGGAAAGTTTTCGTCTAGAACATTAGTTGGGTGTAACTGTGTAGACAATTTCTAACATTTTGATGTTTCACAGAATGATCCTTTAATGAATTGCGTATAACGTTACTATAATGTACCGAGCATAACCGTCGACAATATTTTTTCCTTAAGCTATACAACATTCCACCAACATTACATCTCCAAAGCAACCTAAATATATGAATGTTAACCCTCAAACATTCAAAAGTAACATTCCTGAAACATTGCTGAGACAATTATTTGAATGTAAATTTGATGTCACCCAATAATATTCCAGTTACATTTCAAGCAAATGTTACATGAATGTTTGCACTCGAACATTCCAGAGTAACGTTCCTGGGACATTCCTGGAACATTCGTTTGAAGTTAAATATGATGTCACACCATAATATTCCAACTACATTGCAAGCCAATGTTATATGAATGTTAACACTCGAACATTCCAGAGTAACGTTCTTGGGACATTCCCGGAACATTCATTTGAAGTTAAATATGATGTCACACCATAATATTCTAGTTACATTGCAAGCCAATGTTATATGAATGTTAACACTCAAACGTTCAAAAGTAACATTCCTGAAACATTGCTACAAAATTCATTTGAAGTTAAATATGGTGTCACACCATAATATTCTAGTTACATTGCAAGCCAATAATATATGAATGTTAACCCTCGAACATTCAAAAGTAACATTTCTGTAACATTGCTAGGACATTCATTTGAAAGTACAATTGATGTAACACCATAATGTTTTAACTACATTGCAAGCCAATGTTATATGAACATTAACCCTCGAACATTCAAAAGTAACATTCCTGAAACATTGCTGGGAAAATTATTTGAATGTAAATATGATGTCACACCATAATATTCCAACTACATTGCAAGCCAATGTTATATGAGTGTTAACACTCGAACATTCCAGAGTAACGTTCCTGGGACATTTCTGGAACATTCATTTGAAGTTAAATATGATGTCACACCATAATATTCCAACTACATTGCAAGCCAATATTATATGAATGTTTTCACTCAAACATTCTAGAGTAACGTTCCTGGGACATTCCTAAGTCAATCATTTGAAGTTAAATATGATGTCATACCACAATATTCTAGTTACATTGCAAGCCAATGTTATATGAATGTTAACACTCAAACATTCAAAAGTAACATTTCTGAAACATTGCTACAAAATTCATTTGAAGTTATATATGGTGTCACAACATAAAATTCTAGTTACATTGCAAGCCAATGTTATATGAATGTTAACACTCAAACATTCAAAATTAACATTCCTGAAACATTGCTACAAAATTCATTTGAAGTTAAATATGGTGTCACACCATAATATTATAGTTACATTGCAAGCCAATAATATATGATTGTTAACCCTTGAACATTCAAACGTAACATTTCTGTAACATTGCTAGGACATTCATTTGAAAGTACAATTGATGTAACACCATAATGTTCTAACTACATTGCAAGCCAATGTTATATGAACCTTAACCCTCGAACATTCAAAAGTAACATTCCTGAAACATTGCTGGGACAATTATTTGAATGTAAATATGATGTCACCCCATAATATTCCAGTTACATTTCAAGCCAATGTTACATGAATGTTTGCACTCGAACATTCCAGAGTAATGTTCCTGGAACATTCATTTGAAGTTAAATATGATGTCACACCATAATATTCCAACTACATCGCAAGCCAATGTTATATGAATGTTAACACTCGAACATTCTAGAGTAACGTTCCTGGGACATTCCTGGAACATTCATTTGAAGTTAAATATGATGTCACACCATAATATTCCAACTACATTGCAAGCCAATGTTATATGAATGTTTTGCTCGAACATTCCAGAGTAACGTTCCTGGGACATTCCTAGGACATTCATTTGAAGTTAAATATGATGTCACACCACAATATTCTAGTTACATTGCAAGCCAATGTTATATGAATGTTAACACTCAATTGTTCAAAAGTAACATTCCTGAAACATTGCTACAAAATTCATTTGAAGTTAAATATGGTGTCACACCATAATATTCTAGTTACATTGCAAGCCAATGTTATATGAATGTTAACACTAAAACATTCAAAAGTAACATTCCTGAAACATTGCTACAAAATTCATTTAAAGTTAAATATGTTGTCACATCATAATATTCTAGTTACATTGCAAGCCAATGTTATATGAACATTAACCCTCGAACATTCAAAAGTAACATTCCTGAAACATTGCTGGGACAATTATTTGAATGTAAATATGATGTCACACCATAATATTCCAACTATATTGCAAGCCAATGTTATATGAATGTTAACACTCGAACATTCCAGAGTAACGTTCTTGGGACATTCCTGGAACATTCATTTGAAGTTAAATATGATGTCACACCATAATATTCTAGTTACATTGCAAGCCAATGTTACATGAATGTTTGCACTCGAACATTCCAGAGTAACGTTCCTGGGACATTCATTAATAATGTTCTCTAACGACGTTATGGTAACGTTAGCAAAGTATATTCCTGTAACATTCCGCTGAACGTTATGATAATATTTTTGCACAACATTCTATGCAACGTTCCTGCGACATTGTTGGAACATAATTCTACAATGATCATCAAATAACGTTTGTAGAACGTTATGACAATGTTTGTTTGGAACGTTATTTCAGCGTAACGTTATGGAACATCCCAGGAATGTCGTTGTTAGTCTCTAGCAAAATATCAAAATCTATACTCACACACCCTACACTGTAATCAGGGTACTGTTTGAGTGAAACCAAGTTTAAATCACTGTAGCATAAACCTATTAACTATAGTATAGTTCATAGGTCTATGAGCTGTAGTAAGATTAGAAAATTTGTACTGGAATATTCATATACATGTCTTGAAACCAACTAAAACTCAATGAAGATGGTAAGCCTATGACATAACAAGCAGAGAAAGTAGCTAAGTAAGTCTTCACGGTTTTGTTCCTGGAGAATAGTATGAACCAACTATTTATGATTTATGAATCAACATTTTATGATTTTCAGAGCGCTTTTAAACATTTTAACATTTTTAAATGTTAAAATAATTGAAGTGAGTGTGTACAGTAATTATTTAAGCAACCTTTTCCGATTTGAAGAACTGTTGGTCCTATTGCCAAAAACCACCCCAAATCTTTTGTTAGTATTTGTATATTACAAGTATGATATATTGAATACATCATTTAAGAATCTAAGTTTCCAGAAAGGTTTTTATTGGTTAGAAGAACACAATTATTTATACACTACTATATGGGAATCTTCAATTGATTACACAAATTGTAAGCTCATCAGGCGAGATATGAGCAAAAATACATCAATGTCATATTAAAGTCTCCAAAAAGTGTTGAGGTACAGTAGTTACTGATACAAATAAGCAACATAGACACAATGTGTTAGAATCGTCCCAATGAGTTGCGTATGTTTTATGAAATAAACGGTAATAATTTTATTTTTGCTGGGCTCTGCACATGTCTTCATAAACAACTTTAATACATGATCAAAAATCATCGCAAACTGGCTAAAAGACCCATTGAAAGTAGTATTTGGGAAAATGCATGGAGATGTAGAAGTAAATAAGTATCTACCTGATAGAGATGATGGATAGGCATCTTATAATATACTCTAGCATAAACTAAGCAACATCTGAACTACTAGAGTATATACATGATTCGTCGGTCTTTCATACTATATTTTTCTGACAGTTTTTTACATTATTTTTTTGATTTTAAGTACTGTGATACTTCTTGAAGCTTAAAAAATTAAATTTTAACTTAATTTTGTATGTAAAATAATATGTATCTACCAGTTTAATATGATTTATTGGTCAAATTCAAATGATGAGACAAGAGTATGCAGTGATCTAACAGTATACAAGTAGAGTCATTATTTAATGACTCATTTAAACACTTTACACTTTACATTTTTGCGATATGTCTAATGAAGTGCGAAAATTGAAATTTGTAGTGACTTTTCAATTCATTTACATAAATCATTCAAAATTATCATTATTGTTTTTCATTATTTTGTTTGTTTCTATATATGTAATGAAAAATCTATAAAATCTTTAATTTGCATCATTTTAAATAATTTTTTGTTATGAAAGGGTGACGACTTCCAAAAATTAAATCACGCGTTTTTGTACCATTTTAGCTAGAAGGTTAGAGGAAAAGGTTTGCTAACGTTATTATAACGTTGTTACAAAACATTGTTATTGAATGTCCCAGCAATGTTACAGGATTGCTACTTTGAAATGTTTGGGTGTAAACATTCACATATTGTTTTCTAATATATTCGGAACAGTATGGAGTTTAACCATTATGGAACATTGAGCAGATGATCTGGTGCAAAATTCCTACGACATGGGAGAATATGTTACAGAATATTCCACAAGCATGCCTTCCATGATGTTGCCTCAAATATATTAGCTAACATCCCAGGAACGTTTTCGTCTAGAACATTAGTTGGGTGTAACTGTGTAGACAATTTCTAACATTTTGATGTTTCACAGAATGATCCTCTAATGAATTGCGTATAACGTTACTATAATGTACCGAGCATAACCGTCGACAATATTTTTTCCTTAAGCTATACAACATTCCACCAACATTACATCTCCAAAGCAACCTAAATATATGAATGTTAACCCTCAAACATTCAAAAGTAACATTCCTGAAACATTGCTGAGACAATTATTTGAATGTAAATTTGATGTCACCCAATAATATTCCAGTTACATTTCAAGCCAATGTTACATGAATGTTTGCACTCGAACATTCCAGAGTAACGTTCCTGGGACATTCCTGGAACATTCGTTTGAAGTTAAATATGATGTCACACCATAATATTCCAACTACATTGCAAGCCAATGTTATATGAATGTTAACACTCGAACATTCCAGAGTAACGTTCTTGGGACATTCCCGGAACATTCATTTGAAGTTAAATATGATGTCACACCATAATATTCTAGTTACATTGCAAGCCAATGTTATATGAATGTTAACACTCAAACGTTCAAAAGTAACATTCCTGAAACATTGCTACAAAATTCATTTGAAGTTAAATATGGTGTCACACCATAATATTCTAGTTACATTGCAAGCCAATAATATATGAATGTTAACCCTCGAACATTCAAAAGTAACATTTCTGTAACATTGCTAGGACATTCATTTGAAAGTACAATTGATGTAACACCATAATGTTTTAACTACATTGCAAGCCAATGTTATATGAACATTAACCCTCGAACATTCAAAAGTAACATTCCTGAAACATTGCTGGGAAAATTATTTGAATGTAAATATGATGTCACCCCATAATATTCCAGTTACATTTCAAGCCAATGTTACATGAATGTTTGCACTCGAACATTCCAGAGTAATGTTCCTGGAACATTCATTTGAAGTTAAATATGATGTCACACCATAATATTCCAACTACATCGCAAGCCAATGTTATATGAATGTTAACACTCGAACATTCTAGAGTAACGTTCCTGGGACATTCCTGGAACATTCATTTGAAGTTAAATATGATGTCACACCATAATATTCCAACTACATTGCAAGCCAATGTTATATGAATGTTTTGCTCGAACATTCCAGAGTAACGTTCCTGGGACATTCCTAGGACATTCATTTGAAGTTAAATATGATGTCACACCACAATATTCTAGTTACATTGCAAGCCAATGTTATATGAATGTTAACACTCAATTGTTCAAAAGTAACATTCCTGAAACATTGCTACAAAATTCATTTGAAGTTAAATATGGTGTCACACCATAATATTCTAGTTACATTGCAAGCCAATGTTATATGAATGTTAACACTAAAACATTCAAAAGTAACATTCCTGAAACATTGCTACAAAATTCATTTAAAGTTAAATATGTTGTCACATCATAATATTCTAGTTACATTGCAAGCCAATGTTATATGAACATTAACCCTCGAACATTCAAAAGTAACATTCCTGAAACATTGCTGGGACAATTATTTGAATGTAAATATGATGTCACACCATAATATTCCAACTATATTGCAAGCCAATGTTATATGAATGTTAACACTCGAACATTCCAGAGTAACGTTCTTGGGACATTCCTGGAACATTCATTTGAAGTTAAATATGATGTCACACCATAATATTCTAGTTACATTGCAAGCCAATGTTACATGAATGTTTGCACTCGAACATTCCAGAGTAACGTTCCTGGGACATTCATTAATAATGTTCTCTAACGACGTTATGGTAACGTTAGCAAAGTATATTCCTGTAACATTCCGCTGAACGTTATGATAATATTTTTGCACAACATTCTATGCAACGTTCCTGCGACATTGTTGGAACATAATTCTACAATGATCATCAAATAACGTTTGTAGAACGTTATGACAATGTTTGTTTGGAACGTTATTTCAGCGTAACGTTATGGAACATCCCAGGAATGTCGTTGTTAGTCTCTAGCAAAATATCAAAATCTATACTCACACACCCTACACTGTAATCAGGGTACTGTTTGAGTGAAACCAAGTTTAAATCACTGTAGCATAAACCTATTAACTATAGTATAGTTCATAGGTCTATGAGCTGTAGTAAGATTAGAAAATTTGTACTGGAATATTCATATACATGTCTTGAAACCAACTAAAACTCAATGAAGATGGTAAGCCTATGACATAACAAGCTGAGAAAGTAGCTAAGTAAGTCTTCACGGTTTTGTTCCTGGAGAATAGTATGAACCAACTATTTATGATTTATGAATCAACATTTTATGATTTTCAGAGCGCTTTTAAACATTTTAACATTTTTAAATGTTAAAATAATTGAAGTGAGTGTGTACAGTAATTATTTAAGCAACCTTTTCCGATTTGAAGAACTGTTGGTCCTATTGCCAAAAACCACCCCAATTCTTTTGTTAGTATTTGTATATTACAAGTATGATATATTGAATACATCATTTAAGAATCTAAGTTTCCAGAAAGGTTTTTATTGGTTAGAAGAACACAATTATTTATACACTACTATATGGGAATCTTCAATTGATTACACAAATTGTAAGCTCATCAGGCGAGATATGAGCAAAAATACATCAATGTCATATTAAAGTCTCCAAAAAGTGTTGAGGTACAGTAGTTACTGATACAAATAAGCAACATAGACACAATGTGTTAGAATCGTCCCAATGAGTTGCGTATGTTTTATGAAATAAACGGTAATAATTTTATTTTTGCTGGGCTCTGCACATGTCTTCATAAACAACTTTAATACATGATCAAAAATCATCGCAAACTGGCTAAAAGACCCATTGAAAGTAGTATTTGGGAAAATGCATGGAGATGTAGAAGTAAATAAGTATCTACCTGATAGAGATGATGGATAGGCATCTTATAATATACTCTAGCATAAACTAAGCAACATCTGAACTACTAGAGTATATACATGATTCGTCGGTCTTTCATACTATATTTTTCTGACAGTTTTTTACATTATTTTTTTGATTTTAAGTACTGTGATACTTCTTGAAGCTTAAAAAATTAAATTTTAACTTAATTTTGTATGTAAAATAATATGTATCTACCAGTTTAATATGATTTATTGGTCAAATTCAAATGATGAGACAAGAGTATGCAGTGATCTAACAGTATACAAGTAGAGTCATTATTTAATGACTCATTTAAACACTTTACACTTTACATTTTTGCGATATGTCTAATGAAGTGCGAAAATTGAAATTTGTAGTGACTTTTCAATTCATTTACATAAATCATTCAAAATTATCATTATTGTTTTTCATTATTTTGTTTGTTTCTATATATGTAATGAAAAATCTATAAAATCTTTAATTTGCATCATTTTAAATAATTTTTTGTTATGAAAGGGTGACGACTTCCAAAAATTAAATCACGCGTTTTTGTACCATTTTAGCTAGAAGGTTAGAGGAAAAGGTTTGCTAACGTTATTATAACGTTGTTACAAAACATTGTTATTGAATGTCCCAGCAATGTTACAGGATTGCTACTTTGAAATGTTTGGGTGTAAACATTCACATATTGTTTTCTAATATATTCGGAACAGTATGGAGTTTAACCATTATGGAACATTGAGCAGATGATCTGGTGCAAAATTCCTACGACATGGGAGAATATGTTACAGAATATTCCACAAGCATGCCTTCCATGATGTTGCCTCAAATATATTAGCTAACATCCCAGGAACGTTTTCGTCTAGAACATTAGTTGGGTGTAACTGTGTAGACAATTTCTAACATTTTGATGTTTCACAGAATGATCCTCTAATGAATTGCGTATAACGTTACTATAATGTACCGAGCATAACCGTCGACAATATTTTTTCCTTAAGCTATACAACATTCCACCAACATTACATCTCCAAAGCAACCTAAATATATGAATGTTAACCCTCAAACATTCAAAAGTAACATTCCTGAAACATTGCTGAGACAATTATTTGAATGTAAATTTGATGTCACCCAATAATATTCCAGTTACATTTCAAGCCAATGTTACATGAATGTTTGCACTCGAACATTCCAGAGTAACGTTCCTGGGACATTCCTGGAACATTCGTTTGAAGTTAAATATGATGTCACACCATAATATTCCAACTACATTGCAAGCCAATGTTATATGAATGTTAACACTCGAACATTCCAGAGTAACGTTCTTGGGACATTCCCGGAACATTCATTTGAAGTTAAATATGATGTCACACCATAATATTCTAGTTACATTGCAAGCCAATGTTATATGAATGTTAACACTCAAACGTTCAAAAGTAACATTCCTGAAACATTGCTACAAAATTCATTTGAAGTTAAATATGGTGTCACACCATAATATTCTAGTTACATTGCAAGCCAATAATATATGAATGTTAACCCTCGAACATTCAAAAGTAACATTTCTGTAACATTGCTAGGACATTCATTTGAAAGTACAATTGATGTAACACCATAATGTTTTAACTACATTGCAAGCCAATGTTATATGAACATTAACCCTCGAACATTCAAAAGTAACATTCCTGAAACATTGCTGGGAAAATTATTTGAATGTAAATATGATGTCACACCATAATATTCCAACTACATTGCAAGCCAATGTTATATGAGTGTTAACACTCGAACATTCCAGAGTAACGTTCCTGGGACATTTCTGGAACATTCATTTGAAGTTAAATATGATGTCACACCATAATATTCCAACTACATTGCAAGCCAATATTATATGAATGTTTTCACTCAAACATTCTAGAGTAACGTTCCTGGGACATTCCTAAGTCAATCATTTGAAGTTAAATATGATGTCATACCACAATATTCTAGTTACATTGCAAGCCAATGTTATATGAATGTTAACACTCAAACATTCAAAAGTAACATTTCTGAAACATTGCTACAAAATTCATTTGAAGTTATATATGGTGTCACAACATAAAATTCTAGTTACATTGCAAGCCAATGTTATATGAATGTTAACACTCAAACATTCAAAATTAACATTCCTGAAACATTGCTACAAAATTCATTTGAAGTTAAATATGGTGTCACACCATAATATTATAGTTACATTGCAAGCCAATAATATATGATTGTTAACCCTTGAACATTCAAACGTAACATTTCTGTAACATTGCTAGGACATTCATTTGAAAGTACAATTGATGTAACACCATAATGTTCTAACTACATTGCAAGCCAATGTTATATGAACCTTAACCCTCGAACATTCAAAAGTAACATTCCTGAAACATTGCTGGGACAATTATTTGAATGTAAATATGATGTCACCCCATAATATTCCAGTTACATTTCAAGCCAATGTTACATGAATGTTTGCACTCGAACATTCCAGAGTAATGTTCCTGGAACATTCATTTGAAGTTAAATATGATGTCACACCATAATATTCCAACTACATCGCAAGCCAATGTTATATGAATGTTAACACTCGAACATTCTAGAGTAACGTTCCTGGGACATTCCTGGAACATTCATTTGAAGTTAAATATGATGTCACACCATAATATTCCAACTACATTGCAAGCCAATGTTATATGAATGTTTTGCTCGAACATTCCAGAGTAACGTTCCTGGGACATTCCTAGGACATTCATTTGAAGTTAAATATGATGTCACACCACAATATTCTAGTTACATTGCAAGCCAATGTTATATGAATGTTAACACTCAATTGTTCAAAAGTAACATTCCTGAAACATTGCTACAAAATTCATTTGAAGTTAAATATGGTGTCACACCATAATATTCTAGTTACATTGCAAGCCAATGTTATATGAATGTTAACACTAAAACATTCAAAAGTAACATTCCTGAAACATTGCTACAAAATTCATTTAAAGTTAAATATGTTGTCACACCACAATATTCTAGTTACATTGCAAGCCAATGTTATATGAATGTTAACACTCAATTGTTCAAAAGTAACATTCCTGAAACATTGCTACAAAATTCATTTGAAGTTAAATATGGTGTCACACCATAATATTCTAGTTACATTGCAAGCCAATGTTATATGAATGTTAACACTAAAACATTCAAAAGTAACATTCCTGAAACATTGCTACAAAATTCATTTAAAGTTAAATATGTTGTCACATCATAATATTCTAGTTACATTGCAAGCCAATGTTATATGAACATTAACCCTCGAACATTCAAAAGTAACATTCCTGAAACATTGCTGGGACAATTATTTGAATGTAAATATGATGTCACACCATAATATTCCAACTATATTGCAAGCCAATGTTATATGAATGTTAACACTTGAACATTCCAGAGTAACGTTCTTGGGACATTCCTGGAACATTCATTTGAAGTTAAATATGATGTCACACCATAATATTCTAGTTACATTGCAAGCCAATGTTACATGAATGTTTGCACTCGAACATTCCAGAGTAACGTTCCTGGGACATTCATTAATAATGTTCTCTAACGACGTTATGGTAACGTTAGCAAAGTATATTCCTGTAACATTCCGCTGAACGTTATGATAATATTTTTGCACAACATTCTATGCAACGTTCCTGCGACATTGTTGGAACATAATTCTACAATGATCATCAAATAACGTTTGTAGAACGTTATGACAATGTTTGTTTGGAACGTTATTTCAGCGTAACGTTATGGAACATCCCAGGAATGTCGTTGTTAGTCTCTAGCAAAATATCAAAATCTATACTCACACACCCTACACTGTAATCAGGGTACTGTTTGAGTGAAACCAAGTTTAAATCACTGTAGCATAAACCTATTAACTATAGTATAGTTCATAGGTCTATGAGCTGTAGTAAGATTAGAAAATTTGTACTGGAATATTCATATACATGTCTTGAAACCAACTAAAACTCAATGAAGATGGTAAGCCTATGACATAACAAGCTGAGAAAGTAGCTAAGTAAGTCTTCACGGTTTTGTTCCTGGAGAATAGTATGAACCAACTATTTATGATTTATGAATCAACATTTTATGATTTTCAGAGCGCTTTTAAACATTTTAACATTTTTAAATGTTAAAATAATTGAAGTGAGTGTGTACAGTAATTATTTAAGCAACCTTTTCCGATTTGAAGAACTGTTGGTCCTATTGCCAAAAACCACCCCAATTCTTTTGTTAGTATTTGTATATTACAAGTATGATATATTGAATACATCATTTAAGAATCTAAGTTTCCAGAAAGGTTTTTATTGGTTAGAAGAACACAATTATTTATACACTACTATATGGGAATCTTCAATTGATTACACAAATTGTAAGCTCATCAGGCGAGATATGAGCAAAAATACATCAATGTCATATTAAAGTCTCCAAAAAGTGTTGAGGTACAGTAGTTACTGATACAAATAAGCAACATAGACACAATGTGTTAGAATCGTCCCAATGAGTTGCGTATGTTTTATGAAATACACAGTAATAATTATATTTTTGCGGGTCTCTACACATTTCGTCACAAATAACTTTAATATTTGATCAAAAATCATCCCACATTGGCTAAAAGACCCATTGAAAGTAGTATTTAAGAAAATGCATGGAGATGTAGAGGTAAATAAGTATCTACCTGATAGAGAGGATGGATGGGCATCTTATAATATACTCTAGCATTAGCTAAGCAACATCTGAACTACTAGAGCTTATACATGATTCGTCGGTGTTTCATACTATATCTTTCTGACAGTTTTTTAGATTATCCTTTTCATTTTAAATACTGTGATACTTCTTAAGGGTTAAAAATTAAATTTTAAAATAATTTTGTAAGTAAATTAACATGTATAATATACCAGTTTAATATGATTTATTGGTCAAATTCAAATGATGAGACAAGAGTATGCATTGATCTAACAGTATACAAGTAGAGTCATTATTAAATATGTGACCCAGGCAGTCAGAATGTACAATCGTGCTAAAACCAAATTTTTGAGTTATATAAATAATTAAAATCAGCAAATTCAGACGATTTTAATGCATTTTTAATTTTTCAAATTGGATAGTTTAAACCCAGGTTATGCAAGATTTAGTAGAGAAGGTCTCGTGATGAACTAAAACTGTTGTTTTGAGTTTAAGCAGGATAAAGTTGGTGATTCATGAACTGTAAATCATGGTATTTGTTTACAAATCAAAATGCCATAGCAACCGACCACTTAATCTCAACCTATTTTGTTGAAAAATGGCATTATCCACAATAAAACCCTGAAAAAGATGATGGTTGCATTTTTATTCCACTTCGATTGACGGTTGACCTCCCAAAAGTCATGGTAAGGTTAACACTATATGTGGCTAAAAGCTCACCTTCCTGGAGTTTTTCATTAAAAGGGTATGCTTCAAACTTGGCACTTCTCATCAAGCTATATTGCTATGCTATAACTGCATATAATGACAGTCCAACGAATTAGCAAAGTGTTGGAAGTGCATTCAGCATTGTCCAACTATACAGAAGGTCATGGTAAGGTCAAGGAAAAGTGACAAAAGGGGGCATCAGGATGCGAAAATATCAACCCAACTCATCAAGTGACCATTCAATCTAGAGCTCTTTTTATGTAGTTTAACATTCACACAGTGTAGCACGAGTACGCTGCAGAGATTTATTGTAGTGCATTGGAGGGGTTTGTTTGTTATGCTAGTGGCAATTTGTCCCAACACAACCGTATCCGATGTTTCCTTCGGTAATCCTTGATACACAGTTCTAATGAGGCCTAATTGTTCAGACTACATAAAACTAGCGCATAATTCCCTACATTTGCACCCACTTATTAGTTTGATGTCAACAGCTAAAATAGAAATGTTATTAGCAGTGATAGGCTGATCTTTGATACCCTAGGACACTTATGTATTCCCGGCACCTAACTTTTGCGTTTTCGCGGTGTCATCTTCTCGCGAAAATTTAATGAGTGAAACTAAACTATCATAACGAACGAGCGAAAACGCGAAGTTAAATAGCTTTGTTCATTGATATCCACAATAAAATCGTCATCTTAGAAATGCAGGCAATTTTCGTCTGTGGTTGGGATAAATGGGAAATTCCTGGTAAACTCATTATAGCTAATACACCGACTGAGCAGCATGGCAAAGCAAATTAAGATTATATCAGTTTAGTCACGGAATTTGTAACTGATGAGGATGAAAGTCTGGTAGGTGAAGTCATAAAATTGAAGAATAATTATTGTAGTGATGAATTTTATTACCATCCAAAAACAATATCAACCCTCATCAGGTCAAACCACATTATCTCTTTCACTGCCAACCATGTACAAATTCGTTACCGGCCTAGTGCAAGCCATTTTACCGAAATTTCCGATATAGCTTCATGATATGTATACAGTATTTTTTCAAGTTCTACTTTAATTATCTGTATAGAAAATCTAAATTGGCTATTAAGTCATCAACAACTAATTACCTGTTTTATGACTCGCGCGGGGTAGTTAATGAACTCACAGAAAAATGTTCGTTTTTAGATTAGAAATTCTCAAACAAAAGTTTAAAATTGTTTCGTTGTTTTAGGCTGATTTTATAGAGAAATCTTCGGACAACACAGTCAATTTCATAAAACTCTTAAAGACCATGGGTTATGTGGTCAACAAATAATAAAATCAGGCTACCACATAATTGCTGAGAAAGTCCAAAAATGCGTTTATGGCAGTGGCCCCTAGAAAACGCATAAATGTGTTTATGGTAGCGTAAGGGTTTATACAGTTTAGGTTGTGAAGTTGGTTGTTACCTATCTATTTTCTTCTTCTTGGGATTCGAATGTGAAAAACACGGCGGGAGGGACCTAGACGTCATTGATAGTCTAAGAAAGAAATGGCAGCAAGTGATCAAATTGAATTGTCGATCTCACCCACACATTTCAACCTGTGGTTTACAAATACGAACTATTCCCAAATTGAATTTTTTTCTTATTAGTGAACTGGACCTGAGGAATGTAATGTTTTTTTTCCACGTCGTTTATTTTCACATCACTATATTTTCGCACTCATCAGAGCCGCGAAATTAAGTTGCAGCGAAATTTTACTCTGTGTGCAACTCACGAAACTAAATATTAGCGAAATATAAGTGTCCTAGGGTAGGCGGTAATTTGATTTAATTCATTAGAATGATCGTTATTACTCGCATTATCGTTAGCAGCCTCATATTGCGCAAGCAGCTGTATTTCTAAGGTTGCCCTTAATCACAACCCTCCCTCATCATCGCTTTCACTATGATCTGAGGCAGCTGACTCAGATTCTAAGTAGAAATACTCATCTAAATTAATAGCAACAACTAGCCGTAATTTTTGCGATAGTTTCATTTTGTTCTAGCTTAAAGCATCAAAACAGGAAATAGCCACATACATGCGCGCACCCGCAGTTAGAGCCTATATTTATGATCTTGGGTTATGAGAATTTCCATAGCAACCACCGAGATGGGTATAGTCAGAGCCGTATAGTTTCACAGAGTCCCGTGACCAAAAGCCGGAAACAACAACGCTTGATTCCAAACAAACCCGATCGACATACTGATCTCTAATGGAATATTCATACCTCGCTGTCAATAACGCTCTTTTTTGCATTTACTTTACGTTTTTACAAAAACGTTATTAGCAGCTTTTTGTAGGAAATTTTGTTAAGAACTGAGCTTCAACATCTGTATGGTTTTGGCTTATCATAAAATTAGTAGTTTAAAGTGAACCATAATTGAAATCATACTCTGCGCGACCGATGTCCTAACTCTATTCAACATTTATATTAAAAGTGATCCATATTTTATTGTGGATTCTTAACTAAATTTAGGTGGTATTAAAAAGCAAAGATTAGTGAAACTGTATGGTGCATTTACTTCATGAGATGATAAGATAACATAAGATTATGTGATGCACTCCAACATACTATGCATTGAATGCAATGCTTACAGAAGCTACTGCACATCATTAGTTTGGTGTGAAATAAAAATATTGTTTTATATGATTTCACAGACAATATATACAGAGTAAAGTAGCACAAATAGTTTCCTGAACCAAGAAATGAACGAAAAAAAATTTGAAAAGTTGAAGAACCACGTTTAAATTCCATCCGGCCATCTTTTGAAAATCATTAGATAAATACATGTAACATAAGCGTAGTGTGATATAATTTTCCTTCGAGCTAAAGGCCTTCTAGCTGACAGACAGCTATTTTTGAGAATGATGTTTTTGTTTATTCAGGTCAGTCGAAAATAAATATATTCTACATATGAAGGTATTTGTATTACTTATTAGTATATGTCAATACAAGACAGGCAATTATTGATTAGCTCCTCTATGAAAATGTTTAAGATAATTGTATATTTATGTTCTGTCGGTCCACTCTCTCTTCAGTATGTATAGAGAACTCAGCTGTGGGATAGGTTTGGAAGAACTTTAAATATTGCTGTCAGAAATTTAGAAAAAAGGTTGGGCCACCGCTGTAGGAAAGTAAACAAATTATGGTCTGCTGCTATCAGAAAGTTTTATGGTGAGCATTAGCATATTCAACATTATTACCTAACAATAATTAAATCTTCGTAAGAAAATTTCACACTTTTTCTGGCTGCCAGTTACAGTTTGATGAGTTTAGAGAAGTCCATCTTTAACCACTAACAGCGATTTTGATGAAAACCCAGTGTGGATTAAAATTGGTTCAGACTATTTAAGGTTTAAGTTATGTGAATAATACAACAATAACAATAATAATACTTTAGATTAATAATAGTAATAATATAATATGTTAGATTAAGAAAGGTGCTCATGAGAAAAATAATAAAACTTCATAAAATTTGTTGATAATTACTAAACTTTGAATCTATTTTACCATAGTTTTAGGGTAAAGTAACCACTTATAATATTCAATATTTAATCACCAGCAACTTTATCATGGCTGCCCATCAATAAGTAGTAAAGGTTGTTCATAGAAGGAGTTCATATGCTATGGGTATATTTACCTCTCTGGGAGTTGGCTTATCTTGCAATGTGACAGGGACAGCTCTTCTAGTGAACTCAATGAAGTGATAGATTCAGGAAGCAGTTCAATATGATTAACAAAGAGCTCCAACTTTCTCAGCGATTTCAGAGAGCCCAAGCTGCAAACGAACTATATTAAACAATTTTTTCTCTTGTGATATGTTTATATCATTAACCCAGGTTTTATTAAATTTGCTAAAAGATACAAATTTGCTTTAAACACAGCAGTAATACACAGCTATGCAGTAAGAACTTTTCTTTAACCTATCAATTCTTTATCATCAACTTTTTATTTAAAATATCCTATAAATGAGCTACGAATGTCTACCAATTGCTAAACTATCAAAGGTTGCGGACATTTTACTTATCAAAACTGTGTTTGGGCACTAAAGAAAGCTGAACTATATTACCATGAGAACCATGAAACAAAGTTATGTCTGAGAATTATATTAGAGCTAGTAGACTGGCAGCCCCTTGTACCGTTAGAGATTGTCATGTGTAATAACGATTTCTACAGTTATTCTTAGATATGGAGAGGAGGTTGAATGGTGCAGATGGAATTTTCTTCTACATATTCTAAATTACACCTTTTGGCTTAATAATTTGAATATGAAACTTAATAAAACATTAGAAAATTAAGTAGAAGTTGAACTATTACCAATAAGTAATAAGCAAAACAAGCAAACATGTCTCAAGTGAAGTTATATTTAGACACAGTTTATGATTCCTCTCTAGCCAACAGATTGCTTTAAAAGAACATTTAACCTGCCTCAGCTGTTTATAAACATTTTCGTAGTTTTTATACAATATTGTTTAGTATATAGCCAAGCATTGTTCTATGTAACCAAACAGAATTGCAGATTAGCCTGAAACCCACCGCTCTGTTAACAATTTCGCTACTGACTTTATTTTTAGATCTATCCAATTTAATTTTTCTATTCACACAAATGTTGACATAACGTCCATAATTTTCTTATAACTTGAGAAAGAATGAAAACACCCATTTAATTTTTAAAAAAGGTTGTTCAAAATAAGATACATTATTAGGAAATGGAAAACATATTAAATTAACTTGAGTTAAAATGGTAAATACTTTTACAAACTTTTACAAACTTTTACAAACTTTACCAACAATATTTTGCCAGCAATTTCGATAGTCGTATTTTTACTGTCTTCATAAAAATCGGTCACTATTACAGTTCTTCAAATGAAATACATGCACTGAAAAGACAGAATCACTTGATATAGAGTGACTGAAGACCCAATAGCAAAGAATGTTTGAAGCTTCTACAGCTTAAATGATTGGGTATTATTTTTTGTCAGTGGTTTTTCAGTGGTAAACTTTCTGTTTGATAATCAAGAAGCTGTTAGTGAGATGCCTGTTGATTGGTCTGTATCATTAGCAACAAGCTTGATTTCATGGTGACCGATTCTTATTGGTTTATTTGAAGCGAAAGCTGAATAATCATAGATAAACTAACACATTGTGTAAAAGCTGATGTATCGGCTTCCAGCAACAAAGAGATGATAACCCGAGCCGATCGGCTTGCGTTAGCGAAATATTTAATTATTGTTAAAATTCAAAAGACATGAAGTAAAAACACAACTCTGAATTTATAATGCAAACTTGTACACCTATTTATGAGCTATTCACATAACACAAACTGAAAATACTAAGGAGTCACTTGTTGAAAGTTGGAAATTGTTATAAAAGCTCTAATTATATTGTTGTAGAAAATGTTCTGAAAACGAGAGTTCATAGTTGATCATGTTCAAGGTAAGTGATTAAAATTGCAGAAAAACATTAGATTCTATTTGCATATCTACGCAAATTATAAAATAAATTCCGTATTTTTTATGATGTTTTGATAGATGACAAACAAATCATGTATAATCTATTGAGAGAAGAGGTAGTAGTACAATGAGCAATCAGCAGCTGTGACCTGACACCATTATGAATATGTTAGAATTACAAGGCTATAATAACAACTACAAGCAACTCCTGCTTAACAAATTATGTTTTGAGAATTTAAAATTGTTTAATTCTATTTCTTTTAAAAATTTTCAATTTTCTATTTACCTATTGCTCACACTTGCAGATGAAAAACATTTCGAGACTATGCATATGCATTAAATTAAACAGATGCTATGTTGTACCTATTTTACAATAGGTATTTTTTGATACAAATAGTCATGTTTATTTTTTTTAAATTGTTATTATTTTTGAGATTCTAACAGCACAATTAGAGTTGTAACAGTGCTTACTGAGCTATCAAAATCTATTTACATTGAAATTTATCAGAAATATTTTGAACACCATAAGAAAATATTAATTCATAGTTTCACTCAAAAACACTGACAGTTATGAAGTAATTTTGGAGGGTATAAATTCAACGCAAAACATTACTTTATGAATCACTATTAATAGCACTTAGATATTCCTTATGGAAACTTCGAATGAGTAACATTAAACAACGAATTCCTACTTGATATGCTGAATTTTATATCTCTCACTACTACTTGTAGTCATGGAAACCAAGTTGTAGATGTTTATTCGTACAAAAATTAGCGTTTAACAAGAATATAAATCATAGCTTGCCAGCCAAAGGAAGTACTGTAGCAAAATTTAGCAACCATTTCATCCAATTGCTGGTAAAATTTACTGAATAGTAACTATTATATATTATTATATATTGATTTGAGACTAGCAACATAGGTTTAGGAAATGTAAGAAATAAAGGTAGGGTTGGTGATAATTAAATATGGTATAATTTACTCTCACTTCAACTGAATAAACTTTTGGCTACTACAACTTACATATCATTCATCAGTCTTTTGCATTTTTTATTTCTGGCATTTTAAATAAATTTAAAACTGTTTAAATATACTATCAAGTTTTAACTTTTTGAACCTTAACAGCCGGTTTTCCGGCATCGCCACGGGTGTGTCAAAATCCCTAACGGCCGAAATCCCGCCATTCACATGGCTTTGTTTACAAAAACCGTTTCGAAGTGAAAGTGTAAACTAATCAAATTAATTCTTGCACAGGATATTAAACAAAGAATTTCTCTTCCATTTGTAACAGTTTTCAAATATCTCTATCTACTTCCTTCATTATAATAACAAATCTTAATTAGGACGATATCGCGAAAAAATGGAGACCGCTCGTTCGTTGTTAGGTAATAAATGATTGTGATGCAAATAAAGAGTTTTATGATATTAACTATAATTTTCCAGTATATTTTGAATTAAGAAATGATGATTAACATGTGCTCAATAAATATGACACTAATGTAAATGGTTTTACAAGTTTTTAAAATCGTATAAGCTTTTATAGTTTTAGCCCGAATATTGGTGAAATAGTTTTAATCTGTTTGATGAAATTTGATGGAGTTGCCCGGCTTTTTACTAGTGTTTTACCTAATATCATTGTATTATGAGCGCAATTAGATATATTTGACAAAAGTTTAAAAACTTCAGATCATTGGACAAATTGTTCAGGGGTATTGACACACATTGAAAAAAATGGCCAGGGTTAAATGGGTTAAACTGTGAAGCTTTTTGAAAACAATTAGGTTCTATGTTAAAAATGTTTGTTTTTAAGTGAAATCTTTTTACATGTTTTTGCCAAGTATTACAAAAGTGAACGATTAGACAAGTAGGTAGGAATTAACTATACTTAAATATTATGATAACAAGAGATGTACACATTTGCTTAACTTGTCTCAATGTTTTTGTGCTATTTTTTTACTTTTATGACCCCTTTTCAATTGAAGAAATGCTAAAGAAATTGTATCAATTTACCTTATGCCCAGCTCCAATCAGAAAGTTTATCAAAGCAAATTATCTTTCTAATATGGTTTCTTTGTATAAAAAACGTGGCTAAATGGTGCTAACACAAAGTTTTGTTGGCCAAAAAGATTTATTTATTCTGGTATGAACCAATATAACCTCCACTTCTATTAGGTTTCACAACATAAAACTAAATGATATTCTACATCATATAAATTATACAGTTCTGCTCTCACAAATGACTTAGTTTTATTTGTTCATTATATGATATGTTATTAAATATTGTACATATAATATAATCATAGAGGGCAATAAATTACAGCTGAGAATATACTGGTACTTTATCTCACTTTAGCATATTTAAAAGTGTTTGGACTGTTACGTATTGGGAGATGTTGAAACAATGTGTGACTGTGATTATTAATTAGATAATTGATGAATGACTATCGAGAGGAAGAACAATTACTCACATAAACTAAAACATTAATTATTTCCCTACCGCAAGCCAATGTATCAGCTCGGGTTATCTCCTCTTTGTGGCTCGAAACCGATACACCTGACTTTTAAACAGTGTGTTAGTTTATTTATAATTACTCAGCTTTCGCATCAGATGAACTAATAAATCTAGTTTTAATAAAAGCAAGCTGATTTCTAACGATATTGACTAAACTAATCAGCAGACCTATCACTAGCAGCTCACTGATTATCAGACAGAAAGTTCACAGGCCGTGTCGAAAATATCTGTTCTAGCTGCGTTGGCTACAAGTAAAATACTGGGCTCAACTAGAAGGAAGGACCAGTGACTGGGAAGATTTTGTGCTCACTCACTTTAAAATGAATTGACTACCTAGAAAGCATAGCTTCCGTGTCACCTAGGCAAAATGTTGACGTATGTCAGAACAGCCATCCTGAGTAAGAAAATACAATGTCTTTTTGTGCAACCCCAAGCTTCGAAAGATCCAAATCAAAATACCATCAGTCGAAAGCTTTAGATGGGAATAAAAACATGTGGATGTTTAAACAATACAAGAAAACAGTTAGGATAGGGCAAATCTAATCATTAGGTACTTCATCACAGAAAATGTGGGAAAGGTGGTGATAGGCTTGAACCACCGGATAGACTGGTATGGTATATGTAGTTATATTACAAGTAACACAAGAGGCCACCACATCTTACCATGTTTTCCAGCTGATGATTACCTTGCACATAGAAAAATTTCTACAGATCAAAAAACACAACATCAAAAAAAGGTGGAAAACACTCATACAAAGCTAACTATATGGTATCCAGTTGAGAAATTACAACAAAACCCAAAAGACCAGCTGGCAGTTGTTGAACCTGAAGCCTAAGGAACCTTCAACAAAGACTTAAGATGTATTCCAGCTAGTCACGTAATTAAAAAGGAGCAGCAACAATAATAACAGTTGGGTAAGATTTACATGTGTGAACCAACACTGAAGTGCAGCCAAGCAGGTAGCTTATGATTAGAGCTCGGGCACGGCGGAGAAAGAAAGAAACCTTTCTTATTTTGTCATCAACAACTAATTACCTGTTTTATGACTCGCGCGGGGTAGTTAATGAACTCACAGAAAAATGTTCGTTTTTAGATTAGAAATTCTCAAACAAAAGTTTAAAATTGCTTCATTGTTTTAGGCTGATTTTATAGAGAAATCTTCGGACAACACAGTCAATTTCATAAAACTCTTAAAGGTCGTGGGTTATGTGGTCAACAAATAATAAAATCAGGTTACCACACAATTGCTGAGAAAGTCCAAAAATGCGTTTATGGCAGTGGCCCCTACAAAGCGCATAAATGTGTTTATGGCAGCGTAAGGGTTATACAGTTTAGGTTGTGAAGTTGGTTGTTACCTATCTATTTTCTTCTTTTTGGGATTCGAGTGTGAAAAACACGGCGGGAGTGACCTAGACAACATTGATAGTCTAAGAAACAAATGGCAGCAAGTGATCAAATTGAATTGTCGATCTCACCCACACATTTCAACCTGTGGTTTACAAATACGAACTATTCTCAAATTGATTTTTTTTCTTATTAGTGAACTGGACTTGAGGAATGTAATGCTTTTTCCACTTCATTTATTTTCACATCATTATATTTTCGCACTCATCAGAGCCGCAAAATTAAGTTGCAGCAAATTTTTACTCTGTGTGCTACTCACGAAACTAAATATTAGCGAAATATAAGTGTCCTAGGGTAGGCGGTAATTTGATTTAATTCATTAGAATGATCGTTATTACTCGCATTATCGTTAGCAGCCTCATATTGCGCAAGCAGCTGTATTTCTAAGGTTGCCCTATAATCACAACCCTCCCTCATCATCGCTTTCACTATGATCTGAGGCAGCTGACTCAGATTCTAAGTAGAAACACTCATCTAAATTAATAGCAACAACTAGCCGTAATTTTTGTGATTGTTTTATTTTGTTCTAGCTTAAAGCATCAAAACAGGAAATAGCCACATACATGCGCGCACCCGCAGTTAGAGCCTATATTTATGATCTTGGGTTATGAGAATTTCCATAGCAACCACCGAGATGGGTATAGTCAGAGCCGTATAGTTTCACAGAGTCCCGTGACCAAAAGCCGGAAACAACAACGCTTGATTCCAAACAAACCCGATCGACATACTGATCTCTAATGGAATATTCATACCTCGCTGTCAATAATGCTCTTTTTTGCATTTACTTTACGTTTTTACAAAAACGTTATTAGCAGCTTTTTGTAGGAAATTTTGTTTTCTTTCAAATGGTTCATAATACAACAATCAATTTTAAAGTGACTGCTAATGGGAGTAGTTTTTGTTGATTAATGTTGCGGCTTCTCCATTATAACTTATATAAAAATAGTAGGCGTGGCCTGTTTGTTTGGAATCGAGCGAGCTCCCGTATACGCTTCTGTTGGTCGCGGGACTCTGTGAAACTATACGACACTGGGTATAGTTAAATGGAAATTCTGGCTTTATGATTGGTCAGACACAAAAATAAACAAGACCATGTGAAAGAGCAGGGTTGAATGCACTATAAACCACTGTTTACTAAAATAGTGACGGTGGGTCATACAATAGCGTAAAGCACGCTTATCGTGCTATCGTGAACAATCTAATTACAACACGATTGGACATTCTGACGGCCGGGGTCACATATGGTTGCTGAAACTTTAGTTAAGAAGTGAGCTTTAACGTGTCTATGGTTTGACTTATCACAAAAACAGTAGTTTCAAGTGAACTACAATTGAAATCATACTCTGTGCGGACCAAGATCCTATTTCCATTCAACATTTATATTAAAAAGGACTCATATTTTATTATGGCTGCTTGAGTAAATTTAGGTGGTATTAAAAAGCAAAGATTAGTGAAACTGTTTGGTGCATTTACATCATGAGATAATAAGATAACATAAGATTATGTGATGCACTCCAACATACTATGCATTGACTGCAATGCTTACAGAGGCTACTGCACATCATTAGTTTGGAGTGAAATAAAGATATTGTTTTATATGATTTCAAAGATAATATTTACAGAGTAAAATAGCTCAAATAGTTTCTTGAACCGAGAAATGAACGAAAAAAAATTTGAAAAGTCGAAGAACCACTTTTAAGTTCCATCCGGCCATCTTTTGAAAATTATTGGATAAATACATGAAATATAAGCGTAGCGTGATATAATTTACCTTCGAACTAAAGGCCTTCTAGCTGACAAACAGCTGTTTTTGAGAATGATGTTTTTGTTTATTCAGGTCAGTCGAAAATAAATATATTCTACATATGAAGGTATTTGTATTATATATTAGTATATGTCAATACAATACAGGCAATTAATGATTAGCTCCTCTATGAAAATGTTTAGGATAATTGTATATTTATGTTCTGTTGGTCCACTCTCTCTAACCACTAACAGTGATTTTGATGAAAACCCAGTGCAGATTAAAATTGGTTCAGACTACTTAAGGTTTAAGTTATGTGAATAATAAAACAATAACAATAATAATACTTTAGATTAATAATAGTAATAATATAATACGTTAGACTAAGAAAGGTGTTCATGAGAAAAATAATAAAACTTCATAAAATATGTTGATAATTACTACACTTTGATTCTATTTTACCATAGTTTTAGGGAAAGTAATCACTTATAATACTCAAGATTTAATCACCCGCACCTTTATCATGGCTGCTCATCAATAAGTAGTAAAAGTTGTTCATAGAAGGAGTCCATATGCTGTGGGTATATTTACCTCTCTGGGAGTTGACTTATCTTGCAATGTGACAGGTCCAGCTCTTCTAGTGAACTCAATGAAGTGATAGATTCAGGAAGCACTTCAATAGGATTACTAGAGAGATTCAACTTTCTCAGCAATTTCAGAGAGCCCAAGCTGCAAACGAATTATATTAAACAATTTGTTCTCTTCTGATATGGTTATATCATTAACCTAGGTTTTATTAACTTTGCTGAAAGATACAAATTTGCTTTAAACGCAGCAGCAATACACAGCTATGCAGTAAGAACTTTTCTTTAACCTATCAATTCTTTATCATCAACTTTTTATTTAAAATATCCTATAAATGAGCTACGAATGTCTACCAATTGCTAAACTGTCAAAGGTTGCGGACATTTTACTTTTCAAAACGGTATTTGGGCACTAAAGAAAGCTGAACTAAATTAGCGTGAGAACCATGAACCAAATTTATGTCTGAGAATTATATTAAAGGTAATAGACTGGCAGCCTCTTGTACCGTTAGAGATTGTCCTGTGTAATAACGATTTCTACAGTTATTCTTAGATATGGAGAAGAGGTTGAATGGTGCAGATGGAATTTTCTTTTACATATTCTAAATTACACCTTCTGGCTTAATAATATGTATATTAAACTTAATAAAACATTGTACAATTAAGTAGAAGTTGAACTACTACCGATAAGTAATAAGAAAAACAAGCAAACATGTCTCAAGTGAAGTTATATTTAGACATGGTTTATGATTCCTCTCTAGCCAACAGATTGCTTTAAAAGAACATTTAACCTGCCTCAGCTGTTTATAAACATGTTCGTAGTTTTTAATACAATATTGTTTAGTATATAGCCAAGCATTGTTCTATGTAACCAAACAGAATTGCAGATTAGCCTGAAATCCACCGCTCTGTTAACAATTTCGCTACTGACTTTATTTTTAGATTTATCCAATTTAATTTTTCTATTCACACAAATGTTGACATAACGTCCATAATTTTCTTATAACTTGAGAAAGAATGAAAATATCCATTTAATTTTTAAAAAAGGTTGTTCAAAATAAGATACATTAGTAGGAAATGGAAAACATATTAAAGTAACCTGAGTTAAAATGGTAAAAACCTTTTAAAACTTTTACAAACTTTACCAACAATATTTTGCCAGCGATTTAGATAGTCGTATTTTTACTGTCTTCATAATATTCAGTCACTATTACAGTTTTTCAAATGAAATACATGCACTGAAAAGACAGAATCACTTGATATAAAGTGACTGAAGACCCAATAGCAAAGAATGTTAGAAGCTTCTACAGCTTAAATGATTGGGTATTATTTTTTGTCAGTGGTTTTACAGTGGTAAACTTTCTGTTCGATAATCAAGAAGCTGTTAGTGAGAGGCCTGTTGATTGGTCTTTATCATTAGCAACAAGCTTGATTTTGTGGAGACCGAATCTTATTGGTCTATTTGAAGCGAAAGCTGAATAATCATAGATAAACTAACAAATTGTGTAAAAGCTGATGTATCGGCTTCCAGCAACAAAGAGATGATAACCCGAGCCGATCGGCTTGCGTTAGCGAAATAGTTAGTTATTGTTAAAGCGGAAAATTCAAAAGACGAAGTAAAAACAGAACTTTGAGTTTATAATGCAAACTTGTACACCTATTTATGAGCTATTCACATAACACACATTAAAAATACTAAGGAGTCACTTGCATGTTGAAATTTGGAAGTTGTTATAAAAGCTCTAATTATATTGTTGTAGAAAATGTTCTGAAAACGAGAGTTCAAAGTTGATCATGTGCAAGGTAAGTGATATAAATTGCAGAAAAACATTAGATTCCATTTGCATATCTACGCAAATTATAAAATAAATTCCGTAGTTTTTATAATATTTTGATTGATGACAAATAAATCATGTATACTCTATTGAGAGAAGAGGTAGTAGTACAATGAACAATCAGCAGCTGTGACCTGACACCCTTATGAATATCTTAGAATTAAAAGGCTATAATAACAACTATAAGCAACTCCTGCTTAACAAATTATGTTTTGAGAATTTAAAACTGTTTAATTCTAATTCTTTTAAAAATTTTCAATTTTCTATTTACCTATTGCTCACACTTGCAGATGAAAAACATTTTGAGACTATGCATATGCATTAAATTAAACAGATGATATGTTGTACCTATTTTACAATAAGTATATACTTTTTGATACTATTATTTTAAGAATCACTGTTAATAGTACTTGGATATTTTTTTATGGAAACTTCAAATGAGTAACATTAGGCAGCGAATTCCTACTTGACATGCTGAATTTTATATCTCTAACTACTACATGTAGTTGTGAAATCCAAGTTGTAAATGTTTATTCGTACAAAAATTAGCATTTAACAAGAATATAAATCATAGCTTTCTGGCCAAATGAAGTACTGTAGCAAAATTTAGCAACCATTTCATCCAATTGTTGGTAAAATTCACTGAATATTAACTATTATCTAAATATATTGAGTTGAGACTATAGTAATATAGGTTTAGGAAATGCAAGAAATAAAGGTAGTTTTGGTGATAATTATATATGGTATAATTTACTCTCACTTCAACTGAATAAACTTTTGGCTACTATAACTTACATATAACTCATCAGTCTTTTGCATTTTATATTTCTGGCATTTTAAATAAATTTAAAACTGTTTAATTATACTATCAAGTTTTAACTTTTTGAACCTTAACAGCCGGTTTTCCGGCATCGCCATGGGTGTGTCAAAATACCTAACGGCCGGAATTCCGGCATTCACATGGCTCTGTTTACAAAAACCGTTTTGAAGTGAAAGCAAAAACTAATCAAATTAATTCTTGCACAGGATATTAAACAAAAAATTTCTCTTCCATTTGTAACAGTTTTCAAATATCTTTATTTACTTCTTTCATTATAATAAAAAATTTTAGGACGATATCGCGAAAAAATCGAGACCGCTCGTTCGTTGGTAAGTAATAAATGATTGTGATGCAAATAAATAGTTTTATGATATTAACTATAATTTTCCAGTATATTTTGAATCAAGAAATGATGATTAACATGTGTTCGATAAATATGACACTAATGTAAATGGTTTTACAAGTTTTCAAAATCGTACAAACTTTTATAGTTTTAGCCCGAATATTGGTGAAATACTGTTTTATTCTGTTGATGAAATTTGATGGAGTTGCCCGACTTTTTACTAGTGTTTTACCCAATATTATTGTATTATGAGCGCAATTAGATATATTTAACAAAAGTTTAAAAACTTCGGATCTTTGGACAAATTGTTCAGGGGTATTGACACTCATTGAAAAAAAGGGCCAGGGTTAAACGGGTTAAACTGTGAAGCTTTTTGAATACAATTAGGCTCTATGTTAAAAATGTTTGTTTTTCAAGTGAAATCTATTTACATGTTTTTGCCAAGTATTACAAAACTGAACGATTAGACAAGTAGGTAGGAATTCAACTATACTTAAATATTATGATAACAAGAGATGTACACATTTGCTTAACTTGTCTCAATGTTTTTGTGCTATTTTTTTACTTTTATGACCCCTTTTCAATTGAAGAAATGCTAAAGAAATTGTATCAATTTACCTTATGCCCAGCTCCAATCAGAAAGTTTATCAAAGCAAATTATCTTTCTAATACGGTTTCTTTGTATAAAAACGTGGCTAAATGGTGCTAACACAAAGTTTTGTAGGCCAAAAAGATTTATTTATTCTGGTATGAACCAATATAACCTCAACTTCTATTAGGTTTCACAACATAAAACTAAATGATACTCTACATCATATAAATTATACAGTTCTGCTCTCACAAATGACTTAGTTTTATTTGTTCATTATATGATATGTTATTAAATATTGTATATATAATATAATCATAGAGGGCAATAAATTACAGCTGAGAATATACTGGTACTTTATCTCACTTTAGCATATTTAAAAGTGTTTGGACTGTTACGAATTGGGAGATGTTGAAACAATGTGTGACTGTGTTTATTAATTTGTTAATTGATAAAAGCATATCAACTGGAAGGCAAACTACTCACATAAACTAAAACATTAATTATTTCCCTACAGCAAGCCAGTGTATCGGCTCGAGTTATCTCCTTTTTGTGGCTGGAAGCCGATACACCGACTTTTAAACAGTGCGTTAGTTTATTTATAATTACTCAGCTTTCGCAACAGATGAACTAATAGATCTAGTTTTCATAAAAGATAAGCTGGTTTGTAACGATATTGACTAAACTAATCAGCAGACCTATCACTAGCAGCTCACTGATTATCAGACAGAAAGTTCACAGGCTGTGTCGAAAAAATCTGTTCCAGCTGCGTTGGCTACAAGTTAAATACTGGGCTCAACTAGAAGGAAGGACCAGTGACTGGGAAGATTTTGTGCTCACTCACTTTAAAAGGAATTGACTACCTGAAAAGCATGGTTTCCGAGTCACCTAGGCAAAATGTTGACGTATGTCAGAACAGCTATCCTAAGTAAGAACATACAATGTATTTCTGTGCAACCCCGAGCCTCGAAAGATCCAAATCAAAATACCATCAGTCGAAAGCTTTATAGATGGGAATAAAAACATGTGGATGTTTAAACAATACAAGAAAACAGTTAGGATAGGGCAAATCTAATCATTAGGTACTTCATCACAGAAAATGTGGGAAAGGTGGTGATAGGCTTGAACCACCGGATAGACTGATATGGTACATGTAGTTATATTACAAGTAACACAAGAGGCCACCACATCTTACCATGTTTTCCAGCTGATGATTACCTTGCACATAGAAACATTTCTACAGATCAAAAAACACCACATTAACAAAATTTGGAGAACACTCATACAAAGCTAACTATATGGTATCCGGTTGAGAAATTACAACAAAACCCAAAAGACCAGCTGGCGGTTGTTGAACCTGAAGCCTAAGGAACCTTCAACATGGACATAAGGTGTATTCCAGCTAGTCACGTAATCAAAAAAGGGAAAAGCAACAATAATAACAGTTGGGTAAGATTTATACATGTGAAGGAGGTAGCTTCTGACTAGAACTCGGGCACGGCGGAGAAAGAACCTGTAACATGAGGTGTCATAATTGAAATATGGAGCAGGTGCTCCCACCCAAACTACTACACTTCCCAAGTATCAATTGAGGAAAATTGTATAAGCCAGCTTGATCACTAGCAGACCAGCTGGACTAAAACCTGTGAAATGGCTATAGTCTAGCGCAGAAGTACAAAAAGTTGTACCTGGCTCACTTATCCAAAATCATAGGAAGAGCCAATATTCACACCTACATAAAGGTTTGCTGCGTCTCCACTTATGGAAACGAAGGTAATAAAGCAATAGAAGGAGGTCATATATGCTATATTATTAACAACATACTTATGCTATAACTAGTGTTAGAAACAAACATTTTGTTAATATCGAAAACTGCCGTTGTTTTTGTGTGACAACTGAAGTTCTAGCGTCATTTATGTTTGTATCTTATAGTCAAATAAAAATTTAACCTTTTCACATAATATTTTCAATAAAAAATAATGTTTACTGCTGAACTTAACAGTTTTCCTGCAAAACTCTAAAAAAGGTTAATTAAAGTAATACAGGTATTTTTTGCCCAGCAACCAAAAATTGCTGCTTTTAGGCTTGGCTTCCCGCAATGAATCAGATGATATAACTAAATATTTGATATCCTAAATACTAAACAGGGTGCTGTGCTGGCAAAGTTAATGGATTAGCTTGGCTGCTCTAGCAAAATATCAAAATCTATACTCACACACCCTACATTGTAATCAGGGTACTGTTTGAGTGAAACCAAGTTTAAATCACTGTAGCATAGACCTATTAACTATAGTATAATTCATAGGTCTATGAGCTGTAGTAAGATTAGAAAATTTGTACTGGAATATTCATATACATGTCTTGAAACCAACTAAAACTCAATGAAGATGGTAAGCCTATGACATAACAAGCTGAGAAAGTAGCTAAGTAAGTCTTCACGGTTTTGTTCCTGGAGAATAGTATGAACCAACTATTTATGATTTATGAATCAACATTTTATGATTTTCAGAGCGCTTTTAAACATTTTAACATTTTTAAATGTTAAAATAATTGAAGTGAGCGTGTACAGTAATTATTTAAGCAACCTTTTCCGATTTGAAGAACTGTTGGTCCTATTGCCAAAAACCACCCCAATTCTTTTGTTAGTATTTGTATATTACAAGTATGATATATTGAATACATCATTTAAGAATCTAAGTTTCCAGAAAGGCCTTTATTGGTCCGAAGAACACAATTATTTATACACTACTATATGGGAATCTTCAATTGATTACACAAATTGTAAGCTCATCAGGAGAGATATGAGCAAAAGTACATCAATGTCTTATTAAAGTCTCCAAAAAGTGTTGAGGTCCAGTAGTTACTGATACAAGTAAGCAACATAGACACAATGTGTTAGAATCGTCCCAATGAGTTGCGTATGTTTTATGAAATACACAGTAATAATTATATTTTTGCGGGTCTCTGCACATTTCGTCACAAATAACTTTAATATTTGATCAAAAATCATCCCACATTGGCTAAAAGACCCATTGAAAGTAGTATTTAAGAAAATGCATGGAGATGTAGAGGTAAATAAGTATCTACCTGATAGAGAGGATGGATGGGCATCTTATAATATACTCTAGCATTAGCTAAGCAACATCTGAACTACTAGAGCTTATACATGATTCGTCGGTGTTTCATACTATATCTTTCTGACAGTTTTTTAGATTATCCTTTTCATTTTAAATACTGTGATACTTCTTAAAGCTGAAAAACTAAACTTTAAATTAATTTTGTATGTAAAATAACATGTATATACCAATTTAATATGATTTATTGGTCAAATTCAAATGATGAGACAAGAGTATGCAGTGATCCAATAGTATACAAGTAGAGTCATTATAAAATATGTGACCCAAGCAGTCAGAATGTACAATCGTGCTAAAACCAAATTTTTAGTTATTTAAATAATTAAAATCAGCAAATTCAGAGGATTTTAATGCATTTTTAACTTTTTTAAATTGGATAGTTTAAACCCAGGTTATGCAAGATTTAGTAGAGAAGGTGTCGTGATGAACTAAAACTGTTGTTTTGAGTTTAAGCAGGATAAAGTTGGTGATTCATGAACTGTAAATCATGGTATTTGTTTACAAAACAAAATGCCATAGCATCCGACCACTTAATCTCAACCTATTTTGATAAAACCTGGCATTATGCACAATAATACCCTGAAAAAGATGATGGTTGCATTTTTATTCCATTTCGATTGACGGTTGACCTCTCAAAGGTCATGGTAAGGTTAACACTATATGTGGCTAAAAGCTCAACTTCCTGGAGTTTTTTATTAAAAGGGTATGCTTCAAACTGGGTACTTCTCATCAAGCTATATTGCTATGACTGCATATAATGACAGTCCAACAACTTAGCAAAGTGTTGGAAATGCATTCAGAATTGTCCACCTATACAGAAGGTCATGGTAAGGTAAAGTAAAAGTGACAAAATGGGGCATCAGAATGCGAAAATATCAACCCAACTCATCAAGTGACCATTCAATCTAGAGCTCTTTTTATGTAGTTTAACATTCACACAGTGTAGCACGAGTACGCTGCAGAGATTTATTGTAGTGCATTGGAGGGGTTTGTTTGTTATGCTAGTGGCAATTGGTCCCAACACAACCATATCTGATGTTTCCTTCGGTAATCCTTCATACACAGTTCTAATGAGGCTTAATTGTTCAGACTACATAAAACTAGCGCATAATTCCCTAAATTTGCACCCACTTATTAGTTTGATGTCACCAGCTAAAATAGGAATGTTATCAGCGGTGATAGGCTGATCCTTGATACCCTAGGACACTTATGTATTCGCGGCACCTAACTTTCGCGTTTTCGCGGTGTCATCCTCTTGCAAAAATTTAATGAGCGAAACTAAACTATCATAACGAACGAGCGAAAACGCGAAGTTAAATAGCTTTGTTCATTGATACCCACAATAAAATCGTCATCTTAGAAATGCATGCAATTTTCGTCTGTGGTTGGGATAAGTGGGAAATTTCTGGTAAACTCATTATAGCTAATACACCGACTGAGCAGCATGGCAAAGCAAATTAAGATTATATCAGTTTAGTCACGGAATTTGTAACTGATGAGGATGAAAGTCTGGAAGGTGAAGTCATAAAATTGAAGAATAATTATTGTAGTGATGAATTTTATTACCATCTTAAAACAATATCAACCCATATCAGGTCCAACCACATTATCTTTTTCACTGCCAACCATGTACAAATTCGTTACCGGCCTAGTGCCGACCATTTTACCGAAATTTCCGATATAGCTTCATGATATGTATACAGTATTTTTTCAAGTTCTACTTTAATTATCTGTATAGAAAATCTAAATTGGCTATTAAGTCATCAACAACTAATTACCTGTTTTATGACTCGCGCGGGGTAGTTAATGAACTCACAGAAAAATGTTCGTTTTTAGATTAGAAATTCTCAAACAAAAGTTTAAAATTGCTTCGTTGTTTTAGGCTGATTTTATAGAGAAATCTTCGGACAACACAGTCAATTTCATAAAACTCTCAAAAAGTCTCATAATAAAATCAGGTTACCACACAATTGCTGAGAAAGTCCAAAAATTCGTTTATGGCAGTGGCCCCTAGAAAACGCATAAATGTGTTTATGGCAGCGTAAGGGTTATACAGTTTAGGTTGTGAAGTTGGTTGTTACCTATCTATTTTCTTCTTCTTGGGATTCGAGTGTGAAAAACACGGCGGGAGGGACCTAGACAACATTGATAGTCTAAGAGACAAATGGCAGCAAGTGATCAAATTGAATTGTCGATCTCACCCACACATTTCAACCTGTGGTTTACAAATACGAACTATTCCCAAATTGAATTTTTTTCTTATTAGTGAACTGGACCTGAGGAATGTAATGTTTTTTTCCATTGCATTTATTTTCACATCACTATATTTTCGCACTCATCAGAGCCGCGAAATTAAGTTGCAGCAAATTTTTACTCTGTGTGCTACTTACGAAACTAAATATTAGCGAAATATAAGTGTCCTAGGGTAGGCGGTAATTTGATTTAATTCATTAGAATGATCGTTATTACTCGCATTATCGTTAGCAACCTCATATTGCGCAAGCTGCTGTATTTCTAAGGTTGCCCTATTATCACAACCCTCCCTCATCATCGCTTTCACTATGATCTGAGGCAGCTGACTCAGATTCTAAGTAGAAATACTCATCTAAATTAATAGCAACAACTAGCCGTAATTTTTGCGATTGTTTTATTTTGTTCTAGCTTAAAGCATCAAAACAGGAAATAGCCACATACATGCGTGCACCCGCAGTTAGAGCCTATATTTATGATCTTGGGTTATGAGAATTTCTATAGCAACCACCGATATGGGTATAGTCAGAGCCGTATAGTTTCACAGAGTCCCGTGACCAAAAGCCGGAAACAACAACGCTTGATTCCAAACAAACCTGATCGACATACTGATCTCTAATGGAATATTCATACCTCGCTGTCAATAACGCTCTTTTTTGCATTTACTTTACGTTTTTACAAGAACGTTATTAGCAGCTTTTTGTAGGAAATTTTGGTTTCTTTCAAATGGTTCATAATACAACAATCAATTTTAAAGTGACTGCTAATGGGAGTAGTTTTTGTTGATTAATGTTGCGGCTTCTCCTTTATAACTTATATAAAAATAGTAAGCGTGGCCTGTTTGTTTGGAATCGAGCGAGCTCCCGTATACGCTTCTGTTGGTCGCGGGACTCTGTGAAACTATACGACACTGGGTATAGTTAAATGGAAATTCTGGCTTTATGATTGGTCAGACACAAAAATAAACAAGACCATGTGAAAGAGCAGGGTTGAATGCACTATAAACCACTGTTTACTAAAATAGTGACGGTGGGTCATACAATAGCGTAAAGCACGCTTATCGTGCTATCGTGAACAATCTAATTACAACACGATTGGACATTCTGACGGCCGGGGTCACATATGGTTGCTGAAACTTTAGTTAAGAAGTGAGCTTCAACGTGTCTATGGTTTGACTTATCACAAAAACAGTAGTTTCAAGTGAACTACAATTGAAATCATACTCTGTGCGGACAAAGATCCTATTTCCATTCAACATTTATATTAAAAATAACTCATACTTTATTATGGCTGCTTGAGTAAATTTAGGTGGTTTTAAAAAGCAAAGATTAGTGAAACTGTATGGTGCATTTACTACATGAGATGATAAGATAACATAAGATTATGTGATGCACTCCAACATACTATGCATTGACTGCAATGCTTACAGAGGCTACTGCACATCATTAGTTTGGAGTAAAATAAAAATATTGTTCTATATGATTTCACAGATAATGTTTACAGAGTAAAGTAGCACAAATAGTTTCTTGAACCAAGAAATGAACGAAAAAAAATTTGAAAAGTTGAAGAACCACTTTTAAGTTCCATCCAGCCATCTTTTGAAAATCATCGGATAAATACATGTAACATAAGCGTAGTGTGATATAATTTACCTTCGAGCTAAAGGCCTTCTAGCTGACGAACAGCTGTTTTTGATAATGATGTTTTCGTTTATTCAGGTCAGTCGAAAATAAATATATTCTACATATGAAGGTATTTGTATTACATATTAGTATATGTCAATACAATACAGGAAATTATTGATTAGCTCCTCTATGAAATTGTTTAAGATAATTGTATATTTATGTTATGTTGGTCCACTCTCTTTTTAGTATGTATAAAGAACTCAGCTGTGGGATAGGTTTGGAAGAACTTTAAATATTGCTGTCAGAAATTTAGAAAAAGGTTGGATCACTGCTGTAGGAAAGTAAACATCTTTTGGTATTCTGCTATCAGAAAGTATTATGGTGAGCATTAACATATTTAACATTAATATTATTACCTAACAATAATTAAACCTTCGTAAGAAAATTTCGCACTTTTTGTGGCTGCCAGTTACAGTTTGATGAGTTTAGAGAAGTCCATCTTTAACCACTAACAGTGATTTTGATGAAAACCCAGTGCAGATTAAAATTGGTTCAGACTACTTAAGGTTTAAGTTATGTGAATAATACAACAATAACAATAATAATACTTTAGATTAATAATATTAATAATATAATATGTTAGATTAAGAAAGGTGCTCATGAGAAAAATAATAAAACTTCATAAAATTTGTTGATAATTACTAAACTTTAATTCTATTTTACCATAGTTTTAGGGTAAAGTAACCACTTATAATACTCAATATTTAATCACCAGCAACTTTATCATGGCTGCTCATCAATAAGTAGTAAAGGTTGTTCAATATAGAAGGAGTCCATATGCTATGGGTATATTTACCTCTCTGGGAGTTGACTTATCTTGCATTCTAACAGGTACAGCTCTTCTAGTGAACTCAATGAAGTGATAGATTCAGGGAGCACTTCAATAGGATTGCTATATAGACTCAACTTTCTCAGTGATTTCAGAGAGCCCAAGCTGCAAACGAATTATATTAAACAAATTTTTCTCTTGTGTAATGTTTATATCATTAACCTAGGTTTTATTAAATTTGCTGAAAGATACAAATTTGCTTTAAACACAGCAGTAATACACAGCTATGCAGTAAGAACTTTTCTTTAACCTATCAATTCTTTATCATCAACTTTTTATCTAAAAGACCATATAAATGAGCTACGAATGTCTACCAATTGCTAAACTATCAAAGGTTGCGGACATTTTACTTTTCAAAACTGTGTTTGGGCAGTAAAGAAAGCTGAATTATATTAGCGTGAGAACCATGAAACGAAGTTATGTCTGAGAATTATATTAAAGCTAGTAGACTAGCAGCCCCTTGTACCGTTAGAGATTGTCATGTGTAATAACTATTTCTACAGTTATTCTTAGATATGGAGAGGAGGTTGAATGGTGCAGATGGAATTTTCTTCTACATATTCTAAATTACACCTTCTAGCTTAATAATTTGAATATTAAACTTAATAAAACATTGGAAAATTAAGTAGAAGTTGAACTATTACCAATAAGTAATAAGCAAAACAAGCAAACATGTCTCAAGTGAAGTTATATTTAGACACAGTTTATGATTCCTCTCTAGCCAACAGATTGCTTTAAAAGAACATTTAACCTGCCTCAGCTGTTTATAAACATGTTCGTAGTTTTTAATACAATATTGTTTAGTATATAGCCAAGCATTGTTCTATGTAACCAAGCAGAATTGCAGATTAGCCTGAAATCCACCCCTTTGTTAACATTTTCGCTACCGACTTTATTTTTAGATCTACACATTTTAATATTTCTATTCACACAAATGTTGACATAACATCCATAATTTTCTTATAACTTGAGAAAGAATGAAAATATCCATTTAATTTTTAAAAAAGGTTGTTCAAAATAAGATACATTATTAGGAAATGGAAAACATATTAAATTAACTTGAGTTAAAATGGTAAATACTTTTACAAACTTTTACAAACTTTACCAACAATATTTTGCCAGCGATTTCGATAGTCGTATTTTTACTGTCTTCATAATATTCAGTCACCATTACAGTTTTTCAAATGAAATACATGCAATAAAAAGCCAGAATCACTTGATATAGAGTGACTGAAGACTCAATGGCAATGAATGTTACAGGCCTCTACAGCTTAAATGATCGCGGTATTACTTTTTGTCAGTGCTTTTTCCGCGGTAAACTTTCTGTTTGATAATCAAGAAACTGTTAGTAAGAGCCCTGTTGCTTGCTCTATAGCATTAGCAATAAGCTTGATTTCATGGAGACCAAATGTTATTGGTCTCTTTAAAGCGAGAGCTGAATAATCATAGATAAACTAACACATTGTGTAAAAGCTGATGTATCGGCTTCCAGCAACAAAGAGATGGCAACCCGAGCCGATCGGCTTGCGTTAGCGAAAGAGTTAACTATTGTTAAAGCGGAAAATTCAAAAGACATGAAGTAAAAACAGAACTCTGTGTTTATAATACAAACTTGTACACCTATTTATGAGCTATTCACCTAACACATACTACAATTACTAAGGAGTCACTGGAAATTGTTATAAAAGCTATAATTATATTGTTGTAGAAAATGTTCTGAAAACGAGAGTTCAAAGTTGATCATGTTCAAGGTAAGTGATTAAAATTGCAGAAAAACATTAGATTCTATTTGCATATCTACGCAAATTATAAAATAAATTCCGTAGTTTTTATGATGTTTTGATAGATGACAAATAAATCATGTATAATCTATTGATAGAGAAGAGGTAGTAGTGCAATGAACAATCAGCAGTTGTGACCTGACACCCTTATGAATATCTTAGAATTAAAAGGCTATAATAACAACTATAAGCAACTCCTGCTTAACAAATTATGTTTTGAGAATTTAAAACTGTTTAATTCTAATTCTTTTAAAAATTTTCAATTCTCTATTTACCTATTGCTCACACTTGCAGATGAAAAACATTTCGAGACTATGCATATGCATTAAACTAAACAGATGCTATGTTGTACCTATTTTACAATAAGTACTTTTTGATACAATTAATAATGTTTTTTTTTAATTGTTATTATTTTTGAGATTCTAACAGCACATTTAGAATTGTAACAGTGCTTACTGAGCTATCAAAATCTATTTACACTGAATTTTATCAGAAATATTTTGAACACCATAAGAAAATATTAATTCATAGTTTCACTCAAAAACACTGACAGTTATAAAGTAATTTTTGATGGTATACATTCAACACAAACTATTACTTTAAGAATCACAGTTAATAGCACTTAGATATTTCTTATGGAAACTTCAAATGAGTAACATTAGACAAGGAATTCCTACTTGACACGCTGAATTTTATATCTCTAACTACTACTTGTAGTCATGAAAACCAAGTTGTGGATGTTTATTCGTACAAAAATTAGCATTTAACAAGAATATAAATCATAGCTTTCTGGCCAAATGAAGTACTGTAGCAAAATTTTGCAACTATTTCATCCAATTGTTGGTAAAATTCACTGAATATTAACTATTATAGAAATATATTGAGTTGAGTCTAGTAACATAGGTTTAGGAAATGAAAGAAATAAAGGTAGTGTTGGGGATAATTATATGTGGTATAATTTACTCTCACTTCAACTGAATAAACTTTTGGCTACTATAACTTACATATAATTCATCAGCCTTTTGCATTTTATATTTCTGGCATTTTAAATAAATTTAAAACTGTTTAAATATACTATCAAGTTTTAACTTTTTGAACCTTAACAGCCGGTTTTCTGGCATCGCCACGGGTGTGTCAAAATCCCTAACGACCGAAATCCCGCCATTCACATGGCTTTGTTTACAAAAACCGTTTCGAAGTGAAAGTGTAAACTAATCAAATTAATTCTTGCACAGGATATTAAACAAAAAATTTCTCTTCCATTTGTAACAGTTTTCAAATATCTCTATCTACTTCCTTCATTATAATAACAAATCTTTATTAGGACGATATCGCGAAAAAATCGAAGCCGCTCGTTCGTTGGTAGGTAATAAATGATTGTGATGCAAATAAATAGTTTTATGATATTAACTATAATTTTCCAGTATATTTTGAATCAAGAAATGATGATTAACATTTGCTCGATAAATATGACACTAATGTAAATGGTTTTACAAGTTTTTAAAATCGTACAAACTTTTATAGTTTTAGCCCAAATATTGGTGAAATACTGTTTTATTCTGTTTGATGAAATTTGATGGAGTTGCCCGACCTTTTACTAGTGTTTTACCTAATATCATTGTATTATGAGCGAAATTAGATATATTTAATAAAAGTTTAAAAACTTCGGATCTTTGGACAAATCGTTCAGGGGTATTGACACACATTGACAAAAACGGCCAGGGTTAAACGGGTTAAACTGTGAAGCTTTTTGAAAACAATTAGGCTCTATGTTAAAAATGTTTGTTTTTCAAGTGAAATCTTTTTACATGTTTTTGCCAAGTATTACAAAACTGAACGATTAGACAAGTAGGTAGGAATTCAACTATACTTAAATATTATGATAACAAGAGATGTACACATTTGCTTAACTTGTCTCAATGTTTTTGTGCTATTTTTTTTACTTTTATGACCCCTTTTCAATTGAAGAAATGCTAAAGAAATTGTATCAATTTACCTTATGCCCAGCTCTAATCAGAAATTTTATCAAAGCAAATTATCTTTCTAATATGGTTTCCTTGTATAAAAACGTGGCTAAATGGTGCTAACACAAAGTTTTGTAGGCCAAAAATATTTATTTATTCTGGTATGAACCAATATAACCTCCACTTCTATTAGGTTTCACAACATAAAACTAAATGATATTCTACATCATATAAATTATACAGTTCTGCTCTCGTAAACGACTTAGTTTTATTTGTTCATTATATGATATGTTATTAAATATTGTATATATAATATAATCATAGAGGGCAATAAATTACAGCTGAGAATATACTGGCCCTTTATCTCACTTTACCATATTTAAAAGTGTTTGGACTGTTACGTATTGGGAGATGGTGAAACAATGCGTGACTGTGTTTATTAATTTGTTAATTGATGAATGAATATCGACTGGAAGAACAATTACTCACATAAACTAAAACATTAATTATTTCCCTACCGCAAGCCAATGTATCAGCTCGGGTTATCTCCTCTTTGTGGCTCGAAGCCGATACACCGACTTTTAAACAGTGCGTTAGTTTATTTATAATTACTCAGCTTTCGCATCAGATGAGCTAATAGATCTAGTTTTCTTAAAATTAAGCTGGTTTCTAACGATATTGACTAAACTAATCAGCAAACCTATCACTAGCAGCTCACTGATTATCAGACAGAAAGTTCACAGGCCGTGTCGAAAAAATCTGTTCTAGCTGCGTTGGCTACAAGTAAAATACTGGGCTCAACTAGAAGGAAGGACCAGTGACTGGGAAGATTTTGTGCTCACTCACTTTAAAAGGAATTGACTACCTAGAAAGCAGGGCTTCCGGGTCACCTAGGCAAAATGTTGACATATGTCAGAAAAGCTATCCCGAGTAAGAACATACAATGCCTTTCCGTGCAACCCCAAGCCTTGAAAGATCCAAATCAAAATACCATCAGACGAAAGCTTTAGATGGGAATAAAAACATGTGGATGTTTAAACAATACAAGAAAACAGTTAGGATAGGGCAAATCTAATCATTAGGTACTTCATCACAGAAAATGTGGGAAAGGTGGTGATAGGCTTGAACCACCGGATAGACTGGTATGGTATATGCAGTTATATTAAAAGTAACACAAGAGGCCACCACATCTTACCATGTTTTCCAGCTAATGATTACCTTGCACATAGAAACATTTCTACAGATCAAAAAACACAACATCAAAAAAAGGTGGAGAACACTCATACAAAGCCAACTATATGATATCCAGTTGAGAAACTACAACAAAACACAAAATACCAGCTGGCAGTTGTTGAAACTGAAGTCTAAGGAACCTTCAACAAAGACTTAAGATGTATTCCAGCTAGTCACGTAATTAAAAAAGGAACAGCAACAATAATAACAGTTGGGTAAGATTTATACGTGTGAACCAACACTGAAGTGCAGCCAAGGAGGTAGCTTCTGACTAGAACGCGGGCATGGCGGAGAAAGAAACTGTAACACGAGGTGTCATAATTGAAATATGGAGCAGGTGCTCCCACCCAAACTACTACACTTCCCAAGTATCAATTGAGGAAAATTGTATAAGCCAGCTTGATCACTAGCAGACCAGCTGGACTAAAACCTGTGAAATGGCTAGTCTAGCGCAGAAGTACAAAAAGTTGTACCTGGCTCGCTTATCCAAAATCATAGGAAGAGCCAATATTCACACCTACATAAAGGTTTGCTGCGTCTCCACTTATGGAAACGAAGATAATAAAGCAATAAAAAGAGGTCATATATGCTATATTATTAACAACATACTTATGCTATAACTAGTGTTAGAAACAAACATTTTGTTAATATCGAAAACTGCCGTTGTTTTTGTGTGACAACTGAAGTTCTAGCGTCGTTTATGTTTGTATCTTACAGTCAGATAAAAATTTAACCTTTTCACATAATAGTTTCAATAAAAAACAATGTTTACTGCTGAACCTAACCGTTTTCCTGCAAAACTCTAAAAAGTGTTAATTAAAGTAATACAGGTATTTTTTGCTTAGCAACAAAAAAATGCTGCTTCTAGGCTCTGCTTCCCGCAATGAATCAGATGATATAACTAAAGATTTGATATCTTAAATACTAAACAGGGTGCTGTGCTGGCAAAGTTAATGGATTAGCTTGGCTGCTCTAGCAAAATATCAAAATGCAAACTCACACACCCTACACTGTAATCAGGGTACTGTTTGAGTGAAACCAAGTTTAAATCACTGTAGCATATACCTATTAACTATAGTATAGTTCATAGGTCTATGAGCTGTAGTAAGATTAGAAAATTTGTACTGGAATATTCATATACATGTCTTGACACCAACTAAAACTCAGTGAAGATGGTAAGCCTATGACATAACAAGCTGAGAAAGTAGATTAGTAGGTCTTCACTTTTTTGTTCCTGAAGAATAGTATGAACCAACTATTTATGATTTATGAATCAATATTTTATCATTTGCAGAGTGTTTTTAAAAACTTTAACATGTTAAATGTTAAAAAAATTGATGTGAGTGTGTACATTAATTATTTAAGCAACCTTTTCCGATTTGAAGAACTGTTGGTCCTATTGCCAAAAACCACCCCAATTCTTTTGTTAGTATTTGTATATTACAAGTATGATATATTGAATACATCATTTAAGAATCTAAGTTTCCAGAAAGGTCTTTATTGGTCAGAAGAACACAATTATTTATACACTACTATGTGGGAATCTTCAATTGATTACACAAATTGTAAGCTCATCAGGCGAGATATGAGCAAAAATACATCAATGTCATATTAAAGTCTCCAAAATGTGTTGAGGTACAGTAGTTACTGATACAAATAAGCAACATAAACACAACGTGTTAGAATCGCCACAATGAGTTGCGTATGTTTTATGAAATACACAGTAATAATTTCATTTTTGCTGGTCTCTGCACATGTCTTCATAAATAACTTTAATATATGATCAAAAATCATGACGCGTTGGCTAAAAGACCCATTGAAAGTAGTATTTAAGAAAATGCATGGAGATGTAGAGGTAAATAAGTATCTACCTGATAGAGATGATCGATGGGCATCTCATAATATACTCTAGCATAAGCTAAGCGACATCTGAACTACCAGACCTTATATACATGATTCGTCGGTATTTCATACTATATCTTTCTGACAATTTTTTACCTTATCATTTTCATTTTAAATACTGTGACACTTCTTAAAGCTGAAAAACTAAACTTTAAATTAATTTTGTATGTAAAATAACATGTATATACCAGTTTAATATGATTTATTGGTCAAATTCAAATGATGAGACAAGAGTATGCAGTGATCTAACAGTATACAAGTAGAGTCATTAATAAATATGCTTGCTGAAACTTTAGTTAAGAACTGAGCTTCAACGTGTCTATGGTGTGACTTATCACAAAAACAGTAGTTTCAAGTGAACTACAATTGAAATCATACTCTGTGCGGACCAAGATCTTATTTCCATTCAACACTTACATTAAAAATGATTAATATTATATTATGGCTGCTTGAGTAAATTTAGGTGGCATTAAAAAGCAAAGGTTAGTGAAACTGTATGGTGCATTTACTTCATGAGATGATAAAATAACATGAGATTATGTGATGCACTCCAACATACTATGCATTGACTGTAATGCTTACAGAGACTACTGCATATCATTAGTTTGGAGTGAAATAAAAATGTAGTTTTATATGATTTCACAGATAATATTTACAAAGTAAAGTAGCACAAATAGTTTCTTGAACCAAGAAGTGAACGAAAAAAAAATTGAAAAGTTGAAGAACCACTTTTAAGTTCCATCCGGCCATCTTTTGAAAATCATTGGATAAATACATGTAACATAAGCATAGAGTGATATAATTTTCCTTCGAGCTAAAAGCCTTCTAGCTGACGAACAGCTATTTTTGAGAATGATGTTTTTGTTTATTCAGGTCAGTCGAAAATAAATATATTCTACATATGAAGGTATTTGTATTACATATTAGTATATGTCAATACAATACAGGAAATTATTGATTAGCTCCTCTATGAAAATGTTTAATATAATTGCATATTTATGTTCTGTTGGTCCACTCTCTCTTTAGTATGTATAAAGAACTCAGCTGTGGGATAGGTTTGGAAGAACTTTAATTATTGCTGTCAGAAATTTAGAAAAAGGTTGGACCCCTGCTGTAGGAAAGTAAACATCTTTTGGTCTGCTGCTATCAGAAAGTTTTATGGTGAGCATTAACATATTCAATATTATTACCTAAACAGAATTAAATCTTCGTAAGAAAATTTCACACTTTTTCTGGCTGCCAGTTACAGTTTGATGAGTTTAGAGAAGTCCATCTTTAACCACTAACAGTGAATTTGATGAAAACCCAGTGCAGATTAAAATTGGTTCAGAATACTTAAGGTTTAAGTTATGTAAATAATACAACAACAACAATAATAATACTTTAGATTAATAATAGTAATAATATAATACGTTAGATTAAGAAAGGTGCTCATGAGAAAAATAATAAAACTTCATAAAATTTGTTGATAATTACTAAACTTTAATTCTATTTTACCACAGTTTTAGGGTAAAGTAACCACTTATAATATTCAATATTTAATCACCAGCAACTTTATCATGGCTGCCCATCAATAAGTAGTAAAAGTTGTTCAATGTAGAAGGAGCCCATATGCTATGGGTATATTTACCTCTCTGGGAGTTGGCTTATCTCGCACCATGACAGGTCCAGCTCTTCTAGTGAACTCAATGAAGTGATAGATTCAGGAAGCACTTCAATACGATTATCAAAAAGATTCAACTTTCTCAGCGATTTCAGAGAGCCCAAGCTGCAAACGAATTATATTAAACAAGTTTTTCTTTTGTGATATGTTTATATCATTAACCTAGGTTTTATTAAATTTGCTGAAAGATACAAATTTGCTTTAAACACAGCAGTAATACACAGCTATGCAGTAAGAACTTTTCTTTAACCTATCAATTCTTTATCATCAACTTTTTATTTAAAAGACCATATAAATGAGCTATGAATGTCTACTAATTGCTAAACTATCAAGGGTTGCGGACATTTTACTTTTCAAAACTGTGTTTGGGCACTAAAGAAAGCTGAATTATATTAGCGTGAGAACCATGAAACAAAGTTATGTCTGAGAATTATATTAAAGCTAGTAGACTGGCAGCCGCTTGTACCGTTAGAGATTGTCATGTGTAATACCATACAGGATGAATTTATTCGCGGAGTTACATTTCGCGAAAATTGTCTTTTCATGCATATTCGCGGATGAATTTATTCGCGGCTGAAAACTGCCACTCTCTAGGAAAAGTTAACTCTATTACGTCTATCAATAGAGTTAACATTACGCATGCGCGGCTGCGCGCATTGCGCGTTCCGTTTTCTATTTAGCTTACAACTACGGGTAGATCGTACTAAGCTATAAATTCTTTGCTGCGTTCAGAAGTTTTCACGAATATTCACAGATTTGGAGGCCTTTGATGAACCGACAATTTGTGGAAAGTAATGAGTTTTTCACATTTACTAAATTAGTTGAATCTTACTTTGGTTCTTCGGTAAAACGCAATATTCATGTTTTCCATCCCTACCAATTCATTATTTGTTTTAGTGTGAGAGAGAGATTTTTCATCATACACGGAAGAACAATGATTGCAAGGGTGGTGTATGTCATTTTTAGAAGATCACGAATCATTCAGGGAAGTCTGGAAATTCAGATAGAAGTGACCGCAGCTACTTACGAGGAGAATATAGCTGATTTAAAAAAAAGAGCAAAAACGCTTTTACGAGCACAAATCTTTGGCCAGCCGGCAGAACTTTGCAATAGTAAGCTACGAGGAAAGTTCTGATGATAACTTTCTTACCAGCCATGTAGTAGCAAGAAAATTGCATTTAACATCTACCCAAGACAGTAACAGCTGTAGAGCTGCTATTACCAAAATAACTAGTCAGAGAGCGCCATTACACGCTAGTATTCACTTAACAAGAGTATCAGTTTAATTTTTTTGCCCTAGACAACCGCAATATAGACTGTTTATATTTACTCCATTCATCGTTTGTAAAATTTTATTTGTACACTCAAGTTTGTAATAAATTATAATATATCTATACATGAAATAAAATATATAATTTAATCATGTTTGCTGCAGCGATATCAAGGAGTCGTTGTCAATGAAGGGGTCTAGGTTGACTGGTTGCTTTTCTGCCAATATTCCTGTCTTGATGAATATCACTACTTGTCTCTAGTTTTCGTAATCGGAGTAGGTTGTTTTATTCTCAATCTGCAGTAAACACATTAAAGAAAAAAATATTAACAAGTGTCAAAGAAGTACAAAAACAATAGCTGAAGTATTTAATGAAAGCGATCAGTTTTTAAACAAAAGAATTAACTAATGCAATTAATAATGGAAAAACGTATCTGCACAGCACATCAAATACATACCATAATGTCCAGATCAGAATCATGATCGTCCTCAACTTCGGTATTCGAGATTGATGGAGTTGATTTCAATGTATAAAGACTAGGAGAGCTTTTTTGCGATGATGAAGCCATGCCGAACTACTTGTAAAAACCTTGAATAATTTTGTCAAGTTTGCTGCAATGGCAATAAAACTCGGAACCCCGGCAATGATTTTAAAGAAGTTTTGGAACTCGGCTACATTTAGTACTTCTGCCTAGTGGCTATTTTCGCTATGACGCCATTCTGCCTATCTTGTGACAACCTTGAATAATTTTGTAAATAAATGTGATGCATTGGCAATGGTGTTAGCTCAAAGCCTAGGCAATGATTTTAAAACTGTTTTGGAACTCACCTACGTTTAGTAGTTATATTAAAAACTAGCCTAGCGACTAGTTTTCAATTTGATGCAGTAGTTATTCTCCCTTGTGATAAAAAATAGAACTAATTATTCACGGAATTTAATAATTCGCGGAGTTGACTGCTCGCGAAATCGCGAATTTTTATATCCATCGGATATTTTCATCCTGTACGGTAACTATTTCTACAGTTATTCTTAGATATGGAGAGGAGGTTGAATGGTGCAGATGGAATTTTCTTCTACATATTCTAAATTACACCTTCTGGCCTAATAATTTGTATATTAAACTTAATAAAACATTATAAAATTAAGTAGAAGTTGAACTATTACCAATAAGTAATAAGCAAAACAAGCAAACATGTCTCAAGTGAAGTTATATTTAGACACAGTTTATGATTCCTCTCTAGCCAACAGATTGCTTTAAAAGAACATTTAACCTGCCTCAGCTGTTTATAAACATGTTCGTAGTTCTTAATACAATATTGTTTAGTATATAGCCAAGCATTGTTCTATTTAACCAAACAGAATTGCAGATTAGCCTGAAATCCACCGCTCTGTTAACAATTTTGCTACCGACTTTATTTCTAAATCTATTCAATTTAATTTTTCCATTCACACAAATGTTGACATAACATCCATAATTTTCTTACAACTTGAGAAACAATGAAAATATCCATTTAATTTTTAAAAAAGGTTGTTCAAAATAAGATACATTATTAGGAAATGGAAAACATATTAAAGTAACTTGAGTTAAAATGGTAAAAACTTTTACAAACTTTTACAAACTTTACCAACAATATTTTGCCAGCGATTTTGATAGTCGTATTTTTACTGTCTTCATAATATTCGGTCACTATTACAGTTCTTCAAATAAAATACATGCACTGAAAAGACAGAATCAATTGATATAGAGTGACTGAAGACCCAATAGCAAAGAATGTTTGAAGCTTCTACAGCTTAAATGATTGGGTATTATTTTTTTTCAGTGGTTTTTCAGTGGTAAACTTTCTGTTTGATAATCAAGAAGCTGTTAGTGAGAGGCCTGTTGATTGGTCTGTATCATTAGCAACAAGCTTGATTTCATGGTGACCAATTCTTATTGGTCTATTTGAAGCGAAAGCTGAATAATCATAGATAAACTAACACATTGTGTAAAAGCTGATGTATTGGCTTCCAGCAACAAAGAGATGGTAACCCGAGCTGATCGGCTTGCGGTAGTGAAACAGTTAATTATTGTTAAAATGGAAAATTCAGAAGACATGAAGTAAAAACAGAACTCTGTGTTTCTAATGTAAACTTGTACACCTATTTATGAGATATTCACATAGCACATACTAAAATACTAAGGAGTCACTTGTTGAAAGTTGGAAATTGTCCCACGAGCAAACGAGCGGAGCGATGTGTGCGAGTTTTTATGATAAATGCATGTGCACACAACTTACGAAAATTATTCATCAACAATGAGACGAACCCTTGGCTAGAAATTTCATCAAGAAATTTAAGCATCGGAATGTAAAGTCGTTAAAGTATAATAACGATACAAAACACATTTAAACCTATTTAAATATGTTACCAAGTCTTTGTAAATTGTCGGTATTATCTTTAAACTTACCCAGCTGATCGGATTATACACAAATAGACAGATTTATTTGAACGAAAATTGCCACAAAAAGCTTGAAAAGCTCGGTTTAATAAAAGTTAAGACCGAAAATTGAAACGCCAATAAAGCCGTGCGACCGATTGTAGAACTATTTAGTAGTGCGTATTTCACGAGAAAACCGTGTTCATTTTACCAGTCTAGGGTGCTGTTTACTTGTAATCGAATTTATTCGAAGGTTTTTGTAACAAACGTAGACCGTTTGAGGCGTAGACCGATTTACAGGTACGAAATTGTGGTACACCATTTATCAGCCTATGTTTTTTGTCCAATCACCGAAGGTTTCATTATTTAAAACGTTAGCCGAAATTCTTTACAGCTTACGTACAAGCTAGGGCCAAACTACAACGCCCCTTCATGACGAGAACATTTTTTATTTTGCTACATTTTTATGCGAGTGAATGCTCCTACCCGCTTTCTGTTAAAGATCGCTTATCAAAACCAATCTACATTCAACGCAACAAACTTTCAAACTGTGTATAGTACACAGTAGCTTGCCATTTTACTTCTAATTCTGCATTTCAGAGTTATAATAAACATATTTCTTTATCGTTGTTGAATTACATACATTACAGTAAATTAGGCCTACAGCTTTATAACACTTTTATAACAGCTTTTATTTTGCTGCAGTTTGCAGAAATCTTCGAGACGCATTAACGCTCATAGGTTTTCTATTATTGCTGTATTACTATATTAACAATATTTGTTATTTTAATAATATCAGTGCATTTTACTTATAATATTGGCCAACATTGCATTTCTCCTATTGCAAGGGAGAGATATAAACGTAATATTTTCCTTTCATTGTTGTTGTTTGTCATGACCAAACACTTTTTAAATAAATTTTCTAAAAACCTATATAAATACCACAACTTCTCGATTTTGCTACCTATGACGTTTTGAAATGTAAACAAAATTGTGTATTGGTTTTCTATTATTACTATATTAATAAAATTGATTATTCTAAGAATATCAGTGCATTTTACTTCTAATATTGGCCATTATTGCATTTCTCCTGTTGCAGGGGGAAAATATAAACATATTTTCCATTCATTATTGCTTATTGTTGTATATAATAACACCCACACCCAGTACATTACAGCTACCATTGCAGTTATCCTATTGCACTGCAGAGCCATTTTATTGCTAATATTGCATTTCTCAACCATTAGTACCCTTTATTTTTTTGCCAATATCTCTGGCCATCTCTTTGGTCGTGGGCTGTATGACAGTGGAATTTCTAGTTATAAAAGCTCTAATTATATTGTTGTAGAAAATGTTCTGAAAACGAGAGTTCAAAGTTGATCATGTTCAAGGTAAGTGATTAAAATTGCAGAAAAACATTAGATTCTATTTGCATATCTACGCAAACTATAAAATAAATTCCGTAGTTTTTATGATGTTTTGATAGATGACAAATAAATCATGTATAATCTATTAATAGAGAAGAGGTAGTAGTACAATGAGCAATCAGCAGCTGTGACCTGACACCATTATGAATATGTTAGAATTACAAGGCTATAATAACAACTACAAGCAACTCCTGCTTAACAAATTATGTTTTGAGAATTTAAAATTGTTTAATTCTAATTATTTTAAAAATTTTCAATTTTCTATTTACCTATTGCTCACACTTGCAGATGAAAAACATTTCGAGACTATGCATATGCATTAAATTAAACAGATGCTATGTTGTACCTATTTTACAATAAGTACTTTTTGATACAAATAATAATGTTTATTTTTTTTAAATTGTTATTATTTTTGAGATTCTAACAGCACATTTAGAGTTGTAACAGTGCTTACTGAGCTATCAAAATCTATTTACATTGAATTTTATCAGAAATATTTTGAACACCATAAGAAAATATTAATTCATAGTTTCACTCAATAACACTGACAGTTATGAAGTTATTTTGGAGGGTATAAATTCAACACAAACTATTACTTTATGAATCATGGGTAATACATGTAGTACTTGAATATTTCTTATGGAAACTTCAAATGAGTAACATTAGACAAGGAATTTCTACTTGATATGCTGAATTTTATATCTCTCACTACTACTTGTAGTCATGAAAACCAAGTTGTAGATGTTCATTCGAACAAAAATTAGCATTTAACAAGAATATAAATCATAGCTTGCTGGCCAAATGAAGTACTGTAGCAAAATCTTGCAACCATTTCATCCAATTGTTGGTAAAATTTACTGAATAGTAACTATTATATAATTATATTGATTTGAGACTAGTAACATGGGTTTAAGAAATGTAAGAAATAAAGGTCGAGTTGGTAATAATTATATATGGTATAATTTACCCTCACTTCAACTGAATAAACTTTTGGCTACTATAACTTTCATATCATTCATCAGTCTTTTGCATTTTATATTTCTGGCATTTTAAATAAATTTAAAACTGTTTAAATATACTATCAAGTTTTAACTTTTTGAACCTTAACAGCCGGTTTTCCGGCATCGCCACGGGTGTGTCAAAATCCCTAACGGCCGGAATTCCGGCATTCACATGGCTTTGTTTACAAAAACCATTTCGAAGTGAAAGTTTAAACTAATCACATTAATTCTTGCACAGGATATTAAACAAAAAATTTCTCTTCCATTTGTAACAGTTTTCAAATATCTCTATCTACTTCCTTCATTATAATAACAAATCTATATTAGAACGATATCGCGAAAAAATCAAGACCGCTTGTTCGTTGGTAGGTAATAAATGATTGTGATACAAATAAATAGTTTTATGATATTAACTATAATTTTCCAGTATATTTTGAACCAAGAAATGATGATTAACATTTGCTCGATAATTATGACACTAATGTAAATGGTTTTACAAGTTTTTAAAATCGTACAAACTTTTATAGTTTTAGCCCGAATATTGGTGAAATACTGTTTTATTCTGTTTGACGAAATTTGATGGAGTTGCCCGACTTTTTACTAGTGTTTTAACTAATATCATTGTATTATGAGCGCAAAAGTTTAAAAACTTCGGATCTTTGGACAAATTGTTCAGGGGTATTGACACACATTGAAAAAAATGGCCAGGCTTAAACGGGTTAAACTGTGAAGCTTTTTGAAAACAATTAGGCTCTATGTTAAAAATGTTTGTTTTTCAAGTGAAATCTTTTTGCATGTTTTTGCCAAGTATTACAAAACTGAACGATCAGACAAGTAGGTAGGAATTCAACTATACTTAAATATTATGATAACAAGAGATGTACACATTTGCTTAATTTGTCTCAATGTTTTTGTGCTATTTTTTTACTTTTATGACCCCTTTTCAATTGAAGAAATGCTAAAGAAATTGTATCAATTTACCTTATGCCCAGTTCCAATCAGAAAGTTTATCAAAGCAAATTATCTTTCTAATATGGTTTCTTTGTATAAAAACGTGGCTAAATGCTGCTAACACAAAAAGATTTATTTATTCTGGTATGAACCAATATAACCTCCACTTCTATTAGGTTTCACAACATAAAACTAAATGATATTCTACATCATATAAACTATACAGTTCTGCTCACATAAATGACTTAGTTTTATTTGTTCATTATATGATATGTTATTAAATATTGTATGTATAATATAATCATAGAGGCAATAAATTACAGCTGAAAATATACTGGTACTTTATCTCACTTTAGCATATTTAAAAGTGTTTGGACTGTTACGTATTGGGAGATGTTGAAACAATGTGTGACTGTGATTATTAATTTGTTAATTGATAAATGAATATCAATTAACAATTACTCACATAAACTAAAACATTAATTATTTCCCTACCGCAAGCCAATGTATCAGCACGGGTTATCTCTTCTTTGTGGCACGAAGCTGATACACCGACTTTCAAACAGTGCGTTAATTTATTTATAATTACTCACCTTTCACATCAGATGAACTAATAGATCTAGTTTTCATAAAAAATAAGCTGGTTTCTAACGATATTGACTAAACTAATCAGCAGACCTATCACTAGCAGCTCACTGATTATCAGACAGAAAGTTCACAGGCCGTGTCGAAAAAATCTGTTCTAGCTGCGTTGGCTACAAGTAAAATACTGGGCTCAACTAGAAGGAAGGACCAGTGACTGGGAAGATTTTGTGCTCACTCATTTTAAAATGAATTGACTACCTGGAAAGCATGGCTTCCGGTTCACCTAGGCAAAATGTTGACGTATGTCAGAACAGCTATTCTGAGTAAGAACATACAATGTCTTTCCGTGCTACCCCAAGCCTCGAAAGATCCAAATCAAAATACCATCAGTCGAAAGCTTTAGATAGGAATAAAAACATGTGGATGTTTAAACAATACAAGAAAACAGATAGGATAGGGCAAATCTAATCATTAGGTACTTCATCACAGAAAATGTGGGAAAGGTGGTGATAGGCTTGAACCACCGGATAGACTGGTATGGTATATGTAGTTATATTACAAGTAACACAAGAGGCCACCACATCTTACCATGTTTTCCAGCTAAGGATTACCTTGCACATAGAAACATTTCTACAGATCAAAAAACACAACATCACCAAAATGTGGAGAACACTCATACAAAGCTAACTATATGGTATTCGGTTGAGAAATTACAACAAAACCCAAAAGACCAGCTGGTAGTTGTTGAACCTGAAGCCTAACGGACCTTCAACAAAGACTTAAGATGTATTCCAGCTAGTCACGTAATTAAAAAAAGAACAGCAGCAATAATAACAGTTGGGTAAGATTTATACATGTGAACCAACACTGAAGTGCAGCCAAGGAGGTAGCTTCTGACTAGAACGCGGGCATGGCGGAGAAAGAAACTGTAACATGAGGTGTCATAATTGAAATATGGAGCAGGTGCTCCCACCCAAACTACTACACTTCCCAAGTATCAATTGAAGAAAATTGTATAAGCCAGCTTGATCACTAGCAGACCAGCTGGACTAAAACCTGTGAAATGGCTAGTCTAGCGCAGAAGTACAAAAAGTTGTACCTGGCTCACTTATCCAAAATCATAGGAAGAGCCATTATTCACACCTACATAAAGGTTTGCTGCGTCTCCACTTATAGAAACGAAGATAATAAAGCAATAAAAGGAGGTCATATATGCTATATTATTAACAACATACTTATGCTATAACTAGTGTTAGAAACAAACATTTTGTTAATATCGAAAACTGCTGTTGTTTTTGTGTGACAACTGAAGTTCTAGCGTCATTTATGTTTGTATCTTATAGTCAGATAAAAATTTAACCTTTTCACATAATATTTTCAATAAAAAATGTTTACTGCTGAACTTAACCGTTTTCCTGCAAAACTCTACAAAAGGTTAATTAAAGTAATACAGGTATTTTTTGCCTAGCAACAAAAAATGGCTGCTTCTAGGCTCGGCTTCCCGCAATGAATCAGATGATATAACTAAAGATATGATATCTTAAATACTAAACAGGGTGCTGTGCTGGCAAAGTTAATGGGTTAGCTTGGCTGCTCTAGCAAAATATCAAAATGTAAACTCACACACTCTACACTGTAATCAGGGTACTGTTTGAGTGAAACCAAGTTTAAATCACTGTAGCATAGACCTATTAACTATAGTATAGTTCATAGGTCTATGAGCTGTAGTAAGATTAGAAAATTTGTACTGGAATATTCATATACATGTCTTGAAACTAACTAAAACTCAGTGAAGATGGTAATGGGACATAACAAGCTGAGAAAGTAGATTAGTAGGTCTTCACTTTTTTGTTCCTGAAGAATAGTATGAACCAACTATTTATGATTTATGAATCAATATTTTATGATTTGCAGAGTGTTTTTAAACATTTTAACATTTTTAAATGTTAAAATAATTGAAGTGAGCGTGTACATTAATTATTTAAGCAACCTTTTCCGATTTGAAGAACTGTTGGTCCTATTGCCAAAAACCACCTCAATTCTTTTGTTAGTATTTGTATATTACAAGTATGATATATTGAATACATCATTTAAGAATCTAAGTTTCCAGAAATGTCTTTATTGGTCAGAAGAACACAATTATTTATAAACTACTATATGGGAATCTTCAATTGATTACACAAATTGTAAGCTAATCAGGCGAGATATGAGCAAAAGTACATCAATGTCCTATTAAAGTATCCAAAAAGTGTTGAGGTCCCGTAGTTACTGATACAAATAAGCAACCTAGACACAATGTGTTAGAATCGTCCCAATGAGTTGCGTATGTTTTATGAAATACACAGTAATAATTATATTTGTGCGGGTCCCTGCACATTTCGTCATAAAAAACTTTAATATATGATCAAAAATCATCACACATTGGCTAAAAGACCCATTGAAAGTTGTATTTAAGAAAATGCATGGAGATGTAGAGGTAAATAAGTATCTACCTGATAGAGAGGATGGATGGGCATCTTATAATATACTCTAGCATAAGCTGAGCAACATCTGAACTACTAGAGCTTATACATGATTCGTCGGTCTTTCATACTATATCTTTCTAACAGTTTTTTACATTATCCTTTTCATTTTAAATACTGTGATACTCCTTAAGGTTAAGAATTAAATTTTAAAATAATTTTGTATGTAAATTAACATGTATAATATACCAGTTTAATATGATTTATCGGTCAAATTCAAATGATGAGACAAGAGTATGCAGTGATCCAACAGTATACAAGTAGAGTCATTATTAAATATGTGACCCAGGCAGTCAGAATGTACAATCGTGCTAAAACCAAATTTTTGAGTTATATCAATAATTAAAATCAGCAAATTCAGAGGATTTTAATGCATTTTTAATTTTTTAAATTGGATAGTTTAAGCCCAGGTTATGCAAGATTTAGTAGAGAATGTCTTGTGATGAACTAAAACTGTTGTTTTGAGTTTAAGCAAGATAAAGTTGGTGATTCATGAACTGTAAATCATGGTATTTGTTTACAAATCAAAATGCCATAGCAACCGACCACTTAATCTCAACCTATTTTGATGAAACCTGGCATTATCCACAATAAAACCCTGAAAAAGATGATGGTTGCATTTTTATTCCAATTCGATTGACGGTTGACCTCTCAAAGGTCATGGTAAGGTTAACACTATATGTGGCTAAAAGCTCACCTTTTTGGAGTTTTTCATTAAAAGGGTATGCTTCAAACTTGGCACTTCTCATCAAGCTATATTGCTATGACTGCATATAATGACAGTCCAACGATTTAGCATAGTGTTGGAAGGGCATTCAGAATTGTCCAACTATACAGAAGGTGATGGTAAGGTCAAGTAAAAGTGACAAAAGAGCGCATCATGATGCGGAAGTATCAACCCAACTCATCAAGTGACTATTCAATCTAGAGCTCTTTTTATGTAGTTTAACACTCACACAGTGTAGCACGAGTACGCTGCAGAGATTTATTGTAGTGCATTGGAGGGGTTTGTTTGTTATGCTAGTGGCAATTTGTCCGAACACAACCGTATCCGATCTTTCCTTTAGTAATCCTTGATACACAGTTCTAATGAGGCTTAATGGTTCAGATGACATAAAACTAGCGCATAATTCCCTACATTTGCACCCACTTATTAGTTTGATGTCAACAGCTAAAATAGAAATGTTATCAGCAGTGATAGGCTGATCTTTGATAACCTAGGACACTTATGTATTTGCGGCACCTATAACTTTCGTGTTTTCGCGGTGTCATCCTCTCGCGAAAATTTAATGAGCGAAACTAAACTATCATAACGAACGAGCGAAAACGCGAAGTTAAATAGCTTTGTTCATTGATATCCACAATAAAATCGTCATCTTAGAAATGCAGGCGATTTTCGTCTGTGGTTGGGATAAATGGGAAAATTCTAGTAAACTCATTATAGCTAATACACCGACTGAGCAGCATGGCAAAGCAAATTAAGATTATATCAGTTTAGTCACGGAATTTGTAACTGATGAGGATGAAAGTCTGGTAGGTGAAGTCATAAAATTGAAGAATAATTATTGTAGTGATGAATTTTATTACCATCCAAAAACAATATCAACCCTCATCAGGTCCAACCACATCATCTCTTTCACTGCCAACCATGTACAAATTCGTTACCGGCCTAGTGCCAGCCATCTTACCGAAATTTCCGATATAGCTTCATGATATGTATACAGTATTTTTTCAAGTTCTACTTTAATTATCTGTATAGAAAATCTAAACTGGCTACTAAGTCATCAACAACTAATTACCTGTTTTATGACTCGCGCGGGGTAGTTAATGAACTCACAGAAAAATGTTCGTTTTTAGATTAGAAATTCTCAAACAAAAGTTTAAAATTGCTTCGTTGTTTTAGGCTAATTTTATAGAGAAATCTTCAGACAACACAGTCAATTTCATAAAACTCTTAAAGACCGTGGGTTATGTGGTCAACAAATAATAAAATCAGGTTACCACACCATTGCTGAGAAAGTCCAAAAATGCGTTTATAGCAGTGGCCCCTAGAAAACGCATAAATGTGTTTATGGCAGCGTAAGGATTATACAGTTTAGGTTGTGAAGTTGGTTGTTACCTATCTATTTTCTTCTTCTTGGGATTTGAGTGTGACAAACACAGCGGGAGGGACCTAGACAACATTGATAGTCTAAGAAACAAATGGCAGCAAGTGATCAAATTGAATTGTCGATCTCACCCACACACTTCAACCTGTGGTTTACAAATACGAACTATTCCCAAATTGAATTTTTTTCTTCTTAGTGAACTGGACCTGAGGAATGTAATGTTTTTTACAATTCATTTATTTTCACATCACTATATTTTCGCACTCATCAGAGCCGCGAAATTAAGTTGCAGCGAAATTTTACTCTGTGTGCTACTCACGAAACTAAATATTAGTGAAACATAAATGTCCTAGGGTAGGCGGTAATTTGATTTAATTCATTAGAATGATCGTTATTACTCGCATTATCGTTAGCAACCTCATATTGCGCAAGCAGCTGTAATTCTAAGGTTGCCCTATTATCACAACTCTCCCTCATCATCGCTTTCACTATGATCCGAGGCAGCTGGCTCAGACTCTAAGTAGAAATACTCATCTAAATTAATAGCAACAACTAGCCGTAATTTTTGCGATTGCTTTATTTTGTTCTAGCTTAAAGCATCAAAACAGGAAATAGCCACATACATGCGCGCACCCGCAGTTAGAGGCTATATTTATGATCTTGGGTTATGAGAATTTCCGTAGCAACCACCGATATGGGTATAGTCAGAGCCATATAGTTTCACAGAGTCCCGTGACCAAAAGCCGGAAACAACAACGCTTGATTCCAAACAAACCTGATCGACATACTGATCTCTAATGGAATATTCATACCTCGCTGTCAATAACGCTCTTTTTTGCATTTACTTTACGTTTTTACAAAAACGTTATTAGCAGATTTTTGTAGGAAATTTTGTTTTCTTCCAAATGGTTCATAATACAACAATCAATTTTAAAGTGACTGCTGATGGGAGTAGTTTTTGTCGAATAATGTTGCGGCTTCTCCATTATAACTTATATAAAAATAGTAGGCGTGGCCTGTTTGTTTGGAATCGAGCGAGCTCCCGTATACGCTTCTGTTGGTCGCGGGACTCTGTGAAACTATATGACACTGGGTATAGTTAAATGGCAATTCTGGCTTTATGATTGGTCAGACACAAAAATAAACAAGACCATATGAAAGAGCAGGGTTGAATGCACTATAAATCACTGTTTACTAAAATAGTGACGGTGAGTCATACAATAGCGTAAAGCACGCTTATCGTGCTATTGTGAACAATCTAACTACCACACGATTGGAAATTCTGACGGCCGGGGTCACATATGGTTGCTGAAACTTTAGTTAAGAAGTGAGCTTCAACGTCTCTATGGTGTGACTTATCACAAAAACAGTAGTTTCAAGTGAACTACAATTGAAATCATACTCTGTGCTGACCAAGATCCTATTTCCATTCAACATTTATATTAAAAATGACTCATATTTTATTATGGCTGCTTGAATAAATTTAGGTGGTATTAAAAAGCAAAGATTATAGAAACTGTATGGTGCATTTACTTCATGATATGATAATATAACATAAGATTATGTGATGCATTCCAACATACTATGCATTGATTGCAATGCTTACAGAGGCTACTGCACATCATTAGTTTGGAGTAAAATAAAAATATTGTTTTATATGATTTCACAGATAATATTTACAGAGTAAAGTAGCACAAATAGTTTCTTGAACCAAGAAATGAACGCAAAAAAAATTTGAGAAGTTGAAGAACCACTTTTAAGTTCCATCCGGCCATCTTTTGAAAATCATTGGATAAATACATGTAACATAAGCGTAGTGTGATATAATTTTCCTTCGAGCTAAAGGCCTTCTAGCTGACGAACAGCTATTTTTGAGAATGATGTTTTTGTTTATTCAGGTCAGTCGAAAATAAATATATTCTACATATGAAGGTATATGTATTATATATTGGTATATGTCGATACAAGACAGGCAATTATTGATTAGCTTCTCTATAAAAATGTTTAAGATAATTGTATATTTATGTTCTGTCGGTCCACTCTCTCTTCAGTACGTATAAAGACCTCAGCTGTGGGATAGGTTTGAAAGAACTTTAAATATTGCTGTCAGAAATTTAGAAAAAGGTTGGGCCACTGCTGTAGGAAAGTAAACAAATTTTGGCCTGCTGCTATCAGAAAGTTTTATGGTGAGCATTAGCATATTCAATATTATTACCTAACAATAATTAAATCTTCGTAAGAAAATTTCGCACTTTTTCTGGCTGCCAGTTACAGTTTGATGAGTTTAGAGAAGTCCATCTTTAACCACTAACAGTGATTTTGATGAAAACCCAGTGCAGATTAAAGTTGGTTCAGACTACTTAAGGTTTAAGTTATGTGAATAATACAACAATAGCAATAATAATACTTTAGATTAATAATAGTAATAATATAATACGTTAGATTAAGAAAGGTGCTCATGAGAAAAATAATAAAACTTCATAAAATATGTTGATAATTACTACACTTTGATTCTATTTTACCACAGTTTTAGGGTAAAGTAACCACTTATAATATTCAATATTTAATCACCAGCAACTTTATCATGGCTGCCCATCAATAAGTAGTAAAAGTTGTTCATAGAAGGAGTCCATATGCTGTGGGTATATTTACCTCTCTGGGAGTTGATTTATCTCGCATTCTGACAGGTTCAGCTCTTCAAGTGAACTCAATGCAGTGATAGACTCAGGGAGCACTTCAATGGAATTAATAGAGAGATCCAAATTTCTTAGCGATTTCAGAGAGCCCAAGCTGCAAATAAATTATATTAAACAAATTTTCTCTCATGAAATGTTCATATCCTTAGCCTTAATTTTATTAAATTTGCTAAAAGAAACAAGTTTACTTTAAACACAGCAGTAATACACAGCTATACAGTAAGAACTTTTATTTAACCTATCAACTCTTTATCATCAACTTTTTATTTAAAAGACCATATAAATGAGCTACGAATGTCTACCAATTGCTAAACTATCAAAAGTTGCGGACATTTTACTTTTCAAAACTGTGTTTGGGCACTAAAGAAAGGTGAATTATATTAGCACGAGAACTATGAAACAAAGTTATGTCTGAGAATTATATTAAAGCTAGTAGACTGGCAGCCCCTTGTACCGTTAGAGATTGTCATGTGTAATAACGATTTCTACAGTTATTCTTAGATACGGATATGAAGTTGAATGGTGCAGATGGAACTTTCTTCTACATCTTCTAAATTACACCTTCTGGCTTAATAATTTGAATATTAAACTTAATAAACCATTAGAAAATTAAATAGAAGTTGAACTATTACCAATAAGTAATAAGCAAAACAAGCAAACATGTCTCAAGTGAAGTTATATTTAGACATGGTTTATGATTCCTCTCTAGCCAACAGATTGCTTTAAAAGAACATTTAACCTGCCTCAGCTGTTTATAAACATGTTCGTAGTTTTTAATACAATATTGTTTAGTATATAGCTAAGCATTGTTCTATGTAACCAAACAGAATTGCAGATTAGCCTGAAACCCACCGCTCTGTTAACAATTTCGCTACTGACTTTATTTTTAGATCTATCCAATTTAATTTTTCTATTCACACAAATGTTGACATAACATCCATAATTTTCTTATAACTTGAGAAAGAATGAAAACATACATTTAATTTTTAAAAAAGGTTGTTCAAAATAAGATACATTATTAGGAAATGGAAAACATATTAAATTAACTTGAGTTAAAATGGTAAAAACTTTTACAAACTTTTACAAACTTTACCAACAATATTTTGCCAGCGATTTCGATAGTCGTATTTTTACTGTCTTCATAATATTTGGTCACTATTACAGTTCTTCAAATGAAATACATGCACTGAAAAGACAGAATCACTTGATATATAGTGACTGAAGACTCAATAGCAAAGAATGTTTGAAGCTTCTACAGCTTAAATGATTGGGTATTATTTTTTGTCAGTGGTTTTTCAGTGATAAACTTTCTGTTTGATAATCAAAAAGCTGTTAGTGAGAGGCCTGTTGATTGGTCTGTATTATTAGCAACAAGCTTGATTTCATGGTGACCGATTCTTATTGGTCAATTTGAAGCGAAAGCTGAATAATCATAGATAAACTAACACATTGTGTAAAAGCTGATGTATCGGCTTCCAGCAACAAAGAGATGATAACCCGAGCCGGTCGGCTTGCGTTAGCGAAATATTTAATTATTGTTAAAGCGGAAAATTCAAAAGACATGAAGTAAAAACACAACTCTGAATTTATAATGCAAACTTGTACACCTATTTATGAGCTATTCACATAACACAAACTGAAAATACTAAAGAGTCACTTGTTGAAAGTTGGAAATTGTTATAAAAGCTCTAATTATATTGTTGTAGAAAATGTTCTGAAAACGAGAGTTCATAGTTGATCATGTTCAAGGTAAGTGATTAAAATTGCAGAAAAACATTAGATTATATTTGCATATCTACGCAAATTATAAAATAAATTCCGTACTTTTTATGATGTTTTGATAGATGACAAATAAATCATGTATAATCTATTGAGAGAAGAGGTAGTAGTACAATGAGCAATCAGCAGCTGTGACCTGACACCCTTATGAATATGTTAGAATTACAAGGCTATAATAACAACTACAAGCAACTCCTGATCAACAAATTATGTTTTGAGAATTTAAAATTGTTTAATTCTATTTCTTTTAAAAATTTTCAATTTTCTATTTACCTATTGCTCACACTTGCAGATGAAAACATTTCGAGACTATGCATATGCATTAAATTAAACAGATGCTATGTTGTACCTATTTTACAATAAGTATTTTTTGATACAAATAATGTTTATTTTTTTTAAATTGTTATAATTTTTGAGATTCTAACAGCACATTTAGAGTTGTAACAGTGCCCACTGAGTTATCAAAATCTATTTACATTGAATTTCATCAGAAATATTTAGAACACCATAAGAAAATATTAATTCATAGTTTCACTCAAAAACACTGACAGTTATGAAGTAATTTTGGAGGGTATAAATTCAACGCAAATCATTAATTTATGAATCAATATTAATAGCACTTAGATATTCCTTATAAAGACTTCGAATGAGTAACATTAGACAACGAATTCCTACTTGATATGCTGAATTTTATATCTCTCACTACTACTTGTAGTCATGGAAACCAAGTTGTAGATGTTTATTCGTACACAAATTAGCATTTAACAAGAATATAAATCATAGCTTTCTGGCCAAATGAAGTAATGTAGCAAAATTTAGCAACCATTTCATCCAATTGCTGGTAAAATTTACTGAATATTCACTATTATATATTATTATATATTGATTTGAGACTAGTAACATAGGTTTAGGAAATGTAAGAAATAAAGGTAGTGTTGGTGATAATTATATATGGTAGGCCTATAATTTACTCTCACTTCAACTGAATAAACTTTTGGCTACTATAACTTACATATAATTCATCAGTCTTTTGCATTTTATATTTCTGGCATTTTAAATAAATTTAAAACTGTTTAAATATACTATCAAGTTTTAACTTTTTGAACCTTAACCCTTTGACCGGGTATAAGCCCCCCATAAACAACCGAGACTCGTGTAATTTATTTTCGAAAATTCAAAAAAATCGATATTTTATGAACATGCATAGCTCAAATCTTAAATTTAGTTCAATGAACAAAATTTTTTGTACATATACATTCATTCACATATCTACTACTCAAAAAAAATTACAACCATGTGCAATTGTCCCTGTATGAAATGCTTGGAAGCATCTTTTTCGGTAGAGTCAAACGCTATAACGTAGCCGTGCGAGCCACCATAACGATCGTTTTCTCTGAATATTCCAAGTATATTAAAAGTCCAAAAAAGTTTACATCACTTTTATCATTTGAATTAATTTTATTCTGATCAGACAAAAAATCACTAACGATCGCAGGATAAAATAATCTTTTATTTTACCGTTTTGAAAGTCGAGCCGATGTTGACTGGTTTTTCCAACTTTTAATCTTTTCCAAGGAATCGCGAGTTGTTTAGCTTTTAGCACAAAGCAACGCCTCTCAGATAATCGTTTCATATTGTAAATCATCGACTGATATCTTGTTGATGATATTTAAAACTTACTAGTGTTCATATCCTTTGTTTAACGTTACTAGACGACAGCTTTATAAACGTCTACCGAAATAGACATAAATGTCGTTTCCCCACGCAACCGGTAAACGACATTCTGGTCGTTTCCCCTGTCAAAGGGTTAACAGCCGGTTTTCCGGCATCGCCACGGGTGTGTCAAAATCCCTAACGGCCGGAATTCCGGAATTCCGGCATTCACGTGGCTTTGTTTACAAAAACCGTTTCGAAATGAAAGCGTAAACTAATCAAATTAATTCTTGCACAGGATATTAAACAAAAAATTTCACTTCCATTTGTAACGGTTTTCAAATATCTCTATCTACTTCCTTCATTATAATAACAAATCTTTATTAGGACGATATCGCGAAAAAATCGAGACTACTTGTTCGTTGGTAGGTAATAAATGATTGTGATGCAAATAAATAGTTTTATGATATTAACTATAATTTTCCAGTATATTATGAATCAAGAAATGATGATTAACATGTGCTCGATAAATATGATACTAATGTAAATGGTTTTACAAGTTTTTAAAATCGTACAAATTTTTATAGTTTTAGCCCGAATTTTGGTGAAATATTGTTTTATTCTGTTTGATGAAATTTGATGGAGTTGCCCGACTTTTTACTAGTGTTTTACCTAATATCATTGTATTATGAGCGCAATTACATATATTTAACAAAAGTTTAAGAATTTCGGATCTTTGGACAAATTGTTCAGGGGTATTGACACACATTGAAAAAAATGGCCAGGGTTAAACGGGTCAAACTGTGAAGCTTTTTGAATACAATTAGGCTCTATGTTAAAAATGTTTGTTTTTCAAGTGAAATCTTTTTACATGTTTTTGCCAAGTATTACAAAACTGAACGATTAGACAAGTAGGTAGGAATTCAACTATACTTAAATATTATGATAACAAGAGATGTACACATTTGCTTAACTTGTCTCAATGTTTTTGTGCTATTTTTTTTACTTTTATGACCCCTTTTCAATTGAAGAAATGCTAAAGAAATTGTATCAATTTACCTTATGCCCAGCTCCAATCAGAAAGTTTATCAAAGCAAATTATCTTTCTAATATGGTTTCTTTGTATAAAAACGTGGCTAAATGGTGCTAACACAAAGTTTTGTTGGCCAAAAAGATTTATTTATTCTGGTATGAACCAATATAACCTCCACTTCTATTAGGTTTCACAACATAAAACTACATGATATTCTACATCATATAAATTATACAGTTCTGCTCTCATAAATGACTTAGTTTTATTTGTTCATTATATGATATGTAATTAAATATTGTATATATAATATAATCATAGAGGGCAATAAATTACAGCTGAGAATATACTGGTACTTTATCTCACTTTCACATATTTAAAAGTGTTTGGATTGTTACGTATTGGGAGATGTTGAAACAATGTGTGACTGTGATTATTAATTTGTTAATTGATGAATAAATATCGACTGGAAGAACAATTACTCATATAAACTAAAACATTAATTATTTCCCTACCGCAAGCCAATGTATCAGCTCGGGTTATCGCCTCTTTGTGGCTCGAAGCCGATACACCGACTTTTAAACAGTGCGTTAGTTTATTTATGATAACTCAGCTTTCGCATCAGATGAACTAATAGATCTAATTTTCATAAAAAATAAGCTGGTTTCTAACGATATTGACTAAACTAATAAGCAGACCTATCACTAGCAGCTCACTGATTATCAGACAGAGAGTTCACAGGCCGTGTCGAAAAAATCTGTTCCAGCTGCGTTGGCTACAAGTTAAATACTGGGCTCAACTAGAAGGAAGGACCAGTGACTGGGAAGATTTTGCGCTCACTCACTTTAAAATGAATTGACTACCTGGAAAGCATGGCTTCCGTGTCACCTAGGCAAAATGTTGACGTATGTCAGAACAGCTATCCTGAGTAAGAACATACAATGTCTTTCTGTGCTACCCCAAGCCTTGAAAGATCCAAATCAAAATACCATCAGTCGAAAGCTTTAGATGGGAATAAAAACATGTGGATGTTTAAACAATACAAGAAAACAGATAGGATAGGGCAAATCTAATCATTAGGTACTTCATCACAGAAAATGTGGGAAAGGTGGTGATAGGCTTGAACCACCGGATAGACTGGTATGGTATATGTAGTTATATTACAAGTAACACAAGAGGCCACCACATCTTACCATGTTTTCCAGCTAATGATTACCTTGCACATAGAAACAATTCTACAGATCAAAAGACACAACATCGAAAAAAGGTGGAGAACACTCATACAAAGCTAACTATATGGTATTCAGTTGAGAAATTACAACAAAACCCAAAAGACCAGCTGGCAGTTGTTGAACCTGAAGCCTAACGGACCTTCAACAAAGTCTTAAGATGTATTCCAGCTAGTCACGTAATTAAAAAGGAACAACAATAATAACAGTTGGGTAAGATTTATATGTGTGAACCGACACTGAAGTGCAGCCAAGCAGGTAGCTTATGACTAGAACTCGGGCATGGCGGAGAAAGAAACTGTAACATGAGGTGTCATAATTGAAATATGGAGCAGGGGCTCCCACCCAAACTACTACACTTCCCAAGTATCAATTGAGGAAAATTGTATAAGCCAGCTTGATCACTAGCAGACCAGCTGGACTAAAACCTGTGAAATGGCTAGTCTAGCGCAGAAGTACAAAATGTTGTACCTGGCTCACTTATCCAAAATCATAGGAAAAGCCAATATTCACACCTACATAAAGGTTTGCTGCGGCTCCACTTATGGAAACAAAGATAATAAAGCAATAAAAGGAGGTCATATATGCTATATTATTAACTACATACTTATGCTATAACTAGTGTTAGAAACAAACATTTTGTTAATATCGAAAACTGCCGTTGTTTTTGTGTGACAACTGAAGTTCTAGCGTCATTTATGTTTGTATCTTATAGTCAGATAAAAATTTAACCTTTTCACATAATATTTTCAATAAAAATAATGTTTACTGGTGAACTTAACCGTTTTCCTGCAAAACTCTAAAAAAGGTTAAAGTAATACAGGTATTTTTTGCCTAGCAACAAAAAATTGCTGCTTCTAGGCTCGGCTTCCCGCAATGAATCAGATGATATAACTAAAGATTTGATATCTTAAATACTAAACAGGGTGCTGTGCTGGCAAAGTTAATGGATTAGCTTGGCTGCTCTAGCAAAATATCAAAATGTAAAATCACACACCCTACATTGTAATCAGGGTACTGTTTGAGTGAAACCAAGTTTAAATCACTGTAGCGTAGACCTATTAACTATAGTATAGTTCATAGGTCTATGAGCTGTAGTAAGATTAGAAAATTTGTACTGGAATATTCATATACATGTCTTGAAACAAACTAAATCTCAATAAAGATGGTAAGCCTATGACATAACAAGCTGAGAAAGTAGATAAGTAGGTCTTCACTTTTTTGTTCCTGAAGAATAGTATGAACCAACTATTTATGATTTATGAATCAATATTTTATGATTTGCAGTGTTTTTAAACATTTTAACATTTTAAATGTTAAAATAATTGATGTGAGCGTGTACATTAATTATTTAAGCAACCTTTTCCGATTTGAAGAACTGTTGGTCCTATTGCCAAAAACCACCCCAATTCTTTTGTTAGTATTTGTATATTACAAGTATGATATATTGAATACATCATTTAAGAATCTAAGTTTCCAGAAAGGTCTTTATTGGTCAGAAGAACACAATTATTTATACACTACTATGTGGGAATCTTCAATTGATTACACAAATTGTAAGCTCATCAGGCGAGATATGAGCAAAAATACATCAATGTCATATTAAAGTCTCCTAAAAGTGTTGAGGTACAGTAGCTACTGATACAAATAAGCAACATAAACACAACGTGTTAGAATCGTCCCAATGAGTTGCGTATGTTTTATGAAATACACAGTAATAATTATATTTGTGCGGGTCCCTGCACATTTTGTCATAAATAACTTTAATATATGATCAAAAATCATCACACATTGGCTAAAAGACCCATTGAAAGTAGTATTTAAGAAAATGCATGGAGATGTAGAGGTAAATAAGTATCTACCTGATAGAGAGGATGGATTGGCATCTTATAATATACTCTAGCATAAGCTAAGCAACATCTGAACTACTAGAGCTTATACATGATTCGTCGGTCTTTCATACTATATCTTTCTGACAGTTTTTTACATTATCCTTTTCATTTTAAATACTGTGATACTTCTTAAGGGTTAAAAATTAAATTTTAAAATAATTTTGTATGTAAAATAACATGTATATACCAGTTTAATATGATTTATCGGTCAATTTCAAATGATGAGACAAGAGTATGCAGTGATCTAACAGTATACAAGTAGAGTCATCATTAAATATGTGACCCAGGCAGTCAGAATGTACAATCGTGCTAAAACCAAATTTTTGAGTTATATAAATAATTAAAATCAGCAAGTTCAGAGGATTTTTATGCATTTTTAATTTTTTAAATTGGATAGTTTAAGCCCAGGTTATGCAAGATTTAGTAGAGAAGGTCTTGTGATGAACTAAAACTGTTGTTTTGAGTTTAAGCAGGATCAAGTTAGTTATTCATGAACTGTAAATCATGGTATTTGTTTACAAATCAAAATGCCATAGAAACCGACCACTTAATCTCAACCTATTTTGATGAAACCTGGCATTATCCACAATAAAACCCTGAAAAAGATGATGGTTGCATTTTTATTCCAATTCGATTGACGGTTGACCTCTCAAAGGTCATGGTAATGTTAACACTATATGTGGCTAAAACTCACCTTTTTGGAGTTTTTCATTAAAAGGGTATGCTTCAAACTGAGCACTTCTCATCAAGCTATATTGCTATGACTGCATATAATGACAGTCCAACGACTTAGCATAGTGTTGGAAGTGCATTCAGAATTGTCCAACTATACAGAAGGTGATGGTAAGGTCAAGTAAAAGTGACAAAAGAGCGCATCATGATGCGGAAGTATCAACCCAACTCATCAAGTGACCATTCAATCTAGAGCTCTTTTTATGTAGTTTAACATTCACGCAGTGTAGCACGAGTACGCTGCAGAGATTTATTGTAGTGCATTGGAGGGGTTTGTTTGTTATGCTAGTGGCAATTTGTCCCAACACAACCATATCCGATCTTTCCTTTAGTAATCCTTGATACACAGTTCTAATGAGGCTTAATTGTTCAGACTACATAAAACTAGCGCATAATTCCCTACATTTGCACCCGCTTATTAGTTTGATGTCAACAGCTAAAATAGAAATGTTATCAGCAGTGATAGGCTGATCTTTGATACCCTAGGACACTTATGTATTCGGGGCACCTATAACTTTCGTGTTTTCGCGGTGTCATCCTCTCGCGAAAATTTAATGAGCGAAACTAAACTATCATAACGAACGAGCGAAAACGCGAAGTTAAATAGCTTTGTTCATTTATATCCACAATAAAATCGTGATTTTAGAAATGCAGGCAATTTTTGTCTGTGGTTGGGATAAGTGGGAAAATTCTGGTAAACTCATTATTGCTAATACACCGACTGAGCAGCATGGCAAAGCGAATTAAGATTATATCAGTTTAGTCACGGAATTTGTAACTGATGAGGATGAAAGTCTGGTAGGTGAAGTCATAAAATTGAAGAATAATTATTGCAGTGATGAATTTGATTACCATCCAAAAACAATATCAACCCTCATCAGGTCCAACCACATTATCTCTTTCACTGCCAACCATGTACAAATTAGTTACCGGCTTAGTGCCAGCCATCTTACCGAAATTTCCGATATAGCTTCATAATATGTATACAGTATTTTTTCAAGTTCTACTTTAATTATCTGTATAGAAAATCTAAATTGGCTACTAAGTCATCAACAACTAATTACCTGTTTTATGACTCGTGCGGGGTAGTTAATGAACTAACAGAAAAATGTTCGTTTTTAGATTAGAAATTCTCAAACAAAAGTTTAAAATTGCTTCATTGTTTTAGGCTAATTTTATAGAGAAATCTTCAGACAACACAGTCAATTTCATTAAATTCTTAAAGACCGTGGGTTACGTGGTCAACAAATAATAAAATCAGGTTACCACACAATTGCTGAGAAAGTCCAAAAATGTGTTTATGGCAGTGGCCCCTAGAAAACGCATAAATGTGTTTATGGCAGTGTAAGGGTTATACAGTTTAGGTTGTGAAGTTGGTTGTTACCTATCTATTTTCTTCTTCTTGGGATTCGAGTGTAAAAAACACAGCGGGAGGGACCTAGACAACATTGATAGTCTAAGAAACAAATGGCAGCAAGTGATCAAATTGAATTGTCGATCTCACCCACACACTTCAACCTGTGGTTTACAAATACGAACTATTCCCAAATTGAATTTTTTTCTTCTTAGTGAACTGGACCTGAGGAATGTAATGTTTTTTACAATTCAGTTATTTTCACATCACTAGATTTTCGCACTCATCAGAGCCGCGAAATTAAGTTGCAGCGAAATTTTACTCTGTGTGCAACTCACGAAACTAATTATTAGCAAAATATAAGTGTCCTAGGGTAGGCGTAATTTGATTTAGTTCATTAGAATGATCATTATTACTCGCATTGTCGTTAGCAGCCTCATATTGCGCAAGCAGCTGTATTTCTAAGGTTGCCCTATTATCACAACCCTCCCTTATCATCGCTTTCACTATGATCTGAGGCAGCTGACTCAGATTCTAAGTAAAATACTCATCTAAATTAATAGCAACAACTAGCCGTAATTTTTGCGATTGTTTTATTTTGTTCTAGCTTAAAGCATCAAAACAGGAAATAGCCACATACATGCGCGCACCCGCAGTTAGAGCCTATATTCATAATCTTGGGTTATAAGAATTTCCATAGCAACCACCGAGATGGGTATAGTCAGAGCCATATAGTTTCACAGAGTCTCGTGACCAAAAGCCGAAAACAACAACGCTTGATTCCAAACAAACCTGATTGACATACTGATCTCTAATGGAATATTCATACCTCGCTATCAATAACGCTCTTTTTTGCATTTACTTTACGTTTTTACAAAAACGTTATTAGCAGCTTTTTGTAGGAAATTTTGTTTTCTTTCAAATGGTTCATAATACAACAATCAATTTTAAAGTGACTGCTGATGGGAGTAGTTTTTGTCGAATAATGTTGCGGCTTCTCCATTATAACTTATATAAAAATAGTAGGCATGGCCTGTTTGTTTGGAATCGAGCGAGCTCCCGTATACGCTTCTGTTGGTCGCGGGACTCTGTGAAACTATACGAAACTGGGTATAGTTAAATGGCAATTCTGGCTTTATGATTGGTCAGACACAAAAATAAACAAGACCATGAGGAAGAGCAGGGTTGAATGCACTATAAACCACTGTTTACTAAAATAGTGACGGTGAGTCATACAATAGCGTAAAGCACGCTTATCGTGCTATTGTGAACAATCTAATTACCGCACGATTGGACATTCTGACGGCCGGGGTCACATATGGTTGCTGAAACTTTAGTTAAGAAGTGAGCTTCAACGTCTCTATGGTGTGAGTTATCACAAAAAACAGTAGTTTCAAGTGAACTACAATTGAAATCATACTCTGTGCGGACCAAGATCCTATTTCCATTCAACATTTATATTAAAAATGACTCATATTTTATTATGGCTGCTTGAGTAAATTTGAGTGGTATTAAAAAGCAAAGATTATAGAAACTGTATGGTGCATTTACTTCATGAGATGATAATATAACATAAGATTATGTGATGCACTCCAACATACTATGCATTGATTGCAATGCTTACAGAGGCTACTGCACATCATTAGTTTGGAGTAAAATAAAAATATTGTTTTATATGATTTCACAGATAATATTTACAGAGTAAAGTAGCACAAATAGTTTCTTGAACCAATAAATGAACGAAAAAAAAATTGAAAAGTTGAAGAACCACTTTTAAGTTCCATCCGGCCATCTTTTGAAAATCATTGGATAAATACATGTAACATAAACGTAGTGTGATATAATTTTCCTTCGAGCTAAAGGCCTTCTAGCTGACGAACAGCTATTTTTGAGAATGATGTTTTTGTTTATTCAGGTCAGTCGAAAATAAATATATTCTACATATGAAGGTATTTGTATTACATATTAGTATATGTCAATACAAGACAGGCAATTCTTGATTAGCTCCTATATGAACATGTTTAAGATAATTGTATATTTATGTTCTGTCGGTCCACTCTCTCTTCAGTATGTATAAAGACCTCAGCTGTGGGATAGGTTTGGAAGAACTTTAAATATTGCTGTCAGAAATTTAGAAAAAGGTTGGGCCACTGCTGTAGGAAAGTAAACAAATTTTGGTCTGCTGCTATCAGAAAGTTTTATGGTGAGCATTAGCATATTCAACATTATTACCTAAACAGAATTAAATCTTCTTAAGAAAATTTCACACTTTTTCTGGCTGCCAGTTACAGTTTGATGAGTTTAGAGAAGTCCATCTTTAACCACTAACAGTGATTTTGATGAAAACCCAGTGCAGATTAAATTTGGTTCAGACTACTTAAGATTTAAGTTATGTGAATAATACAACAATAACAATAATAATACTTTAGATTAATAATAGTAATAATATAATATGTTAGATTAAGAAAGGTGCTCATGAGAAAAATAATAAAACTTCATAAAATTTGTTGATAATTCCTACACTTTAATTCTATTTTAACATAGTTTTAGGGTAAAGTAATCACTTATAATACTCAATATTTAATCACCAGCAACTTTATCATGGCTGCTCATCAATAAGTAGTAAAGGTTGTTCAATATAGAAGGAGTCCATATGCTATGGGTATATTTACCTCTCTGGGAGTTGACTTATCTTGCAATATGACAGGTACAGCTCTTCTAGTGAACTCAATGGAGTGATAGATTCAGAAAGCACTTCAATAGGATTACAAGAGAGCATCAACTTTCTCAGCAATTTCAGAGAGCCCAAGCTGCAAATAAATTATAGTAAACAGAACTTTCTCTTGTGATATGTTTATATGATTAACCTAGGTTTTATTAAATTTGCTGAAAGATACAAATTTGCTTTAAACACAGCAGTAATACACAGCTATGCAGTAAGAACTTTTATTTAACCTATTAATTTTTTATCATCAACTTTTTATTTAAAAGACCATATAAATGAGCTACGAATGTCTGCCAATTGCTAAACTATCAAAGGTTGCAGACATTTTACTTTTCAAAACTGTGTTTGGGCACTAAAGAAAGCTGAACTAAATTAGCGTGAGGACCATAAAACAAAGTTATGTTTGAGAATTATATTAAAGCTAGTAGACTGGCAGCCCCTTGTACCGTTAGAAATTGTCATGTGTAATAACGATTTCTACAGTTATTCTTAGATATGGAGAGGAGGTTGAATGGTGCAGATTGAAATTTCTTCTACATATTCTAAATTACACCTTCTGGCCTAATAATTTGTATATTAAACTTAATAAAACATTGTACAATTAAGTAGAAGTTGAACTATTACAAATAAGTAATAAGCAAAACAAGCAAACACGTCTCAAATGAAGTTATATTTAGACACAGTTTATGATTCCTCTCTAGCCAACAGATTGCTTTAAAAGAACATTTAACCTGCCTCAGCTGTTTATAAACATGTTCGTAGTTCTTAATACAATATTATTTAGTATATAGCCAAGCATTGTTCTATGTAACCAAACAGAAATGCAGATTAGCCTGAAATCCACCGCTCTGTTAACAATTTCGCTACTGACTTTATTTCTAGATCTATCCAATTTAATTTTTCTATTCACACAAATGTTGACATAACGTCCATAATTTTGTTATAACTTGAGAAAGAATGAGAATATCCATTTGATTTTTAAAAAAGGTTGTTCAAAATAAGATACTTTATTAGGAAATGGAAAACATATTAAATTAACTTTAGTTAAAATGGTAAAAACTTTTACAAACTTTTACAAACTTTACCAACAATATTTTGCCAGCGATTTCAATAGTCGTATTTTTACTGTCTTCATAGTATTTGGTCACTATTACAATTTTTCAAATGAAATACATGCACTGAAAAAACAGAATCACTTGATATAGAGTGACTGAAGACCCAATAGCAAATAATGTTTGAAGCTTCTACAGCCTAAATGATTGGGTATTATTTTTTGTCAGTGGTTTTTCAGGGGTAAACTTTCTGTTTGATAATCAAGTAGCTGTTAGTGAGAGACCTGTTGATTGGTCTGTATCATTAGCAACAAGCTTGATTTCATGGAGACCGATTCTTATTGGTCTATTTGAAGCGAAAACTGAATAATCATAGATAAACTAACACATTGTGTAAAAGCTGATGTATCGGCTTCCAGCAACAAAGAGATGGTAACCCGAGCCGACCAGCTTGCGTTAGTGAAAGAGTTAACTATTGTTAAAGCGGAAAATTCAAAGGACATGAAGTAAAACAGAACTCTGAGTTTATAATGCAAACTTGTACACCTATTGATGAGCTATTCACATAACACATACTACAAATACTAAGGAGTCACTTGTTGAATGTTGGAAATTGTTATAAAAGCTCTAATTATATTGTTGTAAAAAATGTTCTGAAAACGAGAGTTCATAGTTGATCATGTTCAAGGTAAGTGATTAAAATTGCAGAAAAACATTAGATTCTATTTGTATATCTATGGAAATTATAAAATAAATTCCGTATTTTTTATGATGTTTTGATAGATGACAAATAAATCATGTATAATCTATTGAGAGAAGAGGTAGTAGTACAATGAACAATCAGCAGTTGTGACCTGACACCCTTATGAATATGTTAGAATTACAAGGCTATAATAACAACTACAAGCAACTCCTGATCAACAAATTATGTTTTGAGAATTTAAAATTGTTTAATTCTATTTCTTTTAAAAATTTTCAATTTTCTATTTACCTATTGCTCACACTTGCAGATGAAAAACATTTCGAGACTATACATATGCATTAAATTAAACAGATGCTATGTTGTACCTATTTTACAATAAGTACTTTTTGATACAAATAATAATGTTTATTTTTTTTAAATTGTTATTATTTTTGAGATTCTAACAGCACATTTAGAGTTGTAACAGTGCTTACTGAGCTATCAAAATCTATTTACATTGAAATTTATCAGAAATATTTTGAACGCCATAAGAAAATATTAATTCATAGTTTCACTCAAAAACACTGACAGTTATGAAGTAATTTTGGAGGGTATAAATTCAACGCAAATCATTACTTTATGAATCACTATTAATAGCACTTAGATATTCCTTATGAAGACTTCGAATGAGTAACATTAGACAACGAATTCCTACTTGATATGCTGAATTTTATATCTCTCACAACTAATTGTAGTCATGGAAACCAAGTTGTAGATGTTTATTCGTACCAAAAATTAGCATTTAACAAGAATATAAATCATAGCTTTCTGGCCAAATGAAGTACTGTAGCAAAATTGTGCAACCCTTTCATTCAATTGCTGGTAAAATTTACTGAATATTAACTATTATATAAATATATTGATATGAGACTAGTAACATAGGTTTAGGAAATGTAAGAAATAAAGGTAGTGTTGGTGATAATTATATATGGTATAATTTACTCTCACTTCAACTGAATAACCTTTTGGCTACTATAACTTACATATAATTCATCAGTCTTTTGCATTTTATATTTCTGGCATTTTAAATAAATTTAAAACTTTTTAAATATACTATCAAGTTTTAACTTTTTGAACCTTAACAGCCGGTTTTCCGGCTTCGCCACGGGTGTGTCAAAATCCCTAACGGCCGGAATTCCGGCATTCACATGGCTTTGTTTACAAAAACCGTTTCGAAGTGAAAGTGTAAACTAATCAAATTAATTCTTGCACAGGATATTAAACAAAAAATTTCTCTTCCATTTGTAACAGTTTTCAAATATCTCTATCTACTTCCTTCATTATAATAACAAATCTTTATTGGGACGATATCGCGAAAGAATTGAGACTGCTTGTTCGTTGGTAGGTAATAAATGATCGTGATGCAAATAAATAGTTTTATGATATTAACTATAATTTCCCAGTATATTTTGAATCAATAAATGATGATTAACATGTGCTCGATAAATATGATACTAATGTAAATGGTTTTACAAGTTTTTAAAATCGTACAAACTTTTATAGTTTTAGTCCGAATATTGGTGAAATATTGTTTTATTCTGTTTGATGAAATTTGATGGAGTTGCCCGACTTTTTACTAGTGTTTTACCTAATATCATTGTATTATGAGCGCAATTACATATATTTAACAAAAGTTTAAGAACTTCGGATCTTTGGACAAATTGTTCAGGGGTATTGACACACATTGAAAAAAATGGCCAGGGTTAAAACGGGTTAAACTGTGAAGCTTTTGAAAACAATTAGGCTCTATGTTAAAAATGTTCGTTTTTCAAGTGAAATCTTTTTACATGTTTTTGCCAAGTATTACAAAACTGAACGATTAGACAAGTAGGTAGGAACTCAACTATACCTAAATATTATGATAACAAGAGATGTACACATTTGTTTAACTTGTCTCAATGTTTTTGTGCTATTTTTTTACTTTTATGACCCCTTTTCAATTGAAGAAATGCTAAAGAAATTATATCAATTTATCTTATGCCCAGCTCCAATCAGAAAGTTTATCAAAGCAAATTATATTTCTAATATGGGTTCTTTGGATAAAAACGTGGCTAAATGGCGCTAACACAAAGTTTTGTAGGCCAAACAAATTTATTCATTCTGGTATGAACCAATATAACCTCCACTTCTATTAGGTTTCACAACATAAAACTAAATGATATTCTACATCATATAAATTATACAGTTCTGCTCTCATTAATGACTTAGTTTTATTTGTTCATTATATGATATGTTATTAAATATTGTATATATAATATAATCATAGAGGGCAATAAATTACAGCTGAGAATATACTGGTACTTTATCTCACTTTAGCATATTTAAAAGTGTTTGGACTGTTACGTATTGGGAGATGTTGAAACAATGTGTGACTGTGTTTATTAATTTGTTAATTGATGAATGAATATCGACTGGAAGAACAATTACTCACATAAACTAAAACATTAATTATTTCCCTACCGCAAGCCAATGTATCAGCTCGGGTTATCTCCTCTTTTGGCTCGAAGCCGATACACCGACTTTTAAACAGCGCGTTAGTTTATTTATAATTACTCAGCTTTCGCATCAGATGAACTAATAGATCTAGTTTTCATAAAAGATAAGCTGGTTTCCAACAATATTGACTAAACTAATCAGCAGACCTATCACTAGCAGCTCACTGATTATCGGACAGAAAGTTAACAGGGCGTGTCGAAAAAATCTGTTCCAGCTGCGTTGGCTACAAGTTAAATACTGGGCTCAACTAGAAGGAAGGACCAGTGACTGGGAAGATTTTGTGCTCACTCACTTTAAAATTAATTGACTACCTGGAAAGCATGGCTTCCGGGTCACCTAGGCAAAATGTTGACATATGTCAGAACAGCTATCCTGAGTAAGAACATACAATGTCTTTCTCTGCTACCCCAAGCCTTGAAAGATCCAAATCAAAATACCATCAGTCAAAAGCTTTAGATGGGAATAAAAACATGTGGATGTTTAAACAATACAAGAAAACAGATAGGATAGGGCAAATCTAATCATTAGGTACTTCATCACAGAAAATGTGGGAAAGGTGGTGATAGGCTTGAACCACCGGATAGACTGGTATGGTATATGTAGTTATATTACAAGTAACACAAGAGGCAACCACATCTTACCATGTTTTCCAGCTAATGATTACCTTGCACATAGAAACATTTCTACAGATCAAAAAACACAACATCGAAAAATGGTGGAGAACACTCATACAAAGCTAACTATATGGTATTCAGTTGAGAAATTAAAACAAAACCCAAAAGACCAGCTGGCAGTTGTTGAGCCTGAAGCCTAACGGACCTTCAACAAAGTCTTAAGATGTATTCCAGCTAGTCACGTAATTAAAAAGGAACAACAACACTAATAACAGTTGGGTAAGATTTATATGTGTGAACCGACACTGAAGTGCAGCCAAGGAGGTAGCTTATGACTAGAACAAAGGCATGGCGGAGAAAGAAACTGTAACATGAGGTGTCATAAATGAAACGTGGAGCAGGGGCTCCCACCCAAACTACTACACTTCCCAAGCATCAATTGAGGAAAATTTTATAAGCCAGCTTGATCACTAGCAGACCAGCTGGACTACAACCTGTGAAATGGCTAGTCTAGCGCAGAAGTACCAAAAAGTTGTACCTGGCTCACTTATCCAAAATCATATGAAGAGCCAATATTCACACCTACATAAAGGTTTGCTGCGTCTCCACATATGGAAACGAAGATAATAAAGCAATAAAAGGAGGTCATATATGCTACATTATTAACAACTTTACTTATGCTGTAATCAGTGTTAGAAACAAACATTTTGTTAATATCAAAAACTGCCGTTGTTTTTGTGTGACAACTGAAGTTCTAGCGTCATTTATGTTTGTATCTTATAGTCAGATAAAAATTTAACCTTTTCACATAATATTTTCAATAAAAATAATGTTTACTGCTGAACTTAACCGTTTTCCTGCAAAACTCTAAAAAAGGTTAAAGTAATACAGGTATTTTTTGCCTAGCAACAAAAAATTGCTGCTTCTAGGCTCGGCTTCCCGCAATGAATCAGATGATATAACTAAAGATTTGATATCTTAAATACTAAACAGGGTGCTGTGCTGGCAAAGTTAATGGATTAGCTTGGCTGCTCTAGCAAAATATCAAAATGTAAAATCACACACCCTACATTGTAATCAGGGTACTGTTTGAGTGAAACCAAGTTTAAATCACTGTAGCGTAGACCTATTAACTATAGTATAGTTCATAGGTCTATGAGCTGTAGAAAGATTAGAAAATTTGTACTGGAATATTCATATACATGTCTTGAAACCAACTAAAACTCAATGAAGATGGTAAGCCTATGACATAACAAGCTGAGAAAGTAGATTAGTAGGTCTTCACTTTTTTGTTCGTGAAGAATAGTATGAACCAACTATTTATGATTTATGAATCAATATTTAATGATTTGCAGAGTATTTTTAAACATTTTAACATTTTAAATGTTAAAATAATTGATGTGAGCGTGTACATCAATTTTTTAAGCAACCTTTTCCGATTTGAAGAACTGTTGGTCCTATTGCCAAAAACCACCTCAATTCTTTTGTTAGTATTTGTATATTACAAGTATGATATATTAAATACATCATTTAAAGGTCTAAGTTTCCACAAATTTCTTTATTGGTCAGAAGAACACAATTATTTATAAACTACTATATGGGAATCTTCAATTGATTACACAAATTGTAAGCTCATCAGGCGAGATATGAGCAAAAGTACATCAATGTCCTATTAAAGTCTCCAAAAAGTGTTGTGGTCCAGTAGTTACTGATACAAATAAGCAACATAGACACAAGGTGTTAGAATCGTCCCAATGAGTTGCGTATGTTTTATGAAATACACAGTAATAATTATATTTGTGCGGGTCCCTGCACATTTCGTCATAAATAACTTTAATATATGATCAAAAATCATCACACATTGGATAAAAGACCCATTGAAAGTAGTATTTAAGAAAATGCATGGAGATGTAGAGGTAAATAAGTATCTATCTGATAGAGAGGATGGATGGGCATCTTATAATATACTCTAGCATAAGCTAAGCAACATCTGAACTACTAGAGCTTATACATGATTCGTCGGTCTTTCATACTATATCTTTCTGACAGTTTTTTACATTATCCTTTTCATTTTAAATACTGTGCTACTTCTTAAGGGTTAAAAATTAAATTTTAAAATAAATTTGTATGTAAATTAACATGTATAATATACCAGTTTAATATGATTTATCGGTCAAATTCAAATGATGAGACAAGAGTATGCAGTGATCTAACAGTATACAAGTAGAGTCATTATTAAATATGTGTCCCAGGCAGTCAGAATGTACAATCGTGCTAAAACCAAATTTTTGAGTTATATAAATAATTAAAATCAGCAAATTCAGAGGATTTTAATGCATTTTTAATTTTTAAATTGGATAGTTTAAGCCCAGGTTATGCAAGATTTAGTAGAGAAGGTCTTGTGATGAACTAAAACTGTTGTTTTGAGTTTAAGCAGGATAAAGTTGGTGATTCATGAACTGTAAATCATGGTATTTGTTTACAAATCAAAATGCCATAGAAACCGACCACTTAATCTCAACCTATTTTGATGAAACCTGGCATTATCCACAATAAAACCCTGAAAAAGATGATGGTTGCATTTTTACTCCAATTCGATTGACGGTTGACCTCTCAAAGGTCATGGTAATGTTAACACTATATGTGGCTAAAAGCTCACCTTTTTGGAGTTTTTCATTAAAAGGGTATGCTTCAAACTGAGCACTTCTCATCAAGCTATATTGCTATGACTGCATATAATGACAGTCCAACGACTTAGCATAGTGTTGGAAGTGCATTCAGAATTGTCCAACTATACAGAAGGTC